>NC_143525.1:10307589-10631160 GCF_031878675.1 Megascapheus bottae | reverse complement strand
TGTCTGTTTCTGTATGTCTGTGTTTGTCAGTATTGGGGTCTAATTTCGTCTTTTTAAAAATGATATACACTTCATAGAAAGTGTGCATATGTTTCTTTGTGTATATGTATGTGTCTATGTATATATTTTGGTCTGTGTGACAGGGTCTCACTATGTAACCCAGGCTCACCTTGAACTCAAGATCTTTCCAAGTGCTGGGATTACAGGTCTTTGTTGCTGTACTCAGCTTAGAATGGATACATATATATAATATTAGATATATATATATTGTTAGTTGGGGTCTAGGTGCTTGTCCCTGAGCTCTTTTGCTCAAGGCTATTGGTCTATCACTTTGAGCCACAGCTCCACTTCTGGTTTTTTAGTGGTTAATTGGGGATAAGAATCTCTCTGGGACTTCAAACGGTGATCCTCAGATCTCAGCCTCTTGAGTAGTTAGGATTACAGGTGTGGGCTACTGGTACCTGGCTACTAGAATTTTTTTTAACTATTTCCTACTTAAAGGATATTTAAGTGAGTTCTAATTTTCTTCTGTTATACTCTACAAAATCATTTCTCATAGAATCTTATTAAAGCTTAATTTTTATCTAGTGTAGTCATTTTGTTCAAATGCTCATTGGTTTATTGTTAGGTTTTCTTCCCATTGGAACTTCAACTTCTTCAAAGCCATACTTTTTTTTTTTTTTTGAGCTGGGTGTGGTAGCTCATTCCTGTAATCCCAGAATGGAGCCATTGTGAGACCCTATTTCAATGAAAAAAAAAATTGACCAGACCTTTTTCTGTCCTTTTCCTGTTGTAACTACACATTAGAGGCTCATAGGAGGTACTTGATAAGTATTCACTGAAGAAATGAATGCTTACACTTATAATGCAGGATCACCTTTGTAGGTAGCTGTCTGACCAAATACACTATTGTTTCTTCGGGTTATATTCTAGAAGCAAAGAGGTTAGTTAACAGATATAGGTCTTTAAAGCTTCAACACTGAATTGACCCATAGTCTGATTAATTTATGCTTCCACAGTATTGTACAAGAGAATCTCCTGACACTCCAGCCAGTATCTGTTGCTAACAAATGTAAATTTTATCATTTACAAATGAAAGAAACTGTCTATGATTATTGTTCTTAGACTAATTATTATTATAGTAGGTCATTATCTTGGGCCACTTTGTCCTGTCTTGATGGAATACCTGAGATTGGCTTATTTATCTATTTATTTTATGCTGGTTTTGGGGTTTGAACTTAGGGCCTTGTCCTGAGCAGGCGAAGTAATTCACCAATAGGCAGGTAATAAAATGCAACACAGTTTATTGATTTAACATAGCGTAACAGAGTTAACACGGTTACTGTATTCTGGTCCTAACTTGCCTAATTTTATCTGCCTATCCAGCATACCTGCTGGGCTCATCTCACTGGCATCTCTTAATCCCAAAATCGAACAGGGCCTGCCAGTCAGATGTTAGACGCAGCTCTCAGTCTTGCCCCAGTGTGACTTCGGGTCCTTGTCAGTCCTCTAGGGCAAAGAGCAGCTTCTGCATGGCCAAAGGTCTTCAAACAACAGTCTCAGTTAAGGCCAGCTGAAGTGCTGTCCCTCATTCTGGGTCCTTTGCTTACATTGGCTGCTCCTTTCTGGCCCAAACTCCTTCTTGCTTGATTCAGATTGGTTAGGGCCCAGAAAAGTCTCTTTCGGATTGGTTGTCCCAGGGATGTGCTAGAATCTTACTCTATCTCCTATGGCCAGGTGTCTGGACTCTGCCATTTTCCATTGCTCTATCTCGTGTGCCTGCGGGCTGGCCATTTCCACTGTTACTGCCCTATGCCCTTTTCTAGTGGTTTTATCTCTTATGGCCACATGCCCTTAGATACAAATTGGCATTGACAACATATTTCTTTAAATATTTTAGCTGTAGTTCATCCCATTGTTTTTCATTCTTATCATATTCATTATGTTAGTATTTTCACATCCTATTTATTTAATATTTTCATATCATATTTATTGCTAGTATTTTCACATTGTATTTATTCAATGTGAAAATGTGTATTTTGTCATATCATATTCATTATGCTAGTATTTTCTCATCATTTTCATTATGTTAGTATTTTCACATCACTACCAACTGTTCTACTTTCACATCTTTATGTTCATAACAGGCCTGCACAATGTCCCTAAGCTTTTATGTTCAAGGCTAGCACTCTACCAATTGAGCTACAGTTTTGCTTCAAGCTTTTTCTTTTCTTTTTTTTTTTTTTTTGGTCAGTCATGGGGCTTGAACTTAGAGACTGGGCCCTGTCCCTGAACATTTTTGCTCCAGGCTAGTCCTCTACCATTTCAAGCTGTAGCACCTGGTGGTTCACTGGAGATAAGAATCTCATGGACTTTCCCTGATGAGGCTGGCTTCAAACCATGATCCTCAAATCTCAGCCTCTTGAGAAGCTAGGATTACAGATGTGAGCCACTGGGGCCCAGCTTCGTATTCATTTTGTTATTCAAAGGAGTCAGTTATTCAAAGGAGTTAGTTACACCATTGCAATCATCCCCTGCATATAGTATACTTTAGTTAGTTTGTGTTTATATATATATATATATATATATATATATATGTTTTTCTAAATGTTTATATTTCAGATCTGACTTCCACATGTGAGAAAAAACATTAAACCTTTTTATTTTAGCGTTAATCTCATCCAAACCCCTCCCCATAGCTCCCATCTCCCACAGCACTTGCTTTGAAGATTATGTTTACGACATGTAGTGGAGAGTTGGGTGGGCACATTCAGATCATAGCAATCATGTTTTGTTGTTTGGCCATTTGGAAATCTTTTTCTGTTACTTGTCTAATTACTTGTTTACATAATTGGTTCCATTTCCCCCCTCTGCTCATTGCTTGCATTTTTCTTACTGATTTGTAGGACATTTTTATTCATTTTAGAAAAAAAATAGATAAGTGAAATGTTAGCCAATATTTTCTTTTAAATGGTTGCGTTGACTTAATCTTTGTTTATGGCAATTTTTTTAGTGTCCATGATCTATGTCATATTTTAATGAATTAAATTTGCTCATTTTTTGTTCCTATAGGGATTTTTCTTTCAATGTAACTCAATTGGCTTATATCTGTGAAGCATAAAAAATTTTATTATAGGATAGGGCTGGGAGTTTGACCTAGTGGTAGCATGCTTGCCTAACATGCACGAAGACCCAGGTTTAATTCCTTGGTACCACACACATAGAAAAAGGTAGAAGTGGTGCTATGGCTCAAGTGGTAGAGCTCTAGCCTTGAGAAAGCCCAAGGACAGCGCTCAGGCCCTGAGGTCAAGCCCCAGGACTGGCAAAAAAAAATTATTATAGGCAATTATAAGTGGGATCCATTCATATCTCTGTCTGTCTATCTATCTATCTATCTATCTATCTATCTATCTATCTATCTATCTATCTATATTGGTACCAGTTCTGGGCTTGAACTCAGAGATTGGGCACTGTCCCTGAGCTTTTCTGGTGCTTAATTTGAGATAAGAATCTCATCGACTTTCTTGCCAGGCTGGCTTTGAACAGTGATCCTTAGACCTAAGCCTCCCTTGTAGCTAGGATTACAAGCGTGAGCCATCAGTTCTGGACTAAGTTCAGAAAGTTTTTAAATGCTTCCAGATGATTCTAATTTGCATTCAACATTGAGTAAACCACCCTGGATCTTGGATTTTTACAACCTCAACTTGAAGAACTCATACCCCACCTCCCTTGTGGATACCATCAGTCAATGAGACTAATTCGGCAAGACAAATGACCCAGTTTCTTCAACAAATAAATGTGACAAAATACATGGTGCAGAGGAGTAGAAATAGTAACGAATGAGAAGACTGGACACATGTCAACCAAATGCAAGGGAGAAACTTGTGCGGATCTTGATTTGAATAGAACCCAAATAAGTATTTCTGAGACTGTTAGGGGAGAAATAGCACAGGTCATTGATCATAAGGAATTATTTGCAATGTTTGCTATGCTACAGTGATAATTGTATAAAAAGTACTAGGTCCTTATCTTCTAGAGATAAATATCAATATATTTATGGGTGAAATAAGCTATGTAAAATGTGTTCTTGAATATGGGGGGAACCCTAAAATGTGGGAAGAAATGTAGAAGAAAGGACAACAGTATTGATAGCTTAAAACTGCATGTCAGGTATCAGGCACAGTAGCACACACTTGCAGTTCTAGCACTCAAGGTGACGGAGGTAGGAGGATCATGGGTTTGAAGCCAGCCCTGGCTACACAGCAAGACTTTGTCTTCAAACAAGAAAACAACAATAAAACTTTCAGGACTTTGTGTGATGGGTAGCAAATTGTTTTTACTTGTATGTATAGTTGAAAATGGTAATAAAAGTGTTTGAAGGAAAGACAGGCAGGCCCATGATCTGAAGACCCCAGTGAATCTCTAGCCTGGTTTTCCATGAGGATGTTGGCAGCATTCCCCTTGGTGTGGATTTTTATTTCTTTTGGAGTAAGCCATATGCGATCTAGAAAGAACATAGACTTTCCTGTGGCTTTCCCGGTGAAAGGGAAGTAGAAAGCCAAACCAGAGAAACACCTTGCTGCTTATATTTTACATGCTCTGTAATGACTTTCTATTCTTTTCTTTTTTGTCACTCATGGGGCTTGAACTCAGAGCCTGGGCGCTGTCCCTGAGCACTTAGGCTCAAGACTGGCGCTCTACCACTTTGAGCTACAGGGCCACTTTTGGTTTTCTAGAACAGCAGAACACCAGACTTAACTTTAGAAATCTGAATTCCAAGGGCTGAGCCCTTTGGGGAGCTGAGCATCAAATCAGGAAGTAGGAGAGGGGGAGAAAAGGCAAGGTTTTCTCTCCATCAGATCACCAGAACAAGAGCCATTTGAGTCTGGCCTTAACAGTAAAAGAAACCACAAAGTAGGTAGGAATTGGCTTCTATTTTCTTTCCTTTTTTTTTTTCCTTGTCTTTTTTCTTTTGTTGTTGGCCATGGGGCTTGAACTCAAGGCCTGGCACTATCTCTGAGCTCTTCAGCTCAAGCCTAGTGCTCTACCACTTTGAGTCACAGAGCCACTTCTAGTTTTCTAGTAGTCAATTGGAAATAGAGTCTCACAGATTTTCCTGCCTCGGTTGGCTTTGAACCATGATCCTCAGATCTCAGCCTCCTGAGTAGCTAGGATTACAGGCCTGAGCCATGACTGCCTAGCTCTATTTTCTTGTCTAGTTACTGGTAGATACCTATAATCTTAGCCATTTAGGAGGCCAATATCTGAGGAAAGCAGTTCAAAGCCAGCTGGGGCAGAAAAGTCAGACTCATCTCCAAATAAACCAGCAAAAAAGTAGAGGTGGAGTTGTGACTCAAGTGGTAGAGTACCAGCTTTGAGCAAAAACAAAGCTGAGAGCTGGAGGCCTCAAGTTTAAGCAGTTCTGCACAATCTGAAATGTTCTTCCAGACTGTATCTTGCCAGGTTTGGCCTTGACCTTCCAGTAGCTAGTATTATACAGGTGGGAGCCTACATACCAGGTTACCAGTTGGTTCAAAGCCCCCCAGTGTAGCAGGGTAAAACCCTGTGCCAGAAGTACGGAGTACAAAGCTGGAGGAAACCAGAACATATTATTTGTAGCACATCAGAAGCCTTATTTTCCATACAGTGTCCTTTCTGAGAATACCTTCTGGACCCAGAGAGACTAGTTCCTGCCTTGCCCTGACCACCCAAAGTTCAGCCTCTCCTGCCTATCCAGGCTTACTTTCACAGGAGTTGTCCCATTTGTCAAGTTTTAGGCTTGCAACTCTGGCCTGGCCAAGCAAAAATGCCTTCTGTGACTTGAAAGTTTGAAGGTGTGGAGTTAAGTATGGGCTGGGTATGTCACTTTGGACGTCCTGACTGTCTCAGGGAAGGTGCAGAAAAGGCAAGTACTGGTTGTGGATAAAAGGGGAGAAGAGATGGTCTGGTGGAAGAGGGAGTCAAGAGAATGGTTCTGGTGGGATCCTGCGGGCCCCCAGTGTGTATCCAGGAGCTTTTAGAATCTCAGGTGTTGGCTTCTTTTATCTCCATGTTTGGTATCTTCAAGACAGGCTGGCAGAGCCCAGACAGGAAAGGCCATGAAACTCTTACCTCCAATGAACCACCAAAAAGCCAGAAGTGGAGTCGTGGTTCAAATGCTAGTCTCAAGCAAAAAAAGGTCAGGGACAGTGCCTCGAGTTCAAGCCCCAGAACCTGAGTGCACACACATGCACACAGGTCTAGCTGTACCCTGGAAATAAAAGGCCAGTGAAGAAGGATGAGCCTGCAGCCATTTGACAGGGGGAGGGTCTGGAAACTGGGGGGTTTTGTCTACTCTGACTCCTCTGAATCCTGCTCAAACTTAGGAGCACCTCTGTACCTATGCAAGGGAGAGAGGAAGGAAGTTGGGGAGGGGAGACCTTGGCCTTGGCAGTGAGGATGGGGAAGACTTCAGGGTGGCATAGGGGAGGGAGAGGAGGAGGGGGAGCAGCGCGGGAGGCCAGGAGATCAAGGGAGCGAGGGGGCCAGATCTCCCCCACTCATACCACATTCCTCCCCGAATTTTTTTTTCCCTTGGTTATGGAAGAATAGCAAATTAGCAAATTCACTAAAAAAAAAGAGCCAGAAGTGGAGATTGTTTGCCTATGCGGAGGCCAAGATGCATTAGGGAAGGAATGTGACCAGAACTATATATAACCCTTTTCTTGGCCCACCCACCTGTCCGGGGCTCGGGTGAGAGATGGGCTGTTTGTGCTGAGCTGGTATGTAGCTCATTTCACTCCGGGAGCCCACCCTCTGGACCCGAGCCTCGCTGCCAGTAGCGCTCCGTGACCATATATGGCAAAATGATATATGTGATCAAAAGAAGCTAAAAGTCTGCCATTGCGTCAGCTCCCTGAGCACGCAGCCCGCCGGCTCCCGGGAACGGGCTCGGCGATTGGCTGGGGCAGGCCCGGGGGCGGGGCCACCTCTCAGCGGTCTTCCAGCCTGCGCTCCAGCCTGGGCTGCCTTCTGTGCTCCGTGGGGGCCCGGTGGATACTGGGGGTGGGGGAGGTGGGGGTTAGGTGGGGGGGAGGGGGCCGGGAGAGTGGAGCGGGGCTCAGAGCTGCCAGAGAGGTGGGCATTGGCCTTAGGAAGATTAGAAATGGAGGGATAACTCCTGTTTGTTTGTTTGTTTTTTCCAGAAAGAACTGCGCTGGTGCAGTGTGTGTGTGTGTGTGTGTGTGTGTGTGTGTGTGTGTGTGTGTGTGTGTGTGTGTGTGTGTGTGTGTGTGTGTGTCCTACCTGGGCTCTGGATCTCACAGGTCCCCAACATCTCTTCATTTTCCTCGAACTTTAACCTACCAAGATTAATGTATGGCTGTACACCCACATATGGCTCCTCTCCCTAGACTTTTCCCTTCCTGCTCTCCTCCCTCTGTCCACTCTCAGGGGTCAAACCCCAATGCCTGCCTGCATAATTATGGCGATCCTGCAGTCAGTGGAGACTTTCCTTCCACAGGCCCTGAAGCAGGTATCCTTTGTCCTGTGGGATCACTTGAAAAACCAGCATGCAAGGCAGTGGCCTGTGTACAGGGCAAGTGAGGGACCAGGTTTTCTATGTCCCAGCATCTAAATCAAGTGTCATTACTTCCACTGGCAACATGGGAGGAGACAGGCCAGGGCATGAAAGCAGGATGAGGAACCATAAGGGCTATTATTTATTTACTTGCACTTAAGACATCAAGCTTGTTAGGCTGCCACTTCACCACTGAGCCATGCCTCCAGCACTTTTTTGCACTGTATTTTTAGGACAGAGTCTCACTTCTCCCCTGGACTGTGAAACACCTACTTGTAGTTTCCTGTCACTGGAAGGAACACAGGTGCACCTCGCCACAGCCAATTGGGGAGATAAAAGTCTTGGAGACATTTTTCCCCGCTTGGAACTCTGATCCTCTCCATCTCAGACTCCCATGTAGCTTGGAATGCTAAGCTTGTGCCACTGTGTCACTATGGATTCGGAAGGGGCTCTCAAAATCTTTTTCTGCCCAAGCTGGTCTTGAACTGTGATTCTCCTGTTCTTGGACTTGCAAGTGAAATACCAGTGCCTGGATCATAGGGAGTCTTGGAGAATGGTCACTAAGTTTGAAAGTAACTTGTCATGAAGCCATAAATAGCTAACAAAGATGTGTATCTCAGAAGGAATGCTTTAGCACAGCATGGAAGCCAGACTTCACTTTAGGTCTGTATATTACACAGGAATCAATATTGATACAAAAAAATAAAAAAAAAACTATCTCAAACTAAAGTACACCAAATTTTTGGTCCCTTGTGTCAGTCAGCTTTTTTTTTTTTTTGCCAGTCCTGGGACTTGAACTCAGGGACTGGGCACTGTCTTTGAGTTTCTTAACGTTAGAGCTCTACCACTTGAGCCACAGCACCACTTCTGGCTTTTTCTGAATATGTGGTACTAGGGAATCAAACTCAGGGCTTCATGTATGCTAGGCAAGCACTTTACCACTAATTCACACTCCCGGCTCCTTAGTCAGATTATTTGTGTGTGTGTGTGTGTGTGTGTGTGTGTGTGTGTGCCAGTCCTGGGGCTTGAGCTCAGGGCCTGACAGCACTGTCCTAGGGCTTTCTCAAGGCTAGAGCTCTACCACTTGAGTTACAGCACCATTTCTGGCTTTTTCTATGTATGTGGTACCTAGGAATTGATCCCAGGTCTTCGTGCATGCTTGGCAAGCACTCTACCACTAGGCCAAACTCCTGTCAGGTTTTTTTTTGTTGTTGTTGTTATTTGTTTTTTTTTTTTTTGGTCATTATCATTAAGATAATGAACTTACAGAGAAAAGATTTCTTTTGTCTTATATGTTCAGAAGGCACAGCTTTTGATTGGCTGATTTTGTGGCATGGCAGGAGCTAGAGGTGAAGTAAAACCACTCATCTCAAAATATCCCAGAAGCAAAAATAAAGGTAAAAGGAGTCAGGTGCCAGTGACTCACACCTACGATCCTAGTTACATAGGACAGTGAGATATGAGAGTCACAGTTTGAAACCAATGTAGGCAGGAAAATCTGTGAGACTCTTGCCTCCAATGAGCCACTAAAAAGCCAAAGTGGATCTATGGTTTAAGTGGTAGAGAGTCAGCCCCACATGAAAAACACTAAGAGACAACACCCAGACTGAACTCAAGTCTCAGTATTGGCACCAAAAATACACACACACACACACACACACACACACACACACACACACACACACACACACATGCGCATATATATATTATACAAAATATAATATGTAATTATATAACATACAGTTATATATTATATAAAACATAATTATATATGATATATGTGTATATAAGTATATACATATGGATGTGTATATTCATAATATCAACATATATGATCATTTTATATATATATCATATATAAAACCATTATATATCATATACATATATAATACACACACAGACACACATACACACACATATGTATATATAAATCATGGCTTTAGTGAACACCTAAGATTCAAATGACAATATGCACTTTGCAGACTAGAACTAATGCTGATTTCAAGAGTAGCTGAAACTAAGCTTGCCTGAGAAAGGTCATGATTGATAGCCTAGTGAACCATACAGAAAACATATCATAGTGTTAGGACCGTGGGTTCTAGACTCACACCAGATCAGAGTTTGAATACCAGTCTCTTCATTTTTAAGTTGTTGGACCGTAAGTGAGTCACTAAAGCTTCAGCAGTTTAATTTTGTAACACAGAAGTAGCAAACAAGCAAAAGCAAACAGGCTGTAATATGAAAATTAAACACAATGCCTCTTGTAGTGGATCTAGATACCAGACACGTTGGCTTGCTAAAAGTGCTGAGAAATCCTCTAGGCAAGAAACCTAAATTTGCCCAAACTTATTTGGCAATAAAGTTATGCAGCAATGCTCCATAAGGGATTCTGGTATAAAGTGATTTGGGAAGGACGGCTGCAAGAATTTCGCTTTTATCTTTAGATCTCTTGCATACCTTCAAAACCACCCCAATGAAACCCAGATGGCTTTGGGGGGGGGCTGTAAAATCCTTTTGGGGTGATTCCAGGGGCTGTGTCTCTGGAGTTCACTGAGGCGTGCCGACATTAACTTGTTCAGGAGCAGGAACGCCATTCTTGACAAGTTCTGCCCAAATGCTAAAGTTCCTTTTCCCAGTAGTGCATGGTCCTAGAGATAGGGAATGCTGGCACGCCTAAGGTGAGAAACTAATTTCAGGCCCCAAATAAAATGCATCTCTACATTGTACATGAGAAAATGAGCTCAAATAGAAAGACAAGCGAGTCATTCGAGGCCATCTGGAAGTGGGGGGCAGATCCCATAATTCAGAACTGGTTGTTGATCTTTGTACTTTTAGAAGAAGGCACAGACTGGGTCCTTTCGGCTTATGCCTGCAATCCTAGCTACTCAAGAGGTTGAAATCTAAAGATCACATTCCAAAGTCAGCTGTGGCAGAAAAGTACATGAGACTCTTGGCTCCAATTAATCCACAAAAAGCCAGAAGTGGAGCTATGGCGCAAATGGTAGTGTGCCAGTCTTGAGTGAAAAAAGTCAAGTGAGGGCGCAAGCCACTAAGTTCAAGCTCAAGTATTGAACAAAATAACAATAATTTTTGGTTAAGTACTAGACTTGTTGGGCGTGGTGGCTCACGCCTGTAATCCTAGCTACTCAGGAGGCTGAGATATGAGGATCAAGGTTCAAAGCCAGCCCGGGCACAAAAGGACCTGAAACTCTTATATCCAATTAACCTCTATAAAATGAGAGGTGGGGCTTGGATCAAGGGTAGGGTGGTAGCCTTGAGCTGAAGCACTCAGGGACAGTGCCCAGGTCAAGTTCAAGTCCCATGACCACCCCCTCCCCAAAATGTACTAGACTTAGGAAGGACTGCCTGGTGGCATCTGGGAGGTCCCTTATCTCTTGGGTCCTTCTCTTGAGTTTGCCATGTTGGAGGGATGAATGGGCAGGATTACTGTTCAGAGTGAAGGATTAATAGGCTTGAGTCCAGATGGTGAGCAGCTGTGCTCAGGCACAAACCAAGGGTTGCTTCCTCTCTTCTCTCTGGTGATGACACCAAGGATGAGATGGTAGGAAAGGAACTCACAACACAGGGAAGAGAGAACAGAAAGAATTTGGAAGAGGACCAAGGGGCCCCATCTTGGAGAAGAAAGGAAATGTCTTCTGCTTAACGAGAACATTATTTATCAGAAATAAGAGCAGGGCTATGGTTCCTACAGGGGAGCCAGTGGGCTCTGGCTCAGATTTCTGGGCCATGATAGATCATACCCATGGTTATTTTGAAGACAACCAGGGAACTAAATAGGTCCAACA
Source organism: Megascapheus bottae (assembly GCF_031878675.1). Taxonomy (NCBI): domain Eukaryota; kingdom Metazoa; phylum Chordata; class Mammalia; order Rodentia; family Geomyidae; genus Megascapheus; species Megascapheus bottae. The sequence continues at coordinate 10,619,796 of NC_143525.1, read as the reverse complement.
CAAATGATGACACGAGGTAGTTGTGGCAGACAGGGCCAACGCTAACAAGTTGAGCTCAAAGATCAGAAGTTTTGAGGCCAACTCTAAATATAGACTCCCATTTTTGAGGAAGCCAGAATGAGCTCTGCTAACGTGAACTCTGTCAGAAGAATAGCAAATACAAGCTCACAAATGGGGAGAATTGTGGAGGGGGTGCTGCGAGTTACTTGGCAGCAGAAAACTGAGATCAACCAGGCCGCCTCTTCTTTTCTTTTTAACTTGGTGTCTTCTCAAGCTAAGGACTTTGAAATAACTCACCGCCACATCCCTTCCCTCGGCCCTGCTGCCTTTTCAAAATCATCTTTAACTCAGAAAGACTCTCAAAGCAACTCAGGGAAAATAGCAAGCCCTCATTTCTCTCTCACCCCCCCCCTCAACCCCAATCGAACCCAAATGGCTCAGGACTGTGTGTTTCTTGGCTGGAAGAATATGGGTGACACACACCCCAGTAGGGCACTTCCTGAGTTCAAGTCCTGTGATCCACTTCATGTGCAACTGGGGATGAACACCGATACCATCCAGGGGCTATTGCTTATTGCTCCCACTGCGCATGAGTGGACTAGATCCGAAGAGCCAGATTCCTACCTCCCCTGAATCCTCGGCATCTTGAGCTCTTCTCCTCTACCTGCCACTCCCACTCGCTCTAAAGAGATCCCAAAGGGCTGACCTCTCAGAGCCATAATCTCCAGAAGATCCCTATTTAGCTAGATCTAAATCTGTGTTTAGATTTCCCTCCACTAACCCCACCTGCGCAATCTAGGCCAGGCCTTCGTTACTCTACAGGGCTCATTTATCATACTTGGCTGGATGGTTTTCCCCATGGCTTCGCACTGCCTGTGAAACGCCAAGTTCAAATAGCTTAGCTTGTGTTCATCACTTAAGCTCCAGCTTACCGTACCTCTCCCCCACCCAAGGCCATGGTGGTACTAGGGTTTGAACTCGGTCTCATGCTTGCTAGGCAGGTACCATTTGAGCCACATCTCCAACTTCGTTTTGCTTTACGATGGTCTTTCAGATGAGGTCTCTTGCTTTTGCCCTGGGCCCATGTCAGATCATGATTTTCCCGCCTAACCCTCCCATGTGGCTGGATGACCATGTGAACACTATGCCTGGCTTCTTTATTGAAATGATGTCTTGATAACTTTTTGCCAAGACTGGCCTCCAAAATAATCCTATTCTTTGCCTCTCAAGTAATGAGAATTACAGGTATGAGCCATCATGTTCGGCCCTTAGCGAGTGTGCGTGCGCGCGTGTGTGTGTGTGTGTGTGTGTGTGTGTGTGTGTGTGCTGGTATTGGGGATTGAACTCGGGGCCTGGCTAGCACTTGAGTAACACCTTCACTTCTAGCTTTTTGGTGGTTAGTTGGAGATAAGGGCCTGATGGACTTTCCTCAGTCATCAGGTCTCAGCCTTCTGAGAGGCAAGGACTATAGACATGAGCCACTAGCACCCAGACAGCGAACTCTTTGCAGACAACATCCTGTCTATAAGACAAGAGTAATAAATATTTGTTGAATGAATGAATGAATGAATGAGTGAGTAAGAAGTGGGAACTTATCACTTCTACCAGCCTCCATGGCTCCTCAAAAGAAAAGATGTAGATGGGCACTGGTGGCTCATGCCTGTCATCCTAGCTGCTTAGGAGCCTGAGATCTGAGAACCTCAGTTCAAAGCCACCCAGATCAGATGTAACTGCTCCCTGGCTACGTGTGTGTTTCCTTTTCATCTTTGTGCTTCAGGGCAGGAGAGACTCTAGCACAACATTCCTGAAGGAAATCTCCCCATTTCCTGTGCTAAGAGCTTGTTGACCTCAAAGGCCATGAAAATACAGGGGATGATGTCATACAAACCTGGGAAGGAACTGGTGACCTCGCAAATCCGTTCCCATGGCTAACAGATGCCTGAGGTTTGACCACTAGGTGAAAAATAGCTGATTCCTAAGCAATGATTCAATCCGATGTTGTTTTCATCCCTGTGAAACGTGCAGTAAAATATGGGCAGGATCCATTGAGCTCAAAGGCCATGCATGTTAGAAATGCCTTCTCCAATGAGGGGGACTGGGCTGAAATTGTTTGCAGGTATGAAAACAGAACAAGGAAATTAGTGGAAGTTGTCTTAAGGAGGAAAGCGGAAAGGGAAGGAGAGGTGGTTGGCTATATTGTAAGTGTGTATAGAAATATCACAATGAAACCTACCTTGTACAACTAATGTACGCCAACAAAACATTTAATGACTGCCTTAACCAATCTTGAAAAAAAATCATTATTATAAAAGAGATATACAGAGGGATGTAATGTAAGTCAGATAATGGGTACTCTTCCTTTTGGACAATGCCACCCCTACCCTCATTCCATTCACTTCAATGCTTCTTCTTTGCCTTCCCAAAGACAGATAAATGAAGGAACAGGACAACAAGAAAAGAAAACAAAAACAGCAACAAAGAAAGAAAGGTCTTGTTTCCATTTCCTGGAGTTCATTTTAGTAAATATTATTTTACATGATCAAGGCACATAGGTATTGCAGCTTTGTGTTCCTCTCCTAAGAATATCCTCTTTTGGTCTCACTGTGTGTGAATGCTTAGAATCCTGTATAATTTATCACGTTACATTGTATGTTAGATCTAGTCTCCGACTAGGAGAGAAAACTTGTGCTGTTTGTGTCTCTGAGCTTAGTTTACTTCCATTTCCCTGCTCGTGACATAATATTATTCTTTCTGATAGCTGTGTAAAGGTGCCATTGTGTATAGGAACCACATTTTTTTTGATCCACTCATCTATTGTAAGGCATCTGGGCTATTTCCATTAGCCTTCACCAATCTTAAAGCCAAGAATGTACAAAGTCATACTGCTTTGTACACTGTGGACCTATAAACCCTGGGGTAGGGGGCTCCTTCTTTGAATTATGGGGTCAGTGACAAGGCAGTGACAGAATGCTTGTTACATAATCTCAGGAGAGTCAAGAAAATTTCCTCCAAACTAGGAATGATACTGTAACTTCTTTGATGACTGAGAATCCTTTAAACTCATGGAAATTTAAAATTAAATATAGAGATTATAAGGAACTCCTATTAATGTTTTAATGTAAAAGAATTTATACACATTTATGTATTTATAATACTTAAATAAATTTAGCCTATTTTGAGAAAAAAACAATTGAAAATTAATAATTTTATCTAATTTATTCATATTCATGGTTTTGAGCTAAAACTTCCATAATTTGTGATACATATATCTCAACTATATATATGAGATTTATGAGATATAGCTCACATCATATACGTATGAGAGAGATATATCTCATATCTCATAGGTATTATTTCATATATTTGAGAGTTATATGTCTGGTATATATCAGATATCTGATATATATGTATGTACAACATAGTTCATGCATATTAAATGAATATATGAATTATATATCATATATATATATTTGCTAGTCCTGAGGCTTGAACTCAGGGTCTGGGCACTGTCCTTGGGCTTTCTCAAGGTTAGAGCTCTACCACTTGAGCTACCACACTACTTCCAGCATTTTTTGTTTATGTGGTATGGAGGAATGGAAATCAAGGCTTCATGCATGTCAGGCAAGCACTCTATCACTAAGACACATTCTCAGCCTGTCATATATATTGTATATATACACACTATTGGAACATTTAAGAGAACTTAAAATTCCCCCTATTTGTATTTTACTCATTAGAAGAATCATTGAAATTTAAGGAGCTGTCTGTTAAAGATTATGAAAATAAACTGGATACAATAAATGTCTACATACAATTTGAAATGTTTAAATGGAGTTTAACTTTGTAATTGGGACCAAGTATTCACAATCCTTTTTTAACAGTGATAGTTCAACTATACTGGAAACAAATCGAGTCAGATTTGTAAACTGAGGCTTAAAGAAGAGTTATGTTTTGTGAATTGTAACTTCAGTAGATTCAATATAATGAGAGAGGTGAATGAAAATTGAATGATGAAGTCTGTTGGGTTGTTTGGGGCAGGGTGAGGATCAGAATATATATGGGATGGTCCTGGGACTTGAACTCTGGGTCTCGGTACCAACCCTTAACTTTTGTACATAAGGCTAGTGTTCTAACACTTGGGCCACAACTCTACTTCTAGCTTTCAGTGGTTACTTGGAGATAAGAGTCTCTTGGTCTTTCCTGCCTGTGCTGGCTTTAAACCACAATCCTCAGGTCTCAGCCTCCTAAGTAGCTAAGATTACAGGCATGAGCCATCAGCGCCCAGATAATCAGTACATATTCTATGCATGTGGGGAAATGATGAACCCCATACAATTAATAATAATGATAACAAGAAAAATTAGTGGGACATGAATGGCTCAAGCCTGTAACCCTAGCTATTCAGGGCTCTGAGGACCATGGTTTTAAGTCAGCTGGGGCAGGAAAGCCCGTGAGACTCTTGTTTCCAACTAACCAGACAAAAAGTCAGAAATGGCTCAAGTGGTAGAGCATCAGCCTTGTGGGGGAAATCCAAGGTCCTGAGTTCTAGACCCAGTATGAACACAAAACAAACAAACAAACAAATATAACATGCCTGCCAAGCCTCTGACTTGTTGCTTGTAAACTGAGACTTACAGAAATACCTGACTTGTAGGAGACTGAGAAGATAAAATGAGACCCTGGCTTTAAAAGTATTTGGCATGGTGCCTGTCATATGTCTGGCATTCATTCAACATGCTAGAAATTATTCTTCTTTATTTTTCTTTTCTGAAAGTACTAGGGCTTGACGTACTAGGGCTTCCTGTTTGCCAGGCAGGTGCTCCAGGACTTTTTAATTTCACCATTAATATATATATATACATATATATATGATCTTGACTGGACACTAGTGTCTGTAATCCTAGCCTACTCAAGAGTTGGTGATCTGAAGACTACTGTTGAAAGACAGCCTGGGAAGAATATCCCATGAGACTCTGATCTCCAGTTAACCACTGGAAAACTGGAAGGGGTGCTGTGGCTCAAGTGGTACAATAGTAGCCTTGAGCAAAAAGAGCTCAGAGACAGTGCCCAGACCCAGAGTTGAAGTCACAGGACCACCACCAACAACAAAAGGATCTTGTTATGTTTTTTAGTCAGCCTGGACAGTAATAGCTTTGTTTGTTTTGTTTTTTTAATGAAATCTTACTTTCTGCCTGGCCTGGCCTGGAACTATGATCTTTCTGAGATTATAGGCATGTATCCCATGCATAGCCTTAATCCCATGGCCTTAAAAGAATAGAGAATCCAGGGGCATTTGTGCAGACTGAAGGCCATGCGAGGATATAGCATGAAGGTAGCCATCTTTAAGTCAAGGAAAGAGGCTTCAGGAGAAAACAGGCCTGCCAAGTGATATGGGACTTTCAGCCTTCAAGATTTGTGAGAAAATAAGTTGCTTGTCACTTAAGCCATGCAGACTGCAGTCTTTTTTTACACAGCCCTAGCAGTAATGCACTGGTTAACAAGTACCTCAGGTTGAGGTGTTTAAACCACAACTTCATTATTCTATGTGATTTCTGAACATCTGGAATCTGGGAACAGCTCACCTGGGGGAGGGGAGTGGGTTCCAGACTCCAGGTCTATAACAAAGCACAGTCAAGATTCTCAGGCTATGAAGTTGTCTGGTGGCTTCAAAGATGGAAGGCTCCATGTTCCAGATTCATGCACTATGGGGATTTATTCATGGAGGTATAAGGAGTGATACAGGCCTTCTCTAGGTGGAATGAATCTGGAGGGACAACATGGAAGAAGCCACAATGCCTTTTAGAACCTGATTTAGAACCTGTATTCTGTTTGTCAGCAGTGAGAGAGACATTCGGCCCAGCCCACACTTTGAGGGGGAAGATTCATCCTTTCTCTTGAGGAGCAGGTAACTGGAAGCTCTCAATGTTACATAAGATTATTATTATAATGATTATAATCATGATATTTAACTTGCTAAGTGTCAGTGGCTTGTGTCTGTAATTGTTGCTACTCAGAAGGCTGAGAGCTGAGGGATGTCAGTTTGAATTAACCATGAAAAAGCCAGAAGGGAGGTGTGGCTCAGTTGGTAGAGGATTGGCCTTGAGTGAAAAAAACTAAGCAGGAGCAAGAGCCTGAGGCACTGAATTCAAGCTTCAAAACAATACCACCACCAACAAAACCCTCTACAGAGACAAAACTTAAATTATAGAGATAATGTCACTGATTTCTATTTATGGAAATTCAAATGAGTCTTGCACAGGGAAGCAGCCGCTGATTTCTGCCCTGTGGAAGTGATAATTTCTGCATCTATTAGCAAATTAGGTTTAGCATTTCCAATCACAGATATGCGTAGTTTTTCCTTGTGTTGTCATTCACATTCTCTCAATAGATGTCATAATGTCTATTTAATATCTGTATGCAGTTATAATTTTACTTGAAAAATTACTCTGTAAGCCAGGCACTGATGGCTCATACGTGTAATCCTAGCTACACAGGAGGCTGAGATCTAAGGATTTCAATTGGAAGGCAGCCTAGTAGGAAAGATGATGAGACTCTTATCTGCACTTAACCACCTAAAATCTAGTGGTGGACTTATGGCTCAGAGTGATAGAGTGCTAGCCTTAAGCAAAAGCACTCAAGAGACAGCACCCAAGTTCTGAGTTCAAGCCCCATGACTGAAAAAAAAAGTCCTTTAGCAAGGTGGTAGTAGCTTATGTCTGTAATTCTAGCTACTAGCTGAGAGGATTGTAGTTTGAGGCCAGCCTAACCAAAAAGTTCTTGAGTTCAAGCCCCAGGACTGGCAAAATAAACAAACAAATAAATAAATAGTGCAACAAAATGACTGGAAAAGTGACTTCACAGTAAAGTGCCTGCCTAGCAAGTCTGAGGCTGTAAGTTCAAACCCAGGTAGTGCCAAACAATGAGCAAACAACCCATAAGTGCATATAAGATCCATAAAAAACACTGGGAGATTCACAAACTGGTTGAAGTGCATTCATTGCTTTCAAGGTCTAAACCCCAGGGGAACGATGTCTTTATGAACTGTCCCTGGGGCTGGCATTCATCAGGGCTTTCTCTTGGTTTTTACACACACACACACACACACACACACACACACACACACACACACACATGTATGGTGAGAAGTAAAAAGAGAGCTTATCTGCATAGGTCTCATGTACTCACGCCAGCTCTTCAAAGCACACTGGTGCTCTGGCTGGTATTAAAAGAGTCAGATTTCAAGCCTAACAAGGATTCCACGTTGCTGTCACTGCCTTTGAAGATGGTGTAGGCCATGCAACTCAAGAGTGCAGTTGGCTGTGAGTCGCAGAGTGGCCCTTTGCTGACAGCTAGCCAGGACACTAAAACTTCAGACCCACAGCTGTCGGCGCTGCACTACATCATCAACCTAAATGAACTCGCAAGTGGATTGATCCTGTTTGGATTCTCCCCATGAACACCCAGCTGGCTGATGCTTGATTTCAGTCCTGCAAGCTCCTGATGAGAAGCCCGGTCCAGCTGCTTGCACATCTGACTTACTACTGGCTATGTGATACTAGGTGGCTTTGAGTTTAGCATTCCAAATCTGTGACAATTTGTTACACACATCACAATCAGTTTCGTATCCTCGCTGTCATTCTGTTGAATGTTTCCACGTCAAGTTCTAAAAAAAAATACTTCAAATGGCTTCTTTTCACCAGGTACCCCATGATTCATGCCGGTACCATTAGCTTACAATCCCTAGCTACTCAGGGAGCTGTGAGCTGAGGATCTCAGCTCAAAACCAGCCTCAGGAGAAACCTCTGTGAGACTCTCCAAATAGTTGGCAAATAAAACAGAAATGGAGCTATGGCTCAAGTGACACAGCACCAGATATGAGCAGAAAATTCAAGCCAAGAGTAGGAGGCCTTGTGTTCAAGCTCCAGTACCAGCACACATACAGTGGCGTGTGGTGTCTTGTGTGATGTCCCTCCCTTGGTATCGCTAAGCCTGGCTTTATTTCCAGGCTCTAGACTCCTCAGCCTGGCCCAGGGGCCTGCTCTCTGGAATTCACAAATTAAAGGGAAGGAGAACCTGGACCCTGCAGAGAGGAACTCTACACTTGACTAGTGTTACAGCTCTTGCTGGGCTTTCTCTCCGAGGCAGAGAAGCTTCCAGAAGCAGGAGTCTCAGGAGACTCTTAAATGGTTTGGGCACCCTGCTGAGCACAAAGGAGACTAGTCCACACCCCTGGGATTGAAAGTTAAGGAGCAGCTCAGGCTGGGTGTGTGGTTCAGGTGGTAGAGCCCCTGCCAGTGAGCAAAAGCAAGTGTCAGATGATGAGTTCAAGTCCCAGTTTTGGACAAATATTTAAAGAGGAAGGAAGGAAGGAGACAGAAAGCAAGCAAGCAAGCAAGCAAGCAAGCAAGCTCAGGACAGGAGAACTCATTTGAAGTACCTGAGCAATCAACCCTAAGATGGCTTGAAATGAGAGGCAGAAGTTTCCAGTCCTTGCTCCAGCTGATCAAACGCCTAGTGAAGAAAATGTGGGTGCCTGGGGAAAAGGGTTCTAAAGGTAAACATTAGGTTAAGAATGGATAGCTGGTCCCACAAACACGGGGCTCTTCAGAGACTGAGATCACCTTCAAAGCCTTTCGGTTCTATCTTGTCCTCCCCTGCAGCCGGGTGCACCATGTGTCCTTTTCCATACGCACACAGGGATATTCATCTACCTGGCTGTCTGCATGCTTGGCTCCTTTCCTTCCTCTCACCTCCCCTTCTTTTCTCCTTCCCCTCTTCCCCTGTCCCTCAGGAAAAGCTAGAAGGTTTTGATGGGGAGCACATGAGAGTCAGCCCCATCCCCCACTCCCAGGGCTTCCTTTTCCCTCCCTTTATCCCTAAAACATCCAGAGCCCTGACTGACAGTGAACCATTTCATCTCTGGAACCAATCAGTTATTTCTGCTCTAATGAGCTCATGTCTTTCCTTGCTGGGAAAACTCCAATCAAGCCCTTAACCTCATCTGTTTATTCTTGGAACTCAATCTCATCCATCTGGGATGAGATTGCACACGCTTGGGCTTTTCTTTCTTTTCCTCTCCTTTTTTCTTTTCCTTCCTTTCCTTGCTCTCTTTTTCTTTCTTTCCTTCTTCCTTCCCCCCCTCCCTCCCTTCCTCTCTCCCTCCCTCCTTCCCATCCTCCTCATCCTCCTTCCTTCCTTCTTTCTTTCCTTCTTCCTTTCTGTGCGTGTGCGTGCGTGCGTGCGTGTGTGTGTGTGTGTGTGTGTGTGTAGTGGAACATGACCTCAGGGCCTTGCACTCTCACTCTGGCTTTTTCACTTAAGGCTGGAACTCTTTTTTTTTTTTTTTTTTTTTTTGCCAGTCTTAGGGCTTGAACTCAGGGTCTGGCTATTGTCCTTGAGCTTCTTTATGCTCAAGGCCAGCACCCAACCATTTGAGCGACAGCACCACTTCCAGCCTTTTCCATGTATATAATACTGAGGGAATCGAACCCAGGGATTCATGCATGCTATGCAAGCACTCTACCACTAAGCCACCTTCCCAGTCCTATGGCTGGCAAGCACTCTACCATTAGGCCAAACTCCCCTCTCCCCCAACCCTGGCTGGCATTCTTAGCTTCTGGCTTTTCTGCTAGTTAACCAGAGAGTAGCGTCTCATGGACTTTCCTGGCTTTGAGCCTCCATCCTTAGATCTCAGCCTCCGGACTATCTAGGATTACAGGAGTGAGCCACTAGCACCAGTCAGATTTGGGCTTCTTCTAAATATGGGCGCAGATCCCAGAGAGAGAAGAGGCTGAGGTGGGGAATTCAGCTAGGAGGAGTGATGGCTTCATCCTCTCTACTATTAAAGAAGCCCTCTCTCTTCGTTAGGTCCCTGACAGTTCCTGAACCTTCTAGAATTTGGCCTCCCTCTTGGTGTAGACTTGGGAGAGGGAGGGATATGAGTTTGTGGATTTGTGGCTTCTCTTGAATTCAAGAAATCTGCCTAGAACCACAGAATTTATTCACCCTTTGGCCATGTTCCCATTCAACCTAAATATGATTTTTATATATGTATATATATGTTTATTGTATTATATTAAAAGGCGACAAGATTAGAATGAGCTCTACACATGGGACTGAGATGAGCTTGTGTGTCATCATAGGAATTCCAAGTGTGACCCTTCTGGATTCCTCACTTCATTCAAGCCAGAAACCTGACCTTGAAGGGGGAAGGGAGTGGGGGGGGGAGAGGAGGAGGGAGGAGCGTGACAGAGTCTCAGAGTGTGTGCAGTCCTAACAGGCTGGGCTTCTCAAACACCACCTCACAGGGACAGCAGAAGCTGAGGGTGGAGTGGGGTGTGTGTGTGTGTGTGTGTGTGTGTGTGTGTGTGTGTGTGTCTGTCTGTCTGTCTGTCTGTCTGTGTGTCTGTGTGTCTGTATGTGTTTATCAGAGAGTTGGAGATCCAGGACCCAGTGTTTGAGGGAAGCTATTTCAGAGACCTCTCCTCACCCATTCTGCAAGTTGGGGAGATGATGACCTCTGACCTGGAACCCCTTCCAGAGAGAGAGAGAGAGAGAGAGAGAGAGAGAGAGAGAGAGAGAGAGAGAGAGAGAGAATATCTGATTGGACAGGCCAGCTCCACTAGGGCCAGGATTCCTCACAGGGTGGAGAGGACAATCTGATGATTTGGGGGGGAGGGGGGAGGGGTCGGTGAAGGGGCTTGAACTCTGGGCCTGGGTATGGCACTGTCCCTGAGCTCTTCAGCTCAAGGCTACTGCCCCCCTTGAGCCATAGCTCACTTCTGGTTTTCTGGTGGTTAATTGGAGAAAAGAATCCCATAGACTTTACTGCCTAGGCTGGCTTTGAACTGTGATCCTCAGATCTCGCCTCCTGAGTGGCTAGGATGACAGGTAGGAGCCACTGTGCCCAGCAATCTGAAGATTTTTGTGAGCTCTTCCTCCAGAATTTCTTTGCCTGATGTGTCTGTGAGGTGGGTCGGGGAGGGCTCACTCACGGCGTTGACGGCGTTGCTTCTCTTCTTGCATGGCTCCCCTCCAGGTCTTCCCACCGGTGTTGGATGTGCCGGTCCAGTTCTATAATGAAGGAATCCAGCCTCCACAACACTCCCACAACCCCCTGCAACTTCAGAAACACCCAGAACTGATCTGGGTTTGTCTTTTTCCCCCCCACTCAGGGTAAAAGCCTGCAGTTTTTTCCCCCCTTGATCTCCCCAGGTTTTCTTTCATGTCTCCTTGCCAGCTTACCTCCCTTGTGACTGGCTTCAAGTTCCAAGGGTGAAAGCAACAGCCCAGCACCACTATTGTCTGAGCTCAGATCCCGGTGGTAGCAAAGCCCTAAGCACAGTAAGAGATATCATGCCAGTGGCTCACACCTGTCATCCTAGCTATTCAGGAGGGTGAGATCTGAGGATGGTGGTTCAAGGCCAGCCTGGGCAGGAAAATGGATTAGACTCTTATCTTCAATTAATCACAGAAAAAGCCAGATGTGGAGCTGTGGGTCAAATGTTAGCACACTAACCTTGAGCAAAAGGAGCTCAGGCGCAATACCCAGGCCCAGAGTTCAAGTCCCAGGACTGGCAAAAAGAAGAACAAAACATGCCTACACAAATCTATACAGAATTCGGCCTCTAAAATACAAATGGAAGATCTTTAATTTGAAGATCCACTATGCAAAATGTTTCAAAACTTTGTTGTTTGTTAGTGCTGATACTGAGTCATGGATTAAGGGCTTCATGCTCTCTGTCAGCTTTTGCACTCAAGATTAGTACTCTGCTTGGAGCCACACCTCCACCTCTGGCTTTTTTTGTGTGTGGGGGGGGTCATGGGACTTGAATTCTGGACCTGGTCACTGTCCCCGAGCTCTTCAGCTCAAGGCTACCACTCTACCCTTGGGGCCATAGCCCCACTTCCCCCTTTTTAGTGATTAATTGGAGATAAGAGTCTCTCGGTCTTTAGTGCCCTAGCTGGCTTTGAATCGAGATCCTTAGATCTTAGCCTCCTGAGCAGCTAGGATTACAGGCCTGAGCCACTGGCTCCGGATTCCCACAGGGTTTTCTTGACACCAGTGTACAGACAGTACACATTCTGTATGTTGGTCTCTTAAGCTTTTACTGATGATGATTTAGAGGTATGCAACTCAGGGTTTGACTCTAAGGTCAAGATTTTACCTACTTAGCCCTATTGGTTCCTTGCTGGCTTACTCTCCATTCCAGCCCGGAAGATGCGCATTAGTAGGTCCTCTGCTGGCCATGCAGCAGCTGCTGGTGTTTTGGCACTGGCTTGCATGTTCTCAGACACATAGAAGGTAGGGAACAGGACACCCGAGTCAGGAAGTCAGGTTTTGACTTGGTCCCTTTACAGCTCGAACTTGGGAAGCTGCTTTTATAGCTTGTAGGGAGTATTTCTATCCTGTTTAGAAATACCAACTTAAAAAAGAAGAAGAAGAGGGGGCCAGGAGTTTGGCCTAGTGGTTAAAGTGCTTGCCTAGCATGCACCAAGTCCTGGGTTTGATTCCTCAGTACCACATACATAGAAAAAAGCTGGAAGTGATGGTGGCTCAAGTGGTAAAGTGTTAGCCTTGTGCAAAAGATGCTCAAGGACAGTGCCCTGAATTCAATGAGGAGGAGGAGCCAGACTCTGAGTTCAACCCCAGCACCAGTGTTTGTACACATGCACACGTATACACACACACACACACACACACACACGCGCACACACACACACACACACGAAGTGACAGAGGAGAGAAAGGTTCTTTGAACTGTAATTACCCTATCCCAGACTTTTACTATGTTTAAGTCCAAAGACTGTGAGACCTAAGGTCTAGTTTCCAGCTCTGTAGCTGCCTAAGTGACCAGCTTAAAAAGTTTTCTCCATGAACAAATGGCCAAAGAGAAAGAGAGAATTTTGTAACAAACTTCTAATAGCCTTTAATGTTTTCAGGGCTGGGGTATACACAAGCCTGTGGTGAGGGATGGGGTGGGGGGAGGAGGAGGAACAGCAGTATTTGCTGGCAGAAAGCAATCAGGTCCTCTGTGGCTGGACCACAAGTTCACAAGGAGCTTTGTCAGTCTCCTATCTCAGAACATTCTGGAAACATGCTACCTTCTCACGCCCGGGATATCTGTTCTTTCTTCTTTACCTCTCCCCAGATGTCTGATAGGTCTTGGATAAATTCCTGGATCTGAGAAGATATGGAGATCTGGGTTCATCCCACCAGCCGGAAGCTGCCCCCCAATCCCAAGATAGAACAGCTCCTCGGACTCAAGACATCTCTCCCCTACACCTGCCTTCGCCTGAGCCTACACCACCTCATTTGATCTTTCTCCCCTCCCCGTCCCCAGGAGAAATTAAGTAATAAGGTTCCTATTCAGTTGAGTATGGCTACTATTCCATTTCTAGTATCTACAGTAGAAGGGAGAAGAGAGAGAAGCCATCCCAGATGGTCCACAAATAACATTTAACAGGCAGGGCCCACAGATGGCCCTGACCAACTTCAAAGCCCTGGGAGGTGGTCGTGGACTTGGAACCCAGACCTGATGCTCGTTATGGCCATCTTGAATCATCAAGGGAAGTTTAAATTCTATTCGCTGACTTCTGTTTTAATGAGCTTGCAGGGAGTGTGACATAGCAGTGCCACGCATATGAGAAGCCCCTGCTGGCCTTCCCGTGCAGCCCTGGGGAAATGACTTCATCCTTCTGGAACTCCTCCTTCTTCCCTTCCCCCTTCCTTCTCCTCTTCCCTATCTTTTCATTTTCACTTCATTGTTTTTATCTTCTTTTTGCAGTGTCTGGGATGGATATCCAGGGCCACACACATGTTTGCTGAAGAGCCGCATCCCCAGCCCTGTTTCTGCATCTTTAAAGGTGTATCTCAGAGGTAGAGTGTGTATTTAAGCTCTGGATTCCATTTTTTTTTTGGTCAGTTGTGGGGCTTGAACTCAGGGCCTAGGCACTATCCTTGAGCTCTTTTTGCTCAAGGCTAGTTAGTGCTCTAGCATTGTGAGACACAGCGCCACTCTGGTTTTCCAGTGATTAACTGGAGAGAAGCCTCTCACGAGGACTTTTCTGCCTGGGCTAGCTTCTACCCATGATCCTCAGATCTCAGCCTCCTAAGTAATTTAGGATTGCAGGCATGAGCCACCTGTGTCCAGCTGGATTCAATTCTGAGTATGGGTTCCAGGATGGGCTGCCACAACAGACTGGACACAGAAGCATATAGGACAGTCCACCTAGTATTTATTAAGCTAGATATTAAGGAGATGTGTCCAAGTGATCAACATTGACACTCTCCTCACAATTTTTTAAAATCTGTTCATGCCAGTACTGGGTCTTGAACTCAGGATCTAGGCACTGTCCCTTATCTTTTTCACTCAAGGCTGGTACTTCACTTGAGCCACAGCTCTACTTCTGGTCTTTTGGTTGTTAATTGGAAGTAAGAATTTCATGGGGGCTAGGAGTTTAGCCTAGTTGTAAAGTTCTTGCCTAACATTCACAAAGTCCTGGGTTCAATTCCTCGGTACCACATACATAGAAAAAGACAGTAGAGCTCTAGTCTTGAGAAAGCCCAAGGACAGTGCTCAGGCCCTGAGTAGAACCAGCAGGAAAGAGAGAGACAGAGAGACAGACAGGGGGAGGGGGAGAGGGAAAGAGAAGAGTGTTTTATGGACTTTACTCCTCTAGGCTTTCTTCAAACTGTAATACTCAGATCTCAGGCTCCTGAGTTGTGTAGCCACAGTGGCTGGCTAAAGTTAACGCTCTATCACTTAAGCTACAAATCCACTTCCAGGAGTTTTTTTTTTTTTTTTTTCTTCCCCAGCTAGCTTTAAACCATGCTCCTCAGATCTTAGGCTCCTGTATAGCTAGAATTATAAGTGTGCCACCAGCATTTGGCCAGTAAACACATTTTCTCTTATAAATTTTTTTATGATTGTTTTGAAATGAATCGGTTACACAAATAGTTTTGACTTTGGGATTTGCTAATTATCCCTAGCAATAACCTATAGAAAGAAATGCTCCCTGGTCATTGCTGAATCTTTACAGTGCGAAGGTATCCTGCTACCAAAAATAAAAATAAGATTCTGAGAATAAATACCCACTTTTAGAAGAAACGTTCTGGCAAATCCCCTTCTGTGGACTAAAAAACAGGTTCCACGCACTATGCCTTAAGATGCAAGCTGAGTATTTTTCCTAGCCAGTTATGGGGGAATTTGGATCCCATGACTTCCATTTCTTACAATCACCCTGTCGGTAGGCCAAATAACTGTTGAGCAGCCATTAGTTATTGGCTTGGGTTTCACATTGACTCACCAAATACTCAAGTGCCTACTTTCCTGTCAGGCAATGTCTGAACAGCAACAAAAATCTCTACCCTTAGGAGTGTTGTAAAGATTCGAATAATTCATCATTATTCTCTAAATGCAGCAAGAACTATGGAGGGCAACTGGGGTACTTTCCCTCAAAGTGGGATTTTAGGTGGCACACATGGGTGGCATTAAAGAACGCTGAATCATTCAATGAGAAATCTATTTCCTTTCTGCTTTTCTCTTTCATTCCTTCAAAGAACATTCTAGTTTGGTTGCTAACGTGACTAACACTTGGTCTCAACTTGACAATGTTGCTTTTTAACAAGAACCGGGCTTCTAACTCAAGTGTCCAGCAAGCCACAGGGGCTCCTTGGAACTTAATCAAGACTGTTTCGCACAAATAATGAATTCAATAGTGGGTCCCTGCCCTTGCCCCTGTGGTTTGGGGCCAGAAAGAGCTGTGCAATGACCCTTGGAAACACTTCAGTATTACTTGGGAACTTGCTGACTATGCAGATTCCTACCTTTTCATGGCAGAGGCCCATCTACTGAGTGGGGTAGTGGGATGGGATCCAGCAAAACTCCCCACCCCACTACCTGCTGATTCTGTTGGTGGTGGTGGGGCTTGAACTCGGGGCCTGGTTCCTGTCCCTAAACGTTTCTTCTCAAAGATTGCATTCTACCATCTCTGAGCCACAGCTTCACTTTTGGGGTCCTGGTGGTTAATTGGAGATTAAGAGTCTCATAGACTTTCCTGCCCCCCTGCTGGCTTTGAACCGTGATCCTCAGATCTCAGCCTCCAGAGTAGCTAGATGATTCTACTGATGACTGCTAGTCATAGTCCAGAGCCTCAGCTCTTCTTGGCTGAACTGGAGATGTGAGCCTGTTTGGTCCCCTCCCTTCATCCACGGGGCCCCAAGCGCTGTCCCCCCCTACCATGTCCAGCTGTTTGTGGGTGTCCTCCAGGGACACTTGGGCGGCCTCCTTCTGCTGCTTGCTGACGATCTGGAAGAGGTTTAGCGTGGCCATCTTGATGGTGCCAAGGAGAAGGGTCTTCTTGGCGGCGGTGTTCTGGATGTGCGCCCAGCGCGATTCCTGGGGAGGTGGTGTGGACAGGGGTGTGTGTGTGTGTGGCCCAATCGCCGCCATCAAGCTCCCAGATGGCCGCACCATCCTTCCCTCGCCGCGCGGGGCTGGGCCAGGGCTGCTCACCCAGAAGATGACATCGCTGCGGGCCCGGTCGAAGCGCATCTGCAGCCGCGCCAGCTCGTTGTTGTGCTGGAGGACCTCGTCGTCCTTCTCCTCGGTGTAGCGGGCCAGCCGCGCCTTGGCGCGCTCGATCTTCTCCTGGCCCTCCTGCGCCGACTGCATGAGGTCGTGGCGCATGCTCACCAGCGTCTTGTAGCGTGCGATCACTTCGTGGATCTCCTCGAACTGGAGTGGGGAGGGGGAGGCGCGCTTGGGGTCGGGGCACCCATGGCCCTGATGCTCAGGCCTGTCACCCTGACTACTATGACAGGAGGCTGAGATCTGAGGATCACAGTTGGAAGACAGCCAGGACATGAAGGCCTGTGAGATGCCCATGTCTAGTAAACCACCAAAAAGCCAGCGGGGAGCCGTGGCTCAAGGGGTAGAACAGCATCCTTGAGTGACAAGGCTAAGGGATAGCACATAGGCTCTGAGTTCAAGCCCCAGTAATGGTGTACACACACACACACACACACACACACACACACACACACACACACACACACACAACCAAAAAGCAAAGGAGGGGGCTGTGATATATGATAGCCACCTGGGGCAGGCAGACCCAGAACCACAGTCCAAGATAGGCATATGAGGACTTGAGTCTCTCGATCCCCTGTACCCACTCTTAGCGGATGAGTTGCACCCCTGGAGGCTCAGATTAATAACAGGTCTGACTTGGCGTCAGGTATCTAGATATCGCAAAAGATGTCCCAGGTGATTGTAAGCACAAGCAGGGTAGACAGTTTTGCTTGGGAGACATTTGGAGATGGGTGGATAACCATTGCAAGCCCCAGCAGGAGATAAAGAAAGCTAGCCTCTTCTCTGAAGTTTACAGCTGGGAAGCGGGGAGGGGTGAGGTGGGGGAGGCCAAAGGTGCAAATAAGTCACTGGGCATTCAGAGAGTTGGGCTCACTGGAGACTGAGGCAGTACCTCTGAGCCTGGTACCCTGGGGATATCGGTTCACCATTGGCAGTGGGAGAAGTAGGGGTTGGAGAGAGCCCACCAGTGAGGCAGGTGACCTGTTAAGGTCAGCTTGCCTCCTCCAGCATAGTCCAGAACCAAGCCACGCTCTGGCCCTAACCCACAGACTCTGCCAGCAGCAGCAAAGCCATACCATCCATCTTCTTCCTAAGACCATCTGAGCTCTAGTTCCAAGATGCCGCTCCCCCACCTCACCCCAGGGGCTCATCCAGGGAATGTCAGCAGAGACATTCCCTGAGTGCTTTCCTCAGATCACGACATTTCCCAGTGACAGACTGTCTGGGAACTACCCTGTAGCCATTTCCCTCAGATATGCCCTTGGGAGGCCCCCATGGCTCATGCCTGGGATCCTAGATACTCAAGCACCTGAGATCTGAAGATGGTGGTTCAAGCCAGCACAGACAGAAAACAATTCCTGAGATTCTTACCTTGAAAGCTGTTAGTGGAGATGTGGCTCAGTGGCAGAGTGAAAAAGAGTGGCATGAGTGAAAAAGCTAAGGGTATGAGATTCTGAGTTCAAGCCCTGATATTGGCTTAGTGCGGGGGTGGGGGAGACATATCTTCCAACTAGTGCTGGAGAAGGTGGGAACAGCCAGAAAAGGGTTCATAGAAGAAAAGATGGCTGAAGTAAGAGAGGAGTTACATATAGAAGGCAGTCAGAAAAAAGCAGGTGGAGGAACAGCTTAGAAAATGAGGAATGGGGACATGGAGTGATTATTTGGGAGGTTCAAGGTAGTAGCACTCATAGAAGTGTAAAATGTAAGTACTTAAATGGATTTAATAAGCTCTCCTCTCTATTTTGTATATGCTTGTATTTTTCTATGATAAGAATATTTTTTAAATTAAGCTGGGTGAGGTGGCTCACGCCTGTAATCCTAGCTACTCAGGAGGCTGAGATCTGAGGACCATGGTTCAAGAAGCCAGCCTGGGCGCTAAAGTTTGTGAGACTCTTATCTCCAATTAACCATTAGAAAACTGGAAGTGGTGCTATAGCTCAAGGGGTAGGGTGGTAGCCTTGAGCTGAAGAGCTCAGGGACAATGCCCAGGCCCAGAGTTCAAGCCTCACACAAAAAAAGAATATTTAAAAATTATATCATTGAAATCAGATGCTGCCAGGTCACACCTGTAATCCTAGCTACCGGGAACGCTGAAGAATGAGATTTGGAAGGGCACATGGGAGTTTCAACTGCCAGTAGTGTTTCCTTTAGGAAAAATGAACCAGGAAAATATGAAGATTTGACAAAGCTGTGTGGGGAGTGCCCAGGGCTGTTTTGTTTCTCTAAACTTCTAGTATGCTATTTTGAACAAAATAACGAGAAGAGAGGTGAGGAGACAAAAAGAAAAAAGACCCAGAAATAGAGAGAGAGAGACAGAGAGAGAGAGAGACAGAGAGAGACAGAGAGAGAGAGAGACAGAGACAGAGACAGAGAGACAGAGAGAGAGAGAGAGAGAGAGAGAGAGAGAGAGAGAGAGAGAGACAGAGAGATAGACAGAGAGAAGAGAAAGGATGAAAGGGAATGAGAGAGAAAGGAAGGGAGGAAAGGAAAGAGGAGACATGGAGGAAGGGGAAGAGAAAAGATGGTAGGGAAAAGAGGGAGAGAGAGAGGAAGAAAGAAGAGAGGAGGGTGAGAGGGAGGAGAAACAGGAGAGAGAGGGAGGGAGGAAGGGAGAGAGAGAGCATGAGAGGACGTGTGTGTGTGTGTGTGTGTGTGTGTGTGTGTGTGTGTGCGCTCATGTGCACAAGCATGCTTCAAGCTGGCTTGTAAATGCCAGCTGAACAGCAGGCTGGCCAGGAATGGCCCAGAGCTGACTCTAGATGGACCCTGGAGGACAAAGCAGATAGACTGGATTCCAGGAATACTTAGGAGGCAGAATTGACCAGATCTGTTGATTGATAACAAACTGTGGGACTGAGTGAGAGGAAGGAGTCAAGGGGTTCTGGGTGGCTGTGGATAGGTGGGTCTGCTACGCACCCGCATAGGACCCAGCTGAAGGGCTGGCCTGGGACTGGCTGGAAGCAGATGGTGTAGACAGGGTGGGTTAGGCACCAGGCTTAAGTTTAGGTGGGCTAGTTTGCTCATTGTACTAACTCTGATTCTGAAACATATCCTAAAATTTATTTCCTACTTCAATATGGTGGCTTTGTCCTACATTCCTCCACCACAAACCCCTAATTGTTCAGTGAATGACTTATCTTCAGCAGGTAATACTTTGTTTATTTTTGTGGCAGCAGGGATTGAACCCAGGGCTCTCTTGATGGCTAAACATCCTACCATCTATACCTCCAGCCCTAACAATTTCTAGCATTTTGCTGGCTAATTGGAGTCTCATGAATTTTTCTGAACTGGCTTCAATCCTCAGATGTCAACCTGCTGAGCAGCTAGGATTTCAGGCATGAGTCACCAGTGCCTGGCTTTTGTAGGGACTTTATTTATTTATCGTGCCAGTCCTAGGGCTTGAACTTAGGGCCTGGGCATTGTCCCTGAGCTTTTTGCTCAAGGCTAGAACTCTACCACTTAAGCCATAGCTCTAGTCTTGCTTTTTTTGTGTGATTAATTGGTGATTAAGGGTCTCAGACTTTCCTGCTCAGGTTGGTTTCAAACTGTGATCCTGAAATCTCAGCTTATATCTAGGATTACTGGCACGTACAACTGGCATCTGGCTTGTCTGCAGGGACTATTTATTTATTTATTTTTGCCAGTCCTGGGCTTGAGCTCATGGCCTGAACACTGTCCTTGGACTTTCCTCAAGGCTAGAACTCTGCCACTTAGCCACAGCACCTCTTCCAGCTTTTTCTATGTATGTGGTACCAAAGATTTGAACCCGGATCTTCACGCATGCTAGGCAAGCAATCTACCACTAGGCCATACTCTACCTCTAGGTTACACTCCGGTCCCGGGAACAGGATATTGATGTGTGGGTGCCCATAGGAATTGATTTGTGCTGAGACAAAGGCTCTGGAATGTGTAAGGAAAGATCTGGGGAGAATGGGCCTGAGGGGAGGCAGAGGTAGGAGACAGAAAGAGTCCTAGCATCATGACACACATCTATGTCACATGTCACAGAGGAGCAATGTGGCAACAAATACTGCAAGAGGGCAGCAGGCAGAAGGCCTGACCTCTGACCTCAGGACCTGGATATGTGAGTGGCTCTTTGGGCATGATAGGGCTAACAGAAGAATGGGGAGGAGGAAAAAAAATCACAGCCTTCTGCCACTTACAAAGCTATGAGACCCTGAGTGGGTGCCTTGATCTCTCTGAGTCTCCATCTCCTCTCCTCTGCTCTTTCCCAGAGGCTATGAAGAGGACTGACCAAGGCCCCCACACAGCCAAATGCTAAGAACTAAAGCTTTGTAGTAGGTTGAGTGTGTTTTCAGTCTCTTTCCTGTGTGTGTGTGTGTGTGTGTGTGTGTGTGTGTGTGTGTATCCCACTATGGCTCATACCTGTAATCTTAACTACCCAGGTGGCTGAAATCTGAGGATCCTGGTTCAAAGCCAAACTCAGAAGGAAAAAAAAAAGCCAATTTTTGGGCTGGAAGTTTAGCCTAGTGGTAGAGTGCTCACCTAGCATGCACAAAGACCTGTGTTTGATTCCTCGGTACCACATACATAGAAAAAGCCAAAATTGGTGTTGTGGCTCAAGTGGTTGAGCTCTAGTCTTGAGAAAGCCCAATTACAGTGCTCAGGCTCTGAGTTCAAGCCCTAGGACTAGCCAAAAGGAAAAAAAGACAACTCTAGGCAGAAATGTCTGTGAAACCCTTATCTGCAGCTAACGACTAATGGGGAGTTATGGCCTTAAGTGATAAAAGTAAGGGACAGTGCTTAGCCCTGAGTTCAAGCCCAGTACTGGCCCATGCAAGTACATATATACACTTGCACACACATACACACACAGACATAAAGAAATCCACAAACCATACAGCTGCATTTTACTATTACATGCACAAAGACACCTGAAGGATTCCACCATACTCTCCACCTTTTGAGAAGCACACCCAGCCTCAGCAAGGCTCGGGGCCAGCTGCCTTCCAGAATTGCTCCTTCTCTTAGCAGAGAGACCATTCCTGCAGAGGCTCTGGGGTCCCTGAGGCGCCCCAAGGCTAGCCAGCTGAAGCTCGACTCCACCCTACAACCCCAGTTCCTGGGATTAAGTAGAGGGCCAAGGTCCAGTCCCCTGCCCTTGGGACCCACCTCAGAGTTCTCCACCACCTTCTCCAGGTACTTCCTGAAGATAGCATAGTCCTGCAGCTTGACACTGAGCCGCTGGTGCTCTTGCCGCAGGGCGGCCATCTCCTGCTTGGCCTTGGCCAGTTCCCGCAGCCTCTGCTTCTTCAGGTCCCGCTCCTTGTTGGCTTTCTTTAGGGCTCGGATGCGTTTCTGATCATTTTCCTGGGATGAGGGAGGTAATGTGATCAGCCAGCTTTCCGGCGTCCCTGGAGTTCTGGACTGGGTGAGGCTGGTGATACACCCTCAGTTGCCCTCATCTTCAGAGCTCAGACTACCTTGAAAGACAAGCCAAGCTCAATTCTGGTTATTGACGGCACTTGATGAAATGAAGGGATTTCCATGGATGGCTCAGGCCAGTACTCCTAGCTACTCAGAAGCTGAGGTCTGAGGATCATAGTTCACAGTTAGCTGGGGAAGAAAACCCCGTGAGACTCTTATCTCCAATTAACCAGAAGGGGGAAAAAAAGCTGGAAGTAGCTCAAATGGTAAAGTGGCAGTCTTGAGTAAAAAAGTTAATGGACAGTGCCCTGGCTCTGAGTTCAAGCGCCAGTACTAGGACAAAAACAAATAAGCAAAAAGCTATTGACTCATTGAAAGTCATTAGGAGAACCTCTTTCCTCAAATCTCATGCCACACCAGCTTTTCTCTGGTCTTGATAAAATGGACCATAAGAGAAACACGCCCAGATGCTCAGATACCTGTCCCACACAGCAGGACAAAGCAGCTTAAGATCAGAAAGTAACTGGCCTTCTCCATCCAAACCAGGTCCCTCAGAGCTCCTTTAGAAACCAGGACAGGATTTCAAATCAAGAAATCAGTGTGTGTGTGTGTGTGTGTGTGTGTGTGTGTGTGTGTGTGTGTGTGTGTGTGTGTGCGTGTGTGTACATGTGCTAGTCTTGAGCCACAGCTCCTTTTCCAGTTTTTTGTTTTTTGATTTTTTTTTTTTTTTGGTGTTTAATTGGAGATGTGTCTCACAGATTTTCCTACCTGACCTGGCTTTGAACTATGATCCTCAGATCTCATCTTCTTGAGTAGTTAGGATTATAGGCATGAGCCACCAGTGTGTCCAGCAAGAAATCTGGATTTTAAGATGATTAAATTAATCCTGGGAGGACTGATTG
Source organism: Megascapheus bottae (assembly GCF_031878675.1). Lineage (NCBI taxonomy): Eukaryota > Metazoa > Chordata > Mammalia > Rodentia > Geomyidae > Megascapheus > Megascapheus bottae. The sequence goes on along the minus strand of NC_143525.1, from coordinate 10,596,911 downwards.
AGGGGGTTGTCTTGGAACATTCTCTGTTACATGAACTTTTAGTGGTGCATCATTTGCATCCACTCTCCTATCTTTGGTGGGAGGACAAAGACAGGTAGAGTGAGGGAACTAGAATCCTGACTCATTCATTGCTGTCCCCAAATGCTTATCCTTGACAAGGGCATATCCATCCATCCATCCATCCACCCATTCATCTACCTATCCACCCATCCACTCATCCATCCACTGGATAAAACTCTGCTCCAGGAAATACAGAACAGCCATCTAGAGAGGGCAGAGATTGACAAATAGGACATCGAAAACTTAAGTGGGGAGACATGAATGACTGGGGAAGTGCCAGGTGTGAGGACCCCATGACATGGACATGGCAGAATATGGACCCACTATGTTCTGCCTTCCCTCTTTTGTACCTGGATGAATTGCTCAAACTTCTGAATGTGGGCCTTCAGCTGTTCTTCCTTGACCCCAAGTTCTTCCCAGCGCAGGTTCAGGTTTTCCATCCTGCGCTTAAATGTCTTTGGGGGTGCAGGAACAGAGAGGTCAGGAAGACCCTGACATAAAAGCTCAAGAACACCCCACCATCCTCTACCCCGGAACTTCTATCTCCAGACTCAGAGAGGGGTAGGAGATCTCTCAGGTGCTCTGGGTAAAGCATCCCAGAACATTGGAAATCCCAAGACTTAGATCTTTTCTGTTCTCCACAGAGGAAAGAAACTAGAATTACCAAGCAGGACTCCACCTCCAGGGCTCCCTCCCACAAAGTTACTCTCTCCAAACCTGAGCCACATCCCTCTCCTATTGCACAGCTCCATACTCCTCCCTGAACCCGCTCCCCTCCCCAACCTCTTTCTTCTGTTCCATGGCATGGTGCATGATCTTAGCCTCCTTTTTCTTCTCCAGCAGTCGGATAGATGGAGAATCTGACTGCTCCTCCACGCTGGGGAACTTCCTGCCCAAGACACGGACAAGAGAGCTGGGCAGATTATGCCTGAGGCCAGGGGCAGGCTGGTGCAGATGGGTCTGGAGAGAAGGGGGTCTTCACCCCTCAATCAGAATGAAAAGAAGCAGTGTGATGAGAAAGAGAGACGTGTGCTGGTATTTAGGGGGAGCAAAGCATGTGAGGGTGATGGGGCCAGGTGACTGGGGTGCTGGGTTTACAGGAGAAGAAGGGTGGTTGGAAGGTGAGGCACAAGGTGCATGGCAGTGGTCTCAGACCCTAGACACTCACTGGAGCAGTTTCAGCAGCCGCTCCCCATACTGCAGCCGGAAGTACTCGGCCAGGTCTTCCTCCTCCATGATGCCCAGGCTCATGGTGGCAGTTGTCTCAGGGCCCAGAAGGGCCTACACTTCACAGAGAAACAATGAGTGGCAGAGCCACAGGGGGAGGGGGACTCAGGGGTGGTGTGGGGGGCACCTTGATTCTTCGGGTCCTCTTGCTTTCAAGGTTAGGGGGATGGTGAGATTCAACAAAAACCAGGCAGAGGCCAAGCAAGGGCGGGCGGCTCAGGATAGGGCGGTGTGGTGGGAATGGGAGATCCCGTTACCTAGCAACAGGCTCCTGAGTTCTATGGACCACAGCTGGAACTCACACTGTGCCCTTTGCCCTCTGTCCGCTCGCACCCGACTTCTGCTGGGATCCTGCGTCTCTGTCTATTCCTGACCTCTCCCCTCAGGAATTCTGAGGACGACGGTAGGCCAGATGGCCCTCCGGTTGTCATGGCACCCGTGGTAGAGAGGCAGAGTACGGGTAGCGGGAGCTGAAAAGCAGAAATTGGTAGGGAAGAAACTGGGGCTGTGTGGATCTGGGCTCCTGAGGGCTCCCCTTCCCAGGTTCAGGGGTGGGTGCGGGAGGAGGGGAGGCTGGGTCTCAGGGGACAGCTCTGGAGAAAGGAGAGGGGGAAAGGTGGGAGGGGCGGGGCAGAGGCCTGAGGTTCAAGTGCGCTGCCACCCAGGTGTGGGTGCAGGAGGGGGCGGAGGCGTGGGGCCCGGCGAGGCGAGGGGGGCTGGACGCGCGGGGACGGCACGGCTCTCCGGACAGCCGGGTTCTGAGGTTCGCAAAAGAAAGGGGAGGAGCGGGGGAATCTTTTCAAACGTTTCTAGTCTGGAAACGGTTTACTTTACAATGGCGGCGGTCCCCCATGCCGTCAGCAGCTGCCTCGTCCAACGAGTCCCCACCCACGTGGTAACCTGGAGACCTCGCGTGGGGGGCAGGTCCCCGGGGGCTCCTGCTCCGAGCCCAGCCCTGTGGGGCGGCGGCGTGGGGAGGGGGACCCCCGCTCCCTCCTGGTCTGGGCTCCTGGCTCCCCGCGCGCCTTCCGCCTCTCCTCGACCCGTCCTGTCCTCCTCGTCCTCCCTATTTGTCTGCAAGCCGGAGTCCGCGTGCGTCCGTGGAGTGGAAGTGGGGTGTGGCTGGGGGTGGGGGGGCTCCCCGCGGTGTCGCCAGCGCAGCGCCGGTTGTCTGGTGACCCCTGCCGGCGGCACCACGCAGCGACCGGAGACCCTGCTGGGAGGAAGAGACACCCGGGGCGCCCGGCCCCCCTGCGCGCGAGGGCGCCCCCGACCTGCCCGCCCCCCGCACGCGTGGGCGCCCTGCCCGCCCCGGATCTGACCCCCTGCACGCGTGGGCGCTCCCGACCTGCCCTCCCCCCGCACGCGTGGGCGCCCTGCCCACCCCCCCACCTGGCCCCCGCACGCGTGGGCGCCCTGCCCACCCCCCACCTGGCCCCCGCACGCGTGGGCGCCCTCCCCGCCCCCCACCTGGTCCCCCCGCACGCGTGGGCGCCCCCATCCTCACCCCCGCACACGTGGGCGCCCTGCCCACCGGACCCCTCTGCACAACCTCCCCTTAAGAATCAACCCTAACCCCAGACGCTGCCCGCCAGCCTGGTGGACGAACACCACCTCACTCAGGACGCACACACCCATGTGCGTCCCCTTCACCAGTTTGGGGCTGGGGGTCTATGTTATGTGAGGCTATCTGCTTCTGGAATCTTCCGCTCCCTCTGGACTGTTTACGACACCTCCTTGCTGCTCGGAGGCGGCTGGGTGGGGACCAGGCCGGTCCACGCAGGTGGCCAGCATCAAGAGCCGCGAAGATGGCCTTGCTGCCCACTCCCCCTCCCGCCTGGAAGCTGCTTCTGCGGCTTCATGGAGGGCTTGCACGAGTCAGGAGGACTTCGTGTTTCACTGGCCATCATCCTTCACCAGGGGTCTCAGTGCCTTTCTCCACCCTATGGAGCTTTCTGGATTCACACAAGGCTGTGGCTCCCCAGCTTCCCCCCTTCCTCCCTCTCTCCCTCCCTCACTCCCTCCCTTCCTTCCTTCTCAGCTTTTCCTACTTTGAGCAAAATCCAACTAACCAACCAAACAAGAACAACAACAAATCCTCAGGGCCGGTGTGCAGACCCTGAGTTTAAGCCCCAGGATTGGTACCAAACAGTGTCAACACTCATCCTTAAAAAAAGTCACTTTATGAACATGATATAAAATATCTGAAGCCAGCGGACAGCATTTACATCAATGACATTCTTGTTAAAGATAGAGACAAGACAGAGCTTCTGTCTCACTGTGATCATTCAGCATTGTTTTGGGGGCCTGGGCTAGGACAAATGAGAAGAAAATCAAGTTTTTCCTTTCCATCTTTCACACAATGGCAGATAGCTGTGATCACATACTATGGAAATCCAAGAAAATGATTGATGAATTAAAATACCGTGAATTTAATGTGACACTGTGCAATTTGCAGGAAGAACGAGGTTGATTTTTATGCGTTGGAGGAGTATTGGTGATAAATTCAGTTACAAAGTGGCACAAGCCTGTAATCCTAGCTACTCAGGAGAATAAAATCTGCGAACTGAGATTCAAAGCCAGCCTAGGAAGAAAGTTCCTAAGACTTTTTCTCCATTTAACCACCAAAAAGCTGAAAGTGGGGTTGTGGCTCTATTAGTAGAATACTAGCCTTGAATGAAAAGGAACAGTTAAAAAAAAAAAAAAGAAAAGGAACAGTTAGTGTCCAGGCTCTGAGTTTAATCCCCAATATTCACACACACACACACACACACACACACACACACACACACACACACACTGTGAAGTAGACAAGGACTGTTTAATGAAATGCACACAAATCGTTAACTACACCATTCACACAGCATTTCACGCTTAGGAGAGGCATCTGTGGAGTTGATATTCTCACTTCTCAAGAATTCCTAACTAGGTCCAGATTTTTGAAGGAAAAAAGAAAGCAATTTGTAAATTAAATGGCATATAATTTCAAAAGCAAAATTATACAAATCCTTTCCCTTCCTTCCATACACATTATTTTTAACATCCATAGAGTGCATTTTAATGGATTTGTTACAGCAGCATTTAGGCTTGGTACAGGAGCCCTATTGGGTTAGGTTGTCTAAAGATGATGCATTTTCATAAATTCATCTTTCTATTATTTGCTAGTTGTGGGTCTTGAACTCTGTTGGACTCTGTCCCTGGGCTCCTTTTGCTCAAGGCTAATGCTCTGCCGCTGAGCCACACAGCACCACTTCTGGCTTTTTTAAATTTTTCAGTGATTAATTGGAGATAAGAGTTTCATGGACTTTTCTGCCTAGGCTGGCTTTGAACCATTGATCCTCAGATCTTAGCCTCCTGAGTTGCTAAGACTACAGGTGTGAGCCACCAGTGCCCAGTTCCTCTTATATAAATGTTCCTGAATGAGTACATATGCAGCAGAAATGTTAAGAAATTCCATGAGTAACAAATAAATAAAATAATAACCCGCTATCAGTGGAGTCTTGGTGGGGTGAAGGGAAAGCTATCGGTGCATGGAGGCTTAGCTTGCTATGCATTGGTAAGATGTTTGTTGCCAATGGTATGTCCTTTGAGATTTATGAAATATTTGTAATATTTCAGAAGTTTTTTTTTTTTTTTGTTTGCGGGCCATGGGACTTGAACTTGGCCTGAGCATTGTCCCTGAGCTCTTAAGCTCAAAGCTACCGCCCTCCTCTTGAGCCAAGCCCCACTTCCTGTTTTCTAGAGGTTAATTGGAGATAAAGAGTCTCAGGTCTTTTTGTGCCCAGGCTAGCTTTGAACCTTGATCCTCAGATCTCAGCCTCTTGAATAGCTAGGATTGCAGGGGTGAGCCACCATGCCAGGCAATCTTCTTCTTCTTTGTAGACATGTCCTCTCCTCCTCCTCCTCCTCTTCTTCTTCCTCCTCCTCCTCCTCTTCCTCCTCCTCCTCCTTCTCCTCCTCCTCCTCCTCTTCCTCCTCCTCCTCCTCTTCGTCCATTTTTTTTGTTTTCATAGTCTTCATTTTCTTTCTATTATTTTTTTCTGGCACCAGGGCTTGAGCTCAGGACCCCACATTTTTTTGCCAGTCCTGGGGCTTGAACTCCATCAGGCCCTGGGCACCGTCCTTTGGCCACTTTTTGCTCAAGGCTAGGACTCTGCCACTTGAGCCACAGTGCCACTTCTGGCTTTTTCTGTGTAGGCAAGCATGCTACCACTAGGCCATGCTTACAGCCCCAAAGTCCCCCCTTTCTCATTTCACATTCTTGCTCACAGCTTATGACCTACCACCTGAACAGTTCCTCCTACTGAGTACTTTTTTTTTAATTAAAAAACTTATTAACATTGATTTTTATATCATATTTAAAATGACGTGTTTAACAAGTATTCAAGAAGGGAATCTCTATATACAATCACTGGCACTTAGATTTTAGAATTTAATCAAAATTAGGCTGAGGGTTTGTATGTCATAGATACATAATAGTCTATGTAATAAAACATTATGTCTATAGAGTAATAAGTTTTTATTTCTATGTACTTGTGTTTGTATTTCCAGTACCATGTCCATAGCATTGGGTGTGCAAATATTGAGTCATCGCTCTTGTACTGTTTGGATCTAATAGCCACATATTAAGGATACCATGCGCCTTTTGTTCCTCTGGTCTTGACTTGTCTCACTCAACATGATTCGCTCTAGATTCATCTACTTCCCTGCGAATGCCATTATTTTATCTTGTCTGTTGGCTATGTAGAATTCCATTGTGTGTGTGTGTGTATATATATATATATATATATATATATATCACATTTTCTGTATCCATTCATCTTCAGTAGGGCATCTGGATTGTTTCCATCTGCACTATTGTGAATAGTGCAGAGATGAACATAGCTGAGCAGGTGTCCTTATCATATCTTGGGTTATGATGTTCAAGGTAGATGCCCAGAAGTGGTATGGCGGGATCATAGGGAAGGTCTATTTTCAGTTCTTTAAGGAACCTCCACATTGCTTTCCAGAGTGGCTGAACTAGCTTACAGTCCCACCGGCAGTGCAGTAGGGATCCTTTTTCTCCATAACCCCGCCAGCATCTGTCATTGTCTGAGTCCAAAATCTTGGCCATTCTTGCTGGGGTAAGGTGGTATCTTAGGGGTTGTTTTCATTTGCATTTCCTTTATGACCATGGATGATGAACATTTTCTCATATGCTTTCCTGTCATTTTAAACTCTTCTTTTGATAAGTCTCTCTTTAGTTTCCTTGCCCATCTAGTGAATGGTTTTTGGGGTTTGTGGGGGATTAGTTTCTTGAGTTCCCTGTAGATACTGGATATTAAGCATTTGTCAGATGTATTATTGGTAAATACATTTTCCCAGTTGGTTGGCTGTCTCTCTACTTTTGTGGCTATGCTTTCATCTGTGCAGAAACTTTTTGTTTTTAGGTAGTCCCATTTATCGAGTCTCTCTCCAATCTGTTGTGACCCTGGGACTCTGCTCAGGAATCTTTTGCCTATGCCTACGAGTTCCAGTGTCTCTCCTACTCTATCATGTAGCAGTTTCATGGTTTCTGGTCTGACGTTGAGGTCTTTGATCCACTTTGAGTTAATGCTTGTGCATGGTGAAAGGCTAGGGTCAATTTTTAGTTTTCTGCATGTGGCTGCCCAGTTTTGCCAGCACCAATAATTGAATAGCCTGTGTTTCTTCCACTGTATATCTTTGGCTCCTTTGTGAAATACAAGCTGACTATAGGTATGTGGTTCTATTTCTGGGTCTTCTATTCTGTTCCATTGATCTTCTGGTCTATTTTTGTGCCAATACCATGCTTTTTTTTGTTATTATGGCTCTATAGTAGTGTTTGAAGTCTGGTATTATAATACCACCAGCATTGCTTTTTTTTGCCTAGAATTGTTTTGGCTATTCTAAGTCTTTTTTTGTTCCATATGAACCTTTGGATTGTATCTTCTATTTCAGTAAAGAATGTCTTTGGGATTGCATTGAATTTGTATATCAATTTTGGCAGTATAGCCATTTTCACTATGTTGGTTCTCCCTATTCATGAGCATGGGATGTCTTCCAATTTCCTAGTGTCCTCTTTAATTTCTTTTGTTAGGCTTTTATAGTTTTTATTAAATAATTCCTTTACATCTTTGGTTAAGTTAATTCCTAAGTATTTTATTCCTTTGGGGATATTGCGAATGGGATCGTTTTCTTGATTTGGCCTTCTGTTTGTGTATTGTTGTTGTTTTTTTTAACTGTATTTTTTTTGTCTTTTTTTTTGTACTGGGGATCGAACCCAGGACATACTTGTTAGGCAAGTGCTTTGCCACTGAGCTACATTGAGATGAATACTTTTTCTGGTTAATTGACAGTAGTCTCCCAGACTTTTCTGTCTAGGATGACTTCAAATCAGGATCCTTCTGACCTCAGTCTCCTGAGTAGCTAGGATAATAGGTATGAACCTTTTATACTTGCCCAAATCTCCCCTTGATCGGTATTTTCCCACGTTTCCTGGGAACACCTTTTGCCAACACCTTGCCCTTCCCTGCCTTCCCTGAACCTTGACTGACACCCATCCTCTAAATCTGACATCTGTTCATGCTAATAACTCTCCTTTGCTAAGTATTTCCCCCATTGAGTCTCTTTATCTCCTTGGAAGCAATAGTCTTAAAATATTTCAATATGCCTTACATGAACTACCACTGCTTCACTCCCCATGCACACTCAGAACTGCAGAGCTAGAACAATCTACACTCATCTGTTCTCAATTTCTCATCATATCATTTTTTTAAAGGAAGCTCAGAGAATAAATCTCATCTTTGGCCACAGCAAAGCCAGGAATTCCCCAAGGCTGAAAACCAGGAAAAGCTCTTGCGTCCTGCTCTCGAGGCTACTGGGATGCAAGGATGGGTGATGGGTAATTGGAAATCCAGACAAAAATGGAGAGGACCTCCTAGGGTGAGTGATAGATGTGAGGGGATGGCACGGGGGCTGAGCTGTGCTTTTCTTCTCATTCATGTTTTCCTGGCAACACAACTGTGGCAAATCCTGTCACCACAGGATGGCAAGAACCAAGCAAGCCAACACCAGCTCAGCACCCACTCAGTACCTCAGTTGAGAGGATAAGGACGGCCAGGTATGCTTCTATGTCCCCTGAAGGGGACAGACCTATGCTCCTTCTTCTGCGGGTTCCTTGGACTGAATTGGGTCCCCACCCCTTCCATTTGTGTGTAGAAGCCTTAACTCCTTTATGTGATTCTGTTTGGAGAAGTGAGGTCCTAATCATGGAATCCTAACCCCATGATGTAAGAAGAGACGCTCAACAGCTCACACAGCAAAGACTGTTACCACACTGTGGGAACGTGGCTGTCTACAACCAAGGCAAAATCCTCCAGACAGCAATCCTCCCGACAACATCCTGATCCTGGATGTCCAGAGAAAATTGTGTGTGTGTGTGTGTGTGTGTGTGTGTGTGTGTGTGTGTGTTGGTACTGGGGCTTGAACACAGAGCCTGGGTGCTGTCCCTTAGCTTTTGTTTGCTCAAGACTGGTACTCTCCCACTTTAACCATAGCTCTACTTCCAGCTTTTTGATGATTAATTGGAGGTTAAGAGTCTCACTGATATTTCTGCCTGGGCTGGCTTTGAAATTTGATCTTCGGTTCTCAGCTTCTTGAATAGCTAGGATTATAGGCAGGAGGCAGCAGCACCTGGCTTGAAAATTGTCTTCTCTATATGCAACAAATTGCAAGTACTGTTCTGTTTTTCCTTCCCCTTTCACTTTTTTGGGTGGTGGAATCATTTCATGAAGTTAAATGCAATTTTTGTTGGTCATAGGGCTTGAACTCAGGGGCCTGGGCGCTGTCCCTGAGTGTTTTCACTAAAAGCACTCTACCATGTTGAGCCATGGCACCACATCCAGTTTTCTGGTGGTTAATTGGAGAAAAGAATCTCATGGACTTTTCCTGCCCAGGCTGGCTTTGAATTGTGATCCTCAGATCTCAACTGCCTGAGTAGTTAGGATTACAGGCGTGAGCCACCAGGGCCAAGTGAAAAAGCAATATTTTTGCCTCTCCCCCAAGTCATCTTTTGTCATTAATAAATGTTACTCCCCCTTAATTCCCACAATCCTTCAGATTGCTGCCTCCTGAGTGGTAGGGATTATAGGTGTGAGCCACCACACCTGGTTGGCTACTGGCTATCTGAATTTAGACGATCTGTGCTTTCACATTCTTTAGGGATTGGGGCTAGTCCAACACTAAATAGCCAAGTATCTGGACTTTTAAATCATTCTTCTATTTAGCTCCGCTGTCAGTACCACCCACATCTCCAGCTCATTTTAGTTCAAAGGGATATGAAGACATCCATATCTAGGCATTCTCATGGGTCATGTTTCATTAGCCTGATCCTATAGGAGCCGTGCTGTGGACACAAGCACGTGGCAGTGATTCCTCCTTCCTTCTTTTCTTCTTTTTAGTCACACTTAGTATCTTAGCTCCTTTGCCAGTTCTTCTTGGTGTAGGTCAGGAGGGCATATCTGTTTATTGCAGCATTATTATATGCTCTGCTGTATTGTAAATACTAGATACTATCCATTTTTCCCTCTCTCCACCAAATTCTTAGCTCCAGATGATTTACTAAAATCTCAGGTCCTGGTGCCACTCAACTCAGCCACCCACTAGCTGTGGGGAGCCAGCTCCTTGAGTTAAAGGGAACCCAGGCACTGGAACGAGGCAGATTTAGATATGAATTCCATTGCCAATGTAGTTGTACAAGTTCCTAGTTAATGATTTCATATCCACCCTCAAATATTAACAAAATCATTTTTGCTTGGGGTGCCACTGCATCCAGATGAAAAGACTCTGCTTTTCAGTCACCTTTGCAATGAGATGGCAAGATAACAGAAGTCATCCAAGAAGTTCTGGGGAGGCTTCTGGAGGTTTTTTTTGTGTGTGGGGGGGTCATGGGGCTTGAACTCAGCCTGGGCGCTGTCCCTGAGCTCTTCAGCTCAAGGCTACCACCCCCCCTTGAGCCAAGCCCCCCTTCCCGTTTTCTAGAGGTTAATTGGAGATGAGTCTCAGGTCCTTTTGTGCCTGAGTTGGCTTTGAACCTTGTTCCTCGGATCTCAGCCTCCTGAGTAGCTAGGATTTCAGGTGTGAGCCACCATGCCTGACACTTTTTTTTCAAATCTCATTTCTCTCCATTGCTCTATTGTCCTTCCTTTTGCTTCCTGCCTAGAACATATGCAAGAATCTCAGAAGGACAGCAGCCATCCTGTCATTGTGAGTACAAATATGCGAGGGGAAGATGTCAACAAGCTGAGTGTGACAATCAGGAGAAGGACTCTGTCCTCCTGGTGTCTGCAGCAGCCACTTGAAATCTGGGTGGTCGCTGCCTTTACATTTCAGGGGAGACAAATGGATCTCTAAGGTAAAGTGATTTCCTGTTAGTTATTTATAACCTAAAGTTTCCTAGGGAGAAAATGAATAAAGACCCTAGAACCATGTCTCCCCAGTGAACATTCATGTACTGCTGCCTCTCCTCTAGCTCCGAGTTACAGCTACATTGGTGCAACAAGGCTCCTTCTAAATCTGGATCATTTTTGATTCTCAGATAGCACAACTGGGCTACTGAAGACTGGCCTCTGAAATAAAGGGCCAGGGAAGGGGGCTAACATACACATTTGAGAGGAAGAACGAACTCCATCACTTTTTCTAGTGCGTGTACTCTGTGTAGGTGTGTGGTGTGTGTTGGGAGAAGGGTCAGTGCTCAGTACCTTCTCACCCAGTCTACCCGAGCTTTTACAGAGCAGCCCACTTCCTCTGTTTTTTTCTTGGCTGGTACTGGGTTTCACCTCAGGGCCTTGTGCTCTTGCTTGGCTTTCTTTCCTTTCTGCTCAAAGCTGGTGCTCTACTGCTTGAGCCACAGTTCCACTTCTGGCTTTTTGATGGATACTTGAAGATCAGAGTCTTGTAGACTTTACTGACTCAGCTGGCTTCCAGCTGTGATCCTCAGACCTCAGCCTCCTGGGTAGCCAGGATTGTAGGTTTGAGTCACAGCCACCACTTTTAGGAGTCCTGGGAACGTTCATGTCTCAGCCAGGCCAGCCTCCCCCACCACTGCCTACGGCGCTCTGCAGAGCCCCATTGCCTTCCTGCAGCTGCCACTGCCCTGCCATCATGTCATCTATTCCTGGGACTGAATGTCACACCAACCAGTGCAATGAAAGCCTTCCCAGACCTCTTCAAAACAAAGTGCATGGAAAGGAATTTTTAAACGAAATATATTATTCTCTATTATTTTTTTAAAGACTGAATGGCAAAAAAAAGAGTCAAAAAATTTTTTTTTACTTCAAAAGAAAATTATAGAATGAGGTGATCCTGTTGGGCCTCTGCACACACCCAGGCTCTCCCAGTCCAGGAGTGTGTGTGTGTGTGTGTGGTGGGGGGGGATCCCCTCCTCCTCAGATCCTGCCTCCTGATTGGACTACATTCTGTCCAGTCCCCCAGTGCCTTTCCCCGGTGGGCCTGCGGTGACCTGCTCAGCCCTTCCAGCTCAAGTGCTCCACCTTCATGGCCTTCACCAGCCAGTCCCGCTCGGACCCCTGCTCCGAGTCGCTGGTGTCGCTCCCCTCCACCGCCAACAGCTTCGAGTAGTTGATTCTCTTCCCTTTGGGCAGCCTGGATTGGACCGACAGGAACACGGCCAGCCAGACCACGAGGATCACGCAGCACGACCGGTAGAGCACCGCCAGGTTGAACCGCATCACCACGAAGCCCCCCACGAAGCTGCCCACGCTGCACCCCCCCCCGTAGAAGTGGCCTTGGAACATGGTCCCCAGCGGCCTCTCGGTGCCTGGCGTGGCCCCCTCCTCCACGGAGGCCGCCACGGCCCACCACAGGGCCCCGCCGCTGAGGGCCCCGAGCAGCTGCGCGGGGAGCACCGACCACCAGCTCCAGAGGAAGGAGTAGTAGAGCAGCTGCGCCGCCAGGCAGCCCAGCCCCAGCCCCAGCACGCCCTCCCGGGTCAGCTTCCTCTGCAGCGCCGGCCGCAGCGGGTGCAGCAGCAGCTCGCCCAGCAGGCTGAGCGCCACCGAGGCGCCCATGAGCAGCTCGCTGCTGCCGTGGTCTCGCATGTGCCAGAACAGGAAGTTCTGCACCGTGCTGGCCACGGCGCCCAGGCAGAACACCGTCAGGGCCAGCAGCACCAGGTGGGGGTCGCCCCCGACCACCGACAGGGCTTTGAGGGTCTTGGAGCTGGCCTCGGGCCGCCTGGCCGCGGGCACCGGGAAGGCCACGCTCACCAGCGAGGCCAGGATGCTGACCACGGAGTAGCTGTAGAAGTGGAGCACGCCCCGGGGGCCGGTGATCGTGGGGAAGCAGGCCAGGCGCCCCACCAGGGCGGCGATGGCGCACACGCCGGCCGACATGCCCAGCAGCCTCCAGACCCACAGGTGGCGGAAGCGATCCGTGGCGTCCACGAAGTCCAGGTATTCGTAGAGGCTGTCGTCCGCCACCTGCTCCAGCGGGGCGCTCAGCAGCTCCCAGAACACCAGGAAGCCCAGGGACAGGAGGAAAGTCCACCGCAGCCCTTCCAGGGACAGACCCCAGGCCTGGGCCGACTCCCGGACCCCGGACTCGTTGTGGGCGGGAGGGCCCGGCGCCGGCCCCCAGGGGAGCGCCGCCTCTCTCCCCTCCGAGGTGCTGGGCCGGGCCAAGGGGGTCGTGGTCCCGGGGTCTCCGACGGGGTCCGCCCAGGACCGCCGGGGGTCACTCGGGCGTGCGGGGTCGTCCTCGCGGGGTTCCTTTCCGAGGTCCGGGAGGCCCGGCGCCCCTGCTGGCGGGTTCGAGGTCCACTCTCGGGCGGAGATGGGGACCCCCGGGATCGCGGGCCCCCGCGGCGGGTCCGTGGCGGGCACGCCGGCGCTCTCGTTGCAAGAGCTGTCCAGCAGGTGTCCATCCATCGGGGGCACCAGGACCATGAGCAGGCTGGCCCCCGCCGAGCCCAGCAGCGAGCCGACCAGGAGCATCCGCCTCTTCTGGTAGCTCCTGGCCAGGAAGGTGCAGACCGGAGCCCAGCAGGCCGCCACCAGGTGCTTGGTCCCCATGAGGATGCCCACCCAGGGCGCCGCCAAGCCCAGCTGCCGCAGGTACAGCGTCAGGAACGGGGTCACGCAGGCGTCCCGGACCCCGCACACCAGGTGGAAGAGCCGGGCCACCCCCAGCGCCCTGCCGACGTCCCACTGGGGGTTGGCGCTCATGGCCACCCAGCTCCGTCAGATCCCGACCTGGGGACGGCGGAGGGGAGCGTGGCGCGGGCGCGGCGGCGGCCGGGGAGGGCGCGGCTCCATGACCCCCGGGGAAGGAGGCTAGGGGAGGGGGGAGGGGGAGTCCCGGCTCCGGGCGAGCCCCACTGCGGCCGGCCTCCGCCCGGGGGCGGCGCCGCACTCACCCAGTCAACGGCCGCCCGCACCCGGAAGCGGCCCCGCCCCGAGGGGGCGTGGTCCGGAGGGGGCGTGGCAGGGCGTGGCAGGACCCTGTGGGCGTGGCGTGGCGGAAGTGGGCGGGGCCGGTGCACCTGTGCCCTGCACCTGCCACGTTCTGCAGGTGGCTTTCTCCGCTGGCTGCCCTCACTTGCCTGGATGTGCACAGGTGCGCGACAGGCGAGATGGAGTACAGGCTCCACCTGGTCCCTGCGTGTCCTGTGACTTCCTTCCAGGATGTCCAGGCCAGGAGGGGGAGTGGAGGTGGGAGGAGAGAGAGTGGAGAAGAGCTCTATTAAGCTCCTTCCTCTTTAAAGCGTTATAGAAAGGCTTCCCAGTCCATGGCACCGACACAGAGATCCCCAACCCCTGTGCACCAAGTGAACGTGTAACCCCAAGACTCGCCTCCACCCCCTGTTTAAAAGCTCCTACATCGGGGCTGGGAGTTTGGCCTAGTGGTAGCATGCTTGCCTAGCATGCGCGAAGACCCGGGTTCGATTCCTCGGTACCACATACATAGAAAAAAGCTGGAAATGGTGCTGAACCTCAAGTGGTAGAGCTCTAGCCTTGAGAAAGTCCAAGGACAGTGTTCAGGCCCTGAGCTCAAGCCCAGGACTGGAAAAAAAAATAAAAAAAAATAAAAGCTCCTACATCTTTGTTACTGTCACGTGTTCTGCCCTCCTAGGTCTTGTATTTACATTGCTTATTGTTTCCATGCAATCAAAGCTTCAGAAAGGCAGGTATTTTTTCTCTTTCTCTTTCTTTTTCCTTCCTTCTCCCTCTCTCTCTCTCTCTCTCTCTCTCTCTCTCTCTCTCTCTCTCTCTCTCTCTCTCTCTCTCTCTCTCCCTCTCTCTCTCTCTTTCTTTCTTTCTCTCTGCCAATCCTGGGGCTTCAACTCAGGGTCTGGGTGCTATCCTTGAGCCTCTTTGTATTCAAGGCTGGTGCTCCACCACTTGAGTCACAGTGCCCCTTCTGGCTTTTTTGAGTTTATTGGAGAGAAGAGTCTCATGAGGACTTTTCTGCTCAGGCTAGTTTTAAACAGCCATCCTCAGACCTCCTGAATAGCTAGGATTACAGGTGTGAGCTTCTCTTCTGTTTTTCATAGTGCTGGGCATTGAATCTAGGACCTTGCACGTGCTAGGCAAGTGTTCTACCACTGATCTACAACCCTAGCCTTGGCAGTGAGTAGGGTTGGGGTAGGAATATTTGTTAATCTCTCTGCTTGCATAGCAGAATTTGGTCTAAGACTTGGAGTTGTTAGAGAACTGGGGAGAAAGCCCAGTGCTTTTTGCACCTTAACAGCCAGAAAATTCTAAACATGTCTACTTAAAGACCTCGTGAATATGAAAAAGTTTATTTCCTGCCAATACTGAGTAAAAAGGAAAAATAATTCAGCTGCCACCTGGCAAACTCACCAGCTTCAATCATACTGCCTGGAGTCACTTCAGGTGTCGAAATACCTCAGCCACACTGTGGCCTGTCCTTTGACCCTGTACTGGCCAAGTTCTTCGTCCATCTTTGTCTTGGTCGTAACTTGTCGCAGGCTCCTCTGCCCTGGGAGGCAGGCACTCTGCCCACTACTCTGCCTCAGGCACTCACATCTACATTTGGGCTCCAGGTTCTGAGCTTCACACTACTGATCATGGCCTACCTTTTCCCCTTGGACATTCCTGTCTACATGAGGAAACTGGGCCCAGTTCCCATGGCCCCGGCTGAATACCTGCAGGTACAAGTACCTGCTAGGTACTTGTCTCAATTCCTAGGACACTGAGAAGCCAAAATGGAACACACATATTGTCACTGTGTGTGTGTGTGTGTGTGTGTGTGTGTGTGTGTGTGTGTACCAGGGCTTGAACTCAGGACCTGGGCATTATTCCTTAGCTTTTTGCTCAAGGCTGGTACAGTACCACTCGACTCACAGCTCCACTTCCATCTGGAAGATGAGAGTCTCATGGACTTTCTTGCTGGTTTTGAACTTCGATCCTCAGATCTCAGGCTCCTCAGTAGCCAGGATTATAGCCATAGGCATCACCTTTCTACTCTTATATTTTCACACATCAAAGGGCCTCTCCAAATACTGTATGCCTGCAGAGACTTATCCAGGGGCCAGGCTGGGCTCAAGTCTTTGCCTTCTCTTGGTTAGTTTATCCTGGGGGTGGAAATTGCCTCTTCATGGTGGGAATGTTAGGCTAGTTGTCATTAATTATTCCTGTTTTTATACCTGTATGTTTACATTTTGAACTCCAATGTTAAGAATTGTGGTGTCTTCAATCTCAAGATCCTTGGAAATGACCGAATATTTCCACTTCTGTTTGGGGAGGGTGCCTTGTCAGGACTGTCCAAAGCTAATGAGAAGGTCTGCCCTCTGATTTCTATTATACTATAAACATGGTTGGGTATTAGACAAAAAGCAGAAAGATTTCAGTGTGCATGCATCAACTCTGTCATTCTTTTCTTCAGTGGGAGAAATGTGCCGTGGCAAGGATGCAGTGAGCAGTGATCTGAGGACAGGAAGCGAGCAGACCCAAGAGGAAGTCACTATGCTCACCTTTGACCTTCTTCCATCTTGCCCCTTGGCCCTAGAGCAATGGCTGAAATAGCAGCTCTGATATTGGCTTTTGTTTTTCATTTAGGTTTTTTAAATTGTTGCTATAAAGTTGAAACACAGAGGTGAACATAAGTAATATAAATGACAGTTACATAAATCAAGTAAAGAGTACATTTCTTTTTGGATAATGTCAATCATTTCATTGCTCTTTCCCAGTTGTTTCTCTTCCATAATTGTATAGTTTGTTTTCTCTTTCTCTCTTCCTTCCTTTCCCTACTTTTCCTCCCCCTCCCTCCCTCTCTCCTCTCTTTCTCTCTCTTTCCCCTCCTTTCTCTCTCTCTCTCTCTCTCTCTCTCTCTCTCTCTCTCTCTCTCTCTCTCTCTCTCTCTCTCTCTCTCTCTCTCTTTCTTGTTCTGGGGTTTTTAGTTCATTTTCTACATAGTGTCTAGTGGGTAGTACTGCTGCATTTGTTCGCCTTTTGTCCCTTCATTTCTGTGATCCTCTTACTCCCCACCCCCCTCAAAACATAGAAATGAACCAACAAGACAAAAAGAAAAAAAAAACCTATTCTTGTTTCCATATCCTGGAATTCATTTCAATAAATATTATTTTATATGATCAGCAGCACAGAGGCATTATGCTTTTGTGTTCCTCTCCTAAGAGTATCTGATGCTGTTTTTTTGGGGCTGGGTGGTCAGCTTCAGTGGCCAAAGACAAGGGTAGAAGGGAGCAATAAAAAACAAATGCAAATTGGGCACCAGTGGCTCATGCCTGGAATCCTAGCTACTCAGGAGGCTGAGATCTGATGGTCTCAGTTCAAAACCAGCCCTGGTAGGAAAGTCTCTGAGACTGTTATCTTCAATTAACCACCAAAAATCTGGAAATGGAGCTGTGGCTCAAGTGGTAGCCTTGAGTGGAAAAGGTTCAGGAACAATACCTAGGCCCTGAGTTTAAGCCCAAAAATGAACACAATGGGTGCTTCACAAGAGGTGCATGTTTCCATTCCATCTCAGCTCAGCTCTACTCAGCATCCGCTGGCCCTGGTCTGCAATCCCCATCCTCATACATCCCTCCCTGGCCGGGTCTCTGAGCTTCCAGGTACTCTCAGACCCCTGGTCAAAAACAGCTCTTCAATGGAGCCAGGCCTTTGTTTCAGCTGTGGGTATGAGTCTTGGAGAGCCTGGAAATAGTGTTTCTTGTTAAGCCTGCTGTCATGGTTCCAATTCTTCCACTTTCCTGGTAGAGGGTTCATTGGATGATGCCAGAGAAGGTGTTGATGGGCATTTGAAGGGGATTGGGCATGGTTTGAGTCTGTTCCATTGTCTTCTGCTCTTCTGGATTGAGCCATGGCATCTTGGATTTCTGGGTCCTTAAACATGGCTCTGGGCAGGGATCAACCTCGAATCTGTGGTGGGGACAGACCAGATCAGAGGACCCATCTGAGGTCCTCTTGAAAGGTATGGAAGAGGGTGGCATGTGGAATGAAGAGGAAAAATAGAAAGGAGAAAGAATTTCATGGGGAGGAGATGGGTTTCTGTATCTGTCTTTTTTACTAAACATACATTCCTAGGTAAAGCCTGCAAAGGTCATGTTAATTGGTGGCACGGATGCTCCTGGATGCTCCCTGGGTGGAAGGCCCCCCAGTGCTAGTATGAGGGGGTTGGGTTGGGAGGGTTGAATGTGCCCTTGGGCGTCTCAGCCTCTTCCCAGTGCCATTCTCTGCTACTTAGATTCAAGTCATCAGGACATGTGTCTGGTGACAGATGTCCTGGTTTGTGCCATGGAGCCTGGAGTCCTGGGCTAGGGGGAGGGAGGGGGAGGGGTGGGGAAGGGACAATGTGTGGTGGGCCCAGCTCACCTAACCACATCCCTGAACATACGCTGATTGTCCTTGTCCAAACACAACATCAGTGGCCTCTGGTCCTGGCTCTGGACCTGGATACTGGAGGTCCGGAAGGTGTTGGTCACCATCTACACACAGAGACAGAGCATGCGTGTGTGGCCATCGCTCAGCAGGTGGCCCTGTCCACACCTCCTGCTCTGGGTATGTGGCTGCTTCCGTGCCCTGCTTGCTTCTTGGAAATGACTCTAGGTAGTGACACCCCAGCCTGTGCTGCCTCCCCATTGTCCCGGACGATGGCTCTCAAATAGATTCTGAGCTGCTTCTTCCAGTCTGAATGCCACGGCCCATGCATGCTAGACTACTATAATTCCTGGGTTAGCTTGGTAAACATTTAGTAGTACTTCTACATGACCAACTGAATGGCTAGGAGCACTCATTTCTCAATATGAAATTCCATAAACAATTTCCTTATCTTTTGTTGTTGTTGTTGGTTTAGGGGCTTGAACTCAAAGCCTGCGCGCTGTTCCTGAGCTTTTGTGCTCAAGGCTGGCATTCTACCAGAGTAAGCCACAGCTCCACTTTTGCTTTTCTGGTGGTAAACTGGAGATGAGAGTCTCATGGACTTTCCTGCCCAGACCAGCTTTGAACCCTGATCTCAGCCTTAGGAAAAGCTAGGATTATAGGTGTGAGCCACTAGTGCCTCCCATTTTGTTTCCTTTGGTACAGCACTAGGGCTTGAACTCAGTGTCTCCTGCCCTCCTGCTCAAGGCTGGTGCTCTACCACTTGAGCCACACCTCTGCTTCTGGCTTTTTGGTAATTAACAGCAAATAAATCTCATAGACTTTTCTGCCTAGGCTGGCTCTGAACATGGATCCTCAGATCTCAGCCTCCTGAGTGGCAAGGATTACAGGCGAGAGCCACAAATGCCCAATAAAGACTGATATTCTTTAGGAATCTGGCTGCTGAGTGGTACTCAGGGATGCTGGGGGCACTTATGGTGGCTCCCGGGACATGTCACAGGTCCTCAGATGGTCCTGGGATGGAGGACAGGGCCTTGACTCTTTGAGTGCTTTCCTTAGCCTTGGTGCTCTGTGTTGGAAACAAACTTTCTGATCAGAAGCTCCATTTCTATGGTGAAGCTTGCAGACTCTGGTCCTCTCCTGTCATACCCTACCTGCACACAGGCTCTCAGCCACCCGCCAGCTCCCATCTGCCTGTGTCCTTCACCTCTCCACTGGAACATACCGAGAAGGACTTTCCTGCCAAGTGGCAGGACTTGACAACCTCCGAGACGCTCACATTCAGACACCTGTGGTCCATCGCAGACGCAGCCACTGGAGGGAGGGCAGTGGGGGAACACCAAAACTAAATTAGATAAGGGAACTGTGAGTGGGACTCCTGAGAAGTGTCCACTGGAGATTCTGGGTCCAGAGAAGAGCATTCTAGACCCAGTTCACCTCATCCCCCAGCTCCACCTCCTGGGCCCCCACTTCTGGATTCTTTCTTGCACTAGTTAAGTTTCACTTGCTTTCCCATCACCCAGATCCCTGGAGAACCAGGTAGGTTTCTGTCTCCTCAAGACCAGGCAGCCATTGTCAACCCCAACCCCTCCCTTCAGTGCTGTTCTCTGTCTCCTGCCCCACTTTGTCAAAGGAAGAATGCTCCACTGGATTCTCTGGTAGCCACAGACACCATGAGAATAAAAGAATTGCTAGCCAAAAGCAGTGTGATGAGAGAGTATGTTCTTCCTTCTTTCCTCTGACTGTGGAGCGAGCGTGTGTGTGTGTGTGTGTGTGTGTGTGTGTGTGTGTGTGTGTGTGTGTGTGTAGGTCAAACCCAGAGTCTTAGCTTTCTCATTCAAGTCTAGCACTCTACCACTTGAGCCATAATTCCCCTTTAGCTTTATTGTTTTTTGCTTTAATTGGATAACTGGAGATAAGAGTCTCATGGGACTTTTCCTGCTAGGGCTGGCTTCAAACTGAGATTCTCATATCTCAGTTTCCTGAGCCACCAGTTCCCTTGACTTAAAAAAAAATTAAAAACTTATCTGTAGTGCTGGGAATTGAACCCGGGACTCTCCCATGCCAGGAAAGTCTACCACTGAGTCCCACTCCCAGACCTCCACTAACACAATCATAATGACTGTGTGGCTGGTGTCAGGCTCATTTCCCTCCCTTTGGCTAAAGGGGGGGTTGCTCAGGCCAGTGCCTCTGAGGGACACTCTGGTGTTACTGCTCCAGATCTGATATGGTTGGGTGCAGGGGAAACACAAGTAATTCAGTTATAATTATAAGCTCCAAGATTCCATTCTATCCAAGATTTACTCTGTGTCACAAATGAGTGTTAGAAATCTCTTTTCAAATGCAGAGAAGTCACAAGCAACTTTCACAAGGTCACCAGGTGTCAGGTGGCAAAGCCAGAGCTCAACCTCTGCCTGTCGGGGTCTGGCCCTGCTGATCCATGGTCTGTACCTACCTCTACGCCAGCAGCCACTGTGTCTCCCATGGGTTTAGGGACCACAAGGAGAGAACGTCTGTGAGTGAATTTCACATGTCACTCATAAATCTACCTCAAGTGGAGCTCTTGTGTCCCTGTAAGATCCCAAATGTGGTTTGACACTACTAGCCTATAATCCTAGCCATATAGGTGTCTGGGATCTTGAGAATCAAGGTTCAAAGCCAGCCTATGCTGAAAAGTTCACACGACTCATCATCAAATTGACTTGCAAAAGGCAGAACAAGTGACAGGCCATCAGCCTGTACGAGCACAAAGCCCTGGTACCATCAACATAAACAAAGGAGCAGACACAAATGCAGGAGGCTGAGGCAGGAGGATGTTCTAGACCAGCCTGGGTTATCTGGAGAATTACTGTCTCAACTAAACAAAAGAGCACAAATTCAGTAGACAGAGAATACTGGTACTAAGGCTTGAACCTAGGATCTGGGTGTTGTCATTTAGCACGTTTTTGCTCAAGGTTACTGTTCTACCACTTGAGACTCACCTTCACTTTTTGGTGGTTAATGGAGATAAGAGTTTCACTGACTTTCTTTCTTGGGCTGGCTTGGAGCCTTGATCCTCAGATCTTAGTTTCTTGAGTAGCTAGAATTTCAGGCATGAGACACCCACACCTCACAGGGTAAATCTTCTTCTTCTTCTTCTTCCTCCTCCTCCTCCTCCTCTTCTTCTTCTTCTTCTTCTTCTTCTTCTTCTTCTTCTTCTTCTTCTTCTTCTTCTTCTTCTTCTTCTTCCTCTTCTTCTGCCTCCTCCTCCTCCTCCTCCTCCTCCTCCTCCTCCTCTTCCTCCTCCTCCTCCTCCTCCTCCTCCTCTTCTTCTTCTTCTTCTTCCTCCTCCTCCTCCTCCTCCTCCTCCTCCTCCTCTTCCTCCTCTTTCTCCTCCTCCTCCTCCTCTTCTTCTTCTTCTTCTTCTTCTTCTTCTTCTTCTTCTTCTTCTTCTTCTTCTTCTTCCTCTTCTTCTTCTCCTCCTCCTCCTCCTCCTCCTCCTTCTTTGCCAGTCCTAGGACTTGAACTCAGGGCCTGGACTCTGCCTTTCTTTTGTTCAACACTAGCACTCTACCACTGAGTCACAGTGCCACTTTTGGCTTTCTTCTGTGTAAGTGGTACTGAGGAATCAAACCCAGGGCTTCATGAATGTTAAGCAAGTACTCTACCACTAAGCCACATTCCCAGCCCATGGGTGAAAGTTCGTTGGCTCAGAAATGACCTTCAAGTCTCTGTGTTCATGCCTCTGAAGTCATGTGTGAGACTGGGTGTGGGGAACAGTACGCCTTCACAGCAGCCTTCACAGTACCCGGGCCCAGCTTTGATGATGCCTTTTAAATCTCCAGGTGCAGAAGCCCAGGCCAGAGTCTGGGTTACTGACAATGAACCAATAAAGAGCCGAGGTGCTGCTTCAGTCAGGAGAGGACAAAACTCAGCTTGTCCCAGCTGGAGTTCTGTGACCAGATATAGGAGCCCCCCCCTCCCCTTGCTGGCTCCTCCTTCTCCTGTCCCTGTTTCCTTCTCTCTCCCTGACTTCCTTCTCTGCCCTTCTCTCTCCCTCTTTGCTCTGCACCCCCTGGCTCCTTACCTTCAGTGTCACTGGCAGGAATGGCCTTCAAGATCAGCCCAGTGGCCCTAAGGGAGATGGTGACCTCTCGAGGGCGGTGGCTCAGCAGGACCTGGGGTGGAAGTGGGGGTTGAGGAACAACTGGGGTCTGGGTTGTGCCTCTCTCTTCTTGCACCCTCATATCTCCAGTCCGGTCTTTCCTGTGTTTTATCCTGCCCCGAATGCTGCCTGTGGCACTGTCCTGAACAAGCCAGGGGAGGAGGCATGGAGTCTGTCTAGTTTGCCATCTTCCAGCCCACAGGTTCAAGTCCCCAGTAGGATTAGTTCAGGCATTTAGTCAGATTTGGAGCTGGGTTGAGGAGAGTGGGGGGCAGCCCTTTCCTTCTATTTTTTTTTATTAAAGAAATTATTAACACTGATTTTTACATCATATTTCAAATGGCATGTTTAACAAACAAGTATTCAAGAAGGGAATCTCTATATACAATCACCAGCACTTAGATTTTAGATTTTAGAACATAATCAAAAGTAGGCTGAGGGTTTGTATGTCATAGATACATATGAATCTATGTAATAAAACATTGTGTCTATAGAGCCCTTTCCTTCTTTAAGTTCCATCACCGCCTGTCCATACCAGTCGACCTTGACCCCTTCTCTCCCATCTTGTCCCTGAAAGCCCTTCCACGGCTGAAAAGCCTAAGAGCTGCAAGGAAGGTAAAAGGAGCCTGTTACCCACTGCTCAAATCTGAAATTCCAGCTGCCCCAGAGTCTGAGATCTGAGTATCACACATCAAAACCAGCCCAGGAAGACAAATCTGAGAGACTTTAATTCCAATCAACCAGCAAAAAAAAAAAAAAAACCATATGTGGGAGTATTTCTCAAGTGGTAGAGTACCAGCCTTGAGTGAAAAAAAAAAGAATCAAGCCAGAGTGACTCTGAGTTCAAGCCCCAGTAATGACACACACACACATACACATCAAAAAAGAAGGGAAAAGAAAGTTCCTTTGGCTCCTTCTGCCCTTCCAGATTCCTGAAGCCACCAGCGGAACCTCCTGGCCCCCTCCTGACCACAGCCAAGTCACTGACCTTCCGGTAGCTCAGGGAGAGCTCAGCACCCAGGCTGTCCACTGCTCCTCGCCTCCTGGGTGAAGTGCCCTCTGTGAAGGGGGAAGAGAGGAGGGTGTAAACTAGGGGTGAGGTCCTCTGCACACTGAGGCCAGGCTGAGCTGCTGGGCTGACCTGCAGATGCCCTGGGTGCTAAGCTAGGTAGCATCACAGGGGGACCAGGAGGGCTTCTCGGTTGCAGGAGCCCTAGGGAGGGAGGCAAAGGCAGCCCGGGTACTGGCAAGAGGCAGGGTTGAGCTGCCGGGGCAAGAGGTGGGAGAGTTGAGGGGAAGCTGAGCCTGAGCTTTGGGAAAGGGGGAGCACTGTTCACCTTTGGAGGGTCTGGTGTCATGAATCTTCACCTTCAACTCTGTGAGGAAAACGTCCTCTGTAGGTTCTTGGCTCAGATCACTGAAGATCTGGAGAGAGGCAGGAGAAGAACGGGAGGAAGGAGGTTTGGTTTGGAGAAGGACAGCTCACGGGGCCTCTGCCTCACAACAGCCATGCTTTATTCTTTATTTTAATTATTTATTATTTGTGCTGATACTAAGGCTGGAACTTAGGGGCCTCAGGCTTGCTTAGCTTTCTTCTCTGTTCAAGGATGGCGCTCTACCACTGGAGCCACATCGCCTCCGGGCTCTCCGTTGGTTCATTGGAAATAAGTATCTCACACACTTTGCTGCCTGGTGGCCTTGATGTGGCTTCTCAGATCTCCATCTCCTGAGTAGCTAGGATTACAGTCGTGAGCCACTGGCGCTGCCTGGCTATGCTAGATTCTGAGTTGAATCCATCTACCGCTACAGAAATTCATTATATATAATTATAACATTGTAAAATACAATGTTATAATATTATATTATATAACTTATACTATATAGTATAATAATATAATATGTAATACTATACCTCTCTCTCTCTCTCTCTCTCTCTCTCTCTCTCTCTCTCTCTCTCTCTCTCTCTCTCTCTCTCTTTCTCCATGAGCCAAATGAGAGATAACTATGTTTTGGTCTATAACAGAACACACACACATACATAGATTGCATACATATACGTACACATGTAATGGATCTTGATCCTATGGATTGTAATAGAACTGAAAATTCTCCCCACCTAGAGGTGTCATAGCTATTGCACACATTCGTGTGATGGTGCTGGTGGAGATACACCTACACACTGCCTATTGAGTAAAGGGAGAGCACACACAATCACATCTCTGCCTGATCGTGAGAACACTTTGACTGACTGTACATTTGGTCAATGCTCTACCATATGCTCCTTTAATGTATAAAAGAGTAGTTGAGCCGAGTAGAGATGCCTTATAGCTGTCATCCTAACCACTCAGGAGGATGAGATCTGAGGATCATGGTTCAAAGACAGCCTGAGCAGAAAAGTCTGTGAAACTCTTACCTCCAATTAACCAGCAAAAAGCCAAAAGTGGAGTTGTGGCTCAAGTGATAGAGTGCCAGGCTTGAGTGAAAAAGCCAAGGGAGAGAGCTCAAAGACTTGAAACCCCAGCACCAGGGGTGGGGGAGGGGGGGGAGAGCCTTGAACTAATGGGAATTCGTGGCTCTAAGATTGGAAATGAGCTCAGAGTGTCCTGTCCTGGATCCCCCACTCTTCTGCGTGGATCTGAGCCTTAGATATTCTCGGTGATCGGATCCATCAAGCCACTAAGAGATAAGGCATTGTCACTGAGAGCATGGGGGTGAGTCTGTGACTTGTAGCACAAGGGATCCAGTTCCCAAGGGATCCAGGTTCTGACGTGGCACCCCTAGGGGTGAGGCATGGGAGGTTTACCTTGACCCTGTAGATCTGGAAGTAGATAGGTTGGGTACCCATGCGAACATAGTAAGTGATGGCATCCAGGATGAAGGGGTCGACCGCCTGCGACGTATCCAGACAGGGAGGCTGTGAGGGAGACAGAGGTTGCCTTCAGCCAGTTTTATCCAGGCTACTAATGAGGCGCCGTTTCTCCAAGAGACTTCACAGATTCTCCACAATGCACAGACTCAGCTGGCCTTTCCACACACCCCAGTCCTTCCTGAGCACTTGATTTCTACTCCGTTTCTACTGTTCACAGGGTCTGCTATTGGCTTATCAAAGCTGAAGAATGAGTTGAGGAAGAAATGGACAGAAGCTAAAAGGACAAAGAAGCGAATTCTCCAGCATTCTATTGTAATTCTCAAAATCCCAATAGAACTTAAAACCCAAAACAAAACATGAAAGGTTAATTCTATAATTTATCAGGAGGAATAAAGAGTTGGCATGTTCTGATGCATTTTATAAAAGAAGGACAATGGTAGAAGCTAATCCTGGCAAATATTAAAATCAAAGGGTAGATTTCTACCAGATCCCAGAGAGAGAGAATGAGTGTCCAGAAATAAACTCAAGCAGATGTAAGAATTTAGTCAATGATAAACAAATATGACACGTGAACAAGGCCAGGAGACTAATGCAATAAATAGCTTCAGGACAACTGGCTAAACCTTTGGGGAAAAAAGCAAAATGGCTTGCCTTATGTGAAACACTAAAATTAATTGCAGATGGGCTGATTAGCTAACTGTAAAATTCAAGGCACTGGAAGTGTTAGAGTAAATCAACAGTGAATATTTAATTTTGGAGTAGGGAAGGACTTTCAAAGCAAGACACTGAAAAAGAAGCCCCAAAGAAGAAATGTGCTATGTCTGACTACATTACACCTTTTAAGTAAACAAGAAAACCCAGACACACAAGCAAACACACACAAAAAAAAGCCTGAGCCAGTGGCTCGGGGGGCCCTAAGCCTAGCTAATCAGGGCACTGAGATCTATAGGATCCAGGTTTGAGGCCAGCCTAAGCAGAAAAGTCGATGAAGTTATCGATCATCTCCAACCCACTAGCCAAAAGCTGTGCTGGAGTTGTGGTTCAAGTGGTAGAATACTATGCATGGGTGGAAAAGCTGAGTGAGACCATGAGGCCCTCAGTTCAAACCTTAAAAACAATAGAGAAAACCAAGAGATAGGTAATTTACAAAGGGGGGAAAAAGCATGAGCAATGTGTGTATAGCTGTGACTAGCTGAAAACCCTTATCAGAGTGTTTTTGTGTAGCAGAGGCCTGACCTGGAGCCAGGCCGCTGAGTACCTAGGGCCCTGCACAGCTCAGCTCATTTATTACTAGTCTCTTTCTGCCTCAGTGACTTGTCCTGCACAAAGGGGCTGTGTGAACAATAGCAGCTTGGCGTGAGAGGACCTGACAGGGAGGCAAGGAGAGAACTAAGCAAGTGAATCCCTTCTTAGGAATGCTTTATATGCCAGGTATTGGGGCTCACAACCATAACCCTAGCTACTCGGGAGGCTGAGATCTGAGGATCATGGTTTCAAGCCAGCAGAAGAGTCTGGGAGACTTTATTTTCAAAAAGCCAGAAATAGAGCTGTGGCTCATGTGGCAGAGCACCAGTCTTGATCAAAGAAGTTAAGGGACAGCGCCCAGGCCCCGAGTTCTAATACCATTAGCAACACACACACACACACACACACACACACACACACACACACACACACGGGGAGGTGCCTGGATTAGTGCTGGGCATATAGTAAATGCTAGGGAGTGCCAGCAAATGATCCCAGAAAGGTCCCAGAAAATTTCCTTCCCTAAAATGGGTTTATTCCACCCTTTCCACAGTACCCGGCTCCAGAGAAGGCTCAGAAAGTGCTTAATCCCAGGATATCCGAGTACTGGCAGCACAAGCCTCCCTGGCACCTGTTCCTGGCCCATCCTCCCTTCCCTCCTCACTGGGTTCTTTGTGCCCCATCTGTGCAGTCCTATATCTCCCTCCCTCCCTCCCTCCCTCCCTCCCTCCTTGCATCCGAGGAGCCCATACCATTTCAGCCAGCTTGTGGATGGCAGGGCACAGGGTATTGACTGTGCTCTGGTACCAGGGGTCTGCCTGGCCCAGGAATGTGGCCAGCTCTCCCAGCTCCTGCTGCCTGGATGCTGCAGGTTCCTGGAGACAAGAGGATGGATTTAAGAAGTGGTGCTCTGGCTCAAGTGGTAGAGCACTGTAGCCTTGAGCTAAAGAGCTCAGTGACAGTGCTCTGGCCCAGAGTTCAAGCCCTACCACTGACAAAAAAAAGGATAGGTTCATCCCTCAGGTCTGCCTCCTGACCTGGGGTTCCCCATACCCCAGCCTGTGCTTTTTGAGAGAGGCCAATCTTGAACATTCCAGGGCCTCATCTTGCATACTGTGTATAATTAATCAGAGTCTGCTTCCTGAGCTCAGGGGAGGTGGGGAGGGCTTTGGCTGAGGGTCCCTTGCCAGGGATGATTGAAAAATAATCCTTAGCCTCAACAGGGGAGAGGAGACCAGTTTTGTTTTGATCTTCCTGCCAAGTGGCAGGAAGGGAAACCACAGGTGACTTTCTACTCTGAGACTTCTTTCCATGCTTTTCTCTTTTTTGGGGGTGGGGGTTCCTGGGACTTGAACTCAAGACCTTACATTCTCTCTTAGCTTTTTTTTCGAGGCTGGTGCTCTACCACTTGAGCCACATCTCCACTTCCAACTTTTTGCTGGTTAACTGGAGGTAAGAATCTCATAGGCTCTTTTGTTCTTGTTGGTTTCAAACTTCAACCCTCAGGTCTCAGCTTCCTGAGTAGTTAGGATTATGGGTGTGAGTCATCAGGGCCCAGCTTTTTATGTTTTTATGTGATCCTTGAAAGTGTACATGTGTGAAAGAGAGAGAGGAGAGAGAAAGAGAAAGAGAGAGAGAGAGAGAGGAGGGAGAGAGGAAAAAAACCCTATGTTTAAGGAGAAGCACAATCATATTCTACTACAAAACCAAGCTGGATAAGTGGCTCCTGCCTGTAATTCTAGCTACTCATGGTGCTGAAATCTGAGGATCACAGTTAAAGCCAGAAGGAAATTTCATGAGGCTCCATCTCCAAAATAACCAGCAAAAAGCAGGACTGGAGGTGTGGCTCAAGTAGTAGAGTGCCAGCCAAGGAAGAAAACAGCAAGTGCCAAGCTCTGACACTTTCAAACTCTGATATTGGAAAAAAGAAATCAAATGAATACAAAACTAAAACCAGACGCAGCCGCGGACAGCAGGCAGGCCTGTGTGGTGAGAGACCCTGTCTTGGCCGCTTGTGGTCCCTAGCACACTCTGGAAATCTGTCCCAGCTCTGCATTGGCAGTGGAGTGACTGGCCCCTGGGTAATGAGATTGAGATTACAGAAGGATTCTTACCCCTCCCTGCTCCACCCAGCCCTGCTCCTGACCCCATCCACCCCTTTCCCACGCTCCCCTCACCCACTCCGCTCCCTGTCCAGTCACCTTCGAGGACAGCACAGGGATGTAGTAGAGCTGGAGGCTGAGTCTGGGGGTGAGGCAGAATTTCTGGGATTCCTGCTTCCTGGGAAAGTACAGTCAGAGTAGAGTGGGGAAGGGGTCACAGCAGGGAGACAGTAATTCTTCCTCCCCTCCCCTTCCCTCCCTTCCCCTCCCCTCTTGTCCCCCTGCCCAAAGATCTTGGGTTTGAACTCGGGGCCTGCACCCTGTCCTGTAGCTTTTTTGCTCAAGGCTGGCTCTCTATCACTCGAGCCACACCTCCACTTCTGGCATTTTCCTGGTTAGTTCTGCCTTTTCTGCCCGGGCTGGCCCCCCACCCGCGCCTGCTCCAGAGGGGCCTACCTGAGCCTGCAGTAGGCCTGGGCCAGGCGCCCCAGCATCCGGTCGTCTCCCAGCACCAGCACCCGGGCGGTGCGCACGCGGGCCACGCCGGGCAGCAGCTCTCCATCCCCGCCGGGCCTGGCGGTCCTGCGGTGCAGCCCCGGCGACCCGTCCCAGGAGAAGTCAGGGGGCCACAGGCGCTTCTTGATGCCCCCCTTGCGCTGCAGGGCAGCCCGCTCCACCTCCGGGCTGCCGGGGGCCGGGATCTTCTCGGTCCCCCAGGGAAGGTCCCGCTCGATGCCGCTGTCGGTGGACAGCACGGACACGCGCGCCAGGTCCGGGTCTGGCCCCAGGCCCTGCAGGTCCAAGGCCTCCAGGTCGGCGCTGAGGCGCAGCTGGGATGGAGAGCGGAGGAGGCGTGCCAGCTCCTTCCCTGGGGGCAGGAGAGCAGGGGTCCCCTCAGAAAGGCCTTCCAGGGTTGCTTCGCTGCAAGGAGCTATGATGGACAGAGACTCCTAATCCTGCACGCTCTGCCTACCCCTGTTGAGAGCAAGAGAAGACCGCAGAAGTCCTGGCCTAACTCCTTCACTTAGCTCAGCGGGGACCCCTCCTGGGAGCTTCACTCCCTGAAGGCCCCTCAGGGACACACATTCTTGTCATCGGCACCAAGAAAGGAGCCAGTGGGTCTAACCCACTGTGCGTGCGTGTGTGTGTGTGTGTGTGTGTGTGTGTGTGTGTGTGTGTGTGTGTGTGTATGTGTGTGTGTGTATTCTGGGCTGGAACTCAGGGCCTGGGCAGTATCCCTGAGCTTTCTCACCCAAGGCTAGCATTCTACCACTTGAGCCACAGCTCTACTTCTGGCGTTTTGGTTAATTGCAGATAACAGTCTCACAGACTTTTCTGTCCCAGCTGGCTTTGGGTGCTGATGCTCAGATCTCAGCTGAGTTTTCTTTTTAATGTATTGCATTATGAGGACAGTGTGGCTTAGAGAGAAAGAAAATCGAGTCCATCTAGCGTGAGCCAGCCTACAAAAGCATATGAAAACTATTAGGACTTGAACCCAGGTCTCTCTCTCTCTCTCTGGCTGGGGGCTGGATATCAGGTATTAGAGGTTTGATGAGTGGGGTCTCCCTGAAAAAGCCTCCCCAGCTCTAGGTGCTGTGTAAGTTCATGTGAACCTTCCTTCCTCCCTCCCTCCCTCCTTCCCTCCCTCCCTCCCTCCCTCCCTCCCTCCTCTGGGAGCCCTAGGCCTGCTAGCATCAACACAAGCTCCTGGCCGGTGAGACCAGAGACACCAACCCACAGCTATTCCCACCTCGACACCAGCCGTCCTTCCAGCCACTCAGTGAGCAGCCACAGATGCACATACAGACACGGGCACAGACACACATGTGCACCCTCCCCCCCCTGCCCCCCCACCCCAGCCAAGTGCAGCTAGCTCCCATGGACACGTACAGAGCTGCTCCTGGCCAGTCCACAGATGGAAGGTGATGGTGGGGCTGGGTAGTGGGCTGCCTGGTGGCCCGTCCTGGAGAGGGTCCCCTGAAGAGAAGGGCAGCCTGTGTGAGGCCCATGGAGACAGGGCTGGGGGCTTGCTGCTGTCCTCCCTGCCCAGCTCCTGAGGTGGGTGGGCATGGATAACAACCCCTCCTTCCCCTGCTTCTAGAAACTCCATGAGCTCCATAGAGATTCCAGAATCTTCCGAACACTGCTGGGCTGCTGTGAATTTCCCTACCCACATCGGGTCTGTGGCTATTATGACATTAGCTTATATGTAAATAGAATCTTGAAGAAAATTGGTGACGTAAATGTTTCTGATGTCTGCTATATGAGTCTTTCTGGACACCTGGATTTGCATCTTGGCACTCCTAGTTTTATTGGACAAGGTGTTTTTGTTTTGCCAGTACTGAGACTCGAACTCAGGGCCTTGTACTTTTGCTCGACTTGAGCTGTGCTCTACCACTTGAGCTGTGCCTCCAGTCCAGCTTTTGGTTGATCAGTTAGAAGATGTAGCCTCACAAACGTCTCTACCTGGGCTAGCTTTGAACCATCATCCTCCAGACCTCAGCCTCCAGGAGTACCAGGTGGGGAGTCACTAGGTGCCCAGCTTGGGCAAGATTTATGTTCTTCACTTTTATTTTTCTAACTCAGTCTCCTCCCCAGTAAAATAGGGGTGAGGGTAGATCCGAATCTCATTAGTTTACTGTAAAAATTAAATAATTTATTATATGTAGGTGATTCAAATATACCTAAGGAATCAGTCACCTTCTGGGGAAGGAAAGGGTGCAGCCATGGCCCTAGGCTCCTGGAACCTCAAGTCCTCATGTCCGAAATCCCAGCTCCGGGCGGGCACAGCGCTGCTCCCCAGCGCCCCCTGCTGTCCCCGGCCGCCCAGGTCGCTTACCTGCGCAGCGCGCCCTGGAGGCCGCCGCGGGCCCCAGCAGCGAGCGGTAAATCTCCTGCAGCCTCTCCAGGTGTCCAGCCGGGCCATGGCTGCCCTCGCCGCAGGCCACCTGCTCTACAGCTGCCACCACGGCGTGGAAATAGTGCTCCAGGACGCGGCGGGAGCTGGCCTGCGGGGAAGGGGGTCATGTCAGAGCCCAAGGTCCAGCCCAACTCGGGGGTGGGGGGAACCCCTTTGTCTCTCACATCCTAGGATGGGGAGATAGCTGGTGGCCTGTCACTTTAAGGTGGGGGTCACATAGAAAGAGAATTACTCTGTGCACACACCTGCAGCTTGCTATGTTTCTTGTGAGCTTCTGTGGCGTTTTCTTCCATCTTTTAAATAGCTGTGTAAATATTCCACTGACTGAGCCTGGTGCTACTGTAATGTTGCAGTGAATTTATTTTGTAGTCTCTCTCTTTTTAAAAAATATGCTTTAAGTGAATAAGACACCAATATTCAAATGTTCAGAGGGTGTTCTTATTTTCTCAGAAAGAATGTAACAGAAGATTAGAGGAAGAGTTGGATTGGAAGGGCTGGGGAAGAATGATTGAAGAGGTGCTATCCATCAAGATGCACTGTGTTTATCAACTGATTTTTTTTGCCAGTCCTAGTGCTTGAACTCGGGGCCTGAGCACTGCCCTTGGGCTTTTTCAAGACTAGAGCTCTACCACTTGAGCCACAGCACCACTTCTGGCTTTTTCTGTGTATGTGGTACCAAGGAGTCGAACCCAGGTCTTTGTGCATGCTAGGCAAGCACTCTACCACTAGGCCAAACTCCCGGCCCATATATAAATTGTACCTTTGGTACAATTACTTAAAGATAATAAAATAGTTTTTAAAAAAAGAATGAAAAGACATTGCCCAGATGCCCACCCCTCCCCCTGCTCCCTCTCTGCCAAAGAATACAAGATGTGAGGTCCAGAATGGAGGTTTCAAGATAGAAAACTGCAAGGAGAGCCACATGTATTAGAATGGGCAGAGCAGTATCCTTGCTTGGAGCATGACAGCAGGGACGGATGTGGACAAGCAGTGGACAAGCAGTGGACAAGTGGACCCTTAAATGAACCCTCCTTTCTGGGGGCCTGGCCTCTCCCACACAGGCAGCTCCCGGGCTCTGAGTCTCAGCAGGTCCAGCCTTAGCCATTACTCACTTCAGTCTTCTCCACCTTCCTGAGTCCCCAGACTACCCACAAAAGGTCACCCCAACTGACAGGAGCCCTACCCCTTCCCAAAACTTAAACACCTGTGGCTGACCCTCTGCTGGAAGGTCACCAGCCTGCTGGGTTTTCCCAGGCCTGTGCAAAGTCTGGAGTTAAACCACAAACAAGCCGGGAAGTATGGAAGTGTTGGGAGTTGGCAGATTCTGCAGGGCATTGGCTATCTATAACAGCACATGCATAAGACAGAATATGTTCTGAAGCCATCAAACGTGTACATTTTCTATCCAGATATGGTGATACAGGTCTGTGGAACCAGCTACTAGGGAGGCAGAGGGAGAGGACAGACCCTACAAAATTAGGGACACCTTATCTTAAAAAATGCAAACATTATAGAGATTTCCTTCTTGAGTACTTGTTTGTTAAACATTTGATGGAAAGACTTGGAAAAAATCATATTAAGTGAAGTAAGCCAGACCCAAAGGAATGTAGGCTCCATGGTTTCCCTCATCTGTAATAATTAGTACATTTCCAAAACTCTCCTAGCAGAGGATTACAGTAGCTCAGACCCTAGATACATAAGGCCATATAGGATGAGGCCAAATGAATGGACCTCCAGGACATGGAAACAGGAGCTGAATTATGTGACTGTTATTCTTTATGTATTATGTTTTTCTCCCTTCTCTTGTGTTGTCCACTTTGTTACCTGGTATATTACATAGATGTTTACCTGTTTATTTGAAATAGGAGGGGAAAAATGAGGGAAGGGAGTGGGGGAGGGAAATGGGGACAAAAACATAAGAAGGGATATCAATGTGTGAGAAGTAATGCACCCTCTATCTGGCGAATATAACTGTAACCCCTCTCTATACATTGAAATAAAAAAATGTGGCTTCAAAAAAAGAAGAAAAATGACATTTGAAATATGACGTCAAAATCAGTGTTGATAAAAATCTTTAAAAAATGCAAACAAAAGCTGGGTACTGGTGGCTCATGGCTATATTCTTAGCCACCAGAAAACTGGAAGTGGCACTGTGGCTTGAAGTGGTGTAATACTAGTCTTGAATGAGTGAAATGACTCAAGTGTTACAGCTGTTCCAGCACTTCTGGGAGGCCCTGGGTTCAAGTCCTAATACTACAGAAAAGTATATAGTTTTGAAGGACAAGGTTCTCATGTGCCATGTCTCCAATAGTGTTATATGTTATATCAATTGGTGACAGAACCCAGCACGGTAATCCTAACTACCCAAGAGGCTGAGGTCTAGAGGAACATGGTTCAAAGCCATCTCTAGGCAGAAATATCTACAAGAATCAATTACTAAAATTCTGGGGGAGTGGCTCAGATGGTAGAGAGCCAACCTAGGAAGCAAGTTGAACAAGTGAGAATTGAAATCCTGGTACTGGCCAAAAATAAAAATAAATGAAAATAGTAAAAAGTAGTGACAGCTTTTGACTTCTCCATTTTTTTCACAAACGAATGGGGATGGAAGCCGGAAGATGACAGAATATAGCTTGATATCAGAGAGATCAGAGTTCAAGTGCTGGTTCAGTCCCTTTGCAGCTTATGTGACTCCCAAGTAAAAATTTCAGCCTCTCTGGGTCTCAGTTTCCCCATTGGTTAATGTAGAGGGTAACTGCATTCATTGCATAATGTTGTGGGGAGAGTTTCACAATGTGTTATCAAGGGATGGGCACAGTGTTTAGGACCCAGTCGTGAATAAAGCAATGAGCTGTTCCAATATGGGTGCCATTATTAAGGAAATAAACCCAAATGTTATTTGCTATGGTTTCTAGGCAGAGAAGCTGAGTCGTTTTCATTTTTCTTCTTTTTCACATGCACATGGCTCAGCAACCATTTTATTATTCCTTGCTGATCTGTAGAGGGATTTACAGGGCAAGGTGACAGGAACTGGAAGTGAGTGGTGATGATTGGCCTGGACATACAAGGACCCGGAGGTCAATTACCTGCAGCTTCCGGTGCACAGCACCCACGTGGCAGGCCTCTCCCAGAGCGGCCTGCAGAGCGTGGGCCACCACGTGGCGCATGCAGGCCTCGGGGCTCTGCTGCTCCTGGGCCGCCTGGATCTCCAGCAGCAGCGCGCTGCACACCGAGGCAGACACCAGCTCTGGGTCCACGAAGAGGAGCACCCTGGGGGCAGGGGCAGAGGGACAGTGGTGGCCACCACAAACTTGGTGGCTCCCCCCATCCACCTCCAGCCAGGGGACTTGGTTCTTT
Organism: Megascapheus bottae; assembly: GCF_031878675.1. NCBI lineage: Eukaryota > Metazoa > Chordata > Mammalia > Rodentia > Geomyidae > Megascapheus > Megascapheus bottae. Next base: position 10,562,113 of record NC_143525.1, on the reverse strand, counting down.
GAGATGGTGAGCAACAACTCTAGAAAGAAGAGCTTCATTCAAGCCAGGCGCTGGTGGCTCAAGCCTGCGCCGGGCTAACCAGCGCCTTGGCTACTCAGGAGGCTGATAATTGAAGATCATGATTCCCAGCCCAGCCCAGGTAGGGAAGTCCATGAGATTCTAATCTCCAGCTAGATCCCAGAAGACCAGAGGAGGCTCTGTGGCTCAAAGTGTTGAGCAGGAAAGTTTAGGGACAGCATCAGGCCCTGAGTTCAAGCCCCATGACCACCCCCCCCCCCAAACAAACAAACACATAAATAAAAAAAAATTCAAATTCAGGAGAATCAGAGTGAGATTGACAAGGGCCCAGGATGGGGTTCTCAGCCATACAGATCCACTGTTTCCATTAGGGGAAGATATGGAGTCCTGTGTCTATGGGAAGTCTAGCGTAAACACATCCTCCCTACCTGGTCCAGGGATATTTATTTATTTATTTACTTTTGCCATTCTTGGCTTGCACTCAGGGCCTGAGCACTGTCCTTGGGCTTTCTCAAGGCTAGGGCTCTACCACTTGATAGGCCACAGCACCGCTTCTGGCTTTTTTCTATGTGTGTGGTACCAAGGAATTGAACCCTGGTCTTCATGCATGCTAGGCAAGCACTCTACCACTAGGCCATGCTCCTGGCCCCTGGTCCAGGGACTTTTAGGAAGCATCACAAAGTTCCTCCAGTACCTTCAGAAGGCTGAAGGGAGCAGCAGCCCCAGGCCCTCTCACCTCTCCTGGTAGGGGTACAGTTCGCTCCTCAGGTTCTGTTCCGCAATGACCATCCTTTGGTACAGAGTCCCTGCAAACCAGACCCTCTGTCAGCAGCCAGCTTTCCTCCTTACAGGGTGCTGCTGAGAGTAAAGAGCACCCTGGCATCCTGGAGAAAAGAGGTAGTCTTGGAAGTGGTGCTTGTCTTGTAGCCCAGGCCTGACGGCTCTCACCTGGGACGGCTGTCTCTGTTTTCAGCTGTATGGCACAGTCCAAGGCGACTGTGCAGTAGGGAGCAGGCAGGGTCAGCAACCTGGTACACAAGGTGTAACTTCTCCGGTATAGCTCTTCAGGGATGCCTGTAGCCTGGGTGAAAGGCAGGAGTTGGGGTACGCAGAGAGCCTTCATTCAAGAGTGGTTCTGGGTAAGATGGGATGGGTGGGAGGGAGGGGGAGAGGAGGGTGGCTTCTGAGGGGCTCTCTGCCTCTCCCCATTGTTGGGGTTCACCAGGCTCAAAAGCTTGGAACTCTTTCTGGGGTCTCCTTGGCTACTCCTTTCATTCCACAGGTACAGATACCCACAATGCTCTAAGGCTGTCCTTGCTCCCTAGCCTCAGTGGGCCCTGAATGCCTGGGGCCCCTCCCCAGGGCATGCAAACCTATAGGGACCAATAGCGTAGCGCATGTATGAACAACACAAGGATACCCAGGGATCACTGAGGCACTCCTTGCCCTCCAGCTTCATCTCTGGGGAGGGGGAAAGTGTATGGGGTGCTGCAGGCAGTCTAGGAGTTGGCCTAGGCTCCCTCAGGCAGAGGTCAGGTGCTTGCTAAGGGGAGAGGAGAGTGTTGGGTGGGCTTCGGCACTCGTGGCCGCCTCCCTCCAGGCCTCCAGCTTACCTTGGTGAGCTCATACATTAGCGTGTGCAGCAAGGGGATGATAATATGCCTGTGGTCCTCGCTCTCCGCCTGCAGAACAGGAGACACCAGCTGGGTAACCCTACCTACTCAGGAGGCTGAGAGTCGAGGAGTGTCTGTGAGACTCTTATCTCCAGTTAACCAGCAAAAAGCCAGAAGTGGAATGTGGCTCAAATGATAGAGTGCCAGCCTTAGGCACAGCACCCAGGCACGGAGTTCAAGCCCCTGTATCCCCCACCCCCCTCACACATACACGTCTATATAAAAAACGAAGCCAATGACCCACATTGGGGGGGTGCTGAGTGGCTGGACTGAGCCCCATCTCAGCGGCCCCCTCTCTTCCTTTCACCCCCTCAGTCCGTACACACTCACCTTCTCCAACTCTCGGAGCAGAATGCGCACCAGCATTGGGCTCTTGGCAGGATCACGATCCACCTTCTTGTGCAGGGCCCATCTCCACATGCCTGGGCCAGGGAACAAGGGAGCCCGGCGTGACGAGGCAGGCTGGGGGCTCTTACAGGAGATAACCTGGAGCCCCACGCCCTAGACTGTAACTTTGACCATGTGGCTAATGTTGGGTCCACATGTGACGTGGGATCTGCAGTCTGGGGCAGAAAGAGGGGAGGGGGCCATAAGTGGGGACAGGTGTGTGTGTGTGTGTGTGTGTGTGTGTTGCAGAGAAGCCTCTGGACTCTCGGGGCTCCAGGTATTTCTAGCAGGAGGGGGTGGATGGACTGGAAGCCCCACCCTGGGACCCTCTCCTGAGATGCCCTTCTGAGGGTAGAGTGGGGTAGCTTACACCTATGCACAAGCTCTCACCCTGGTTGCTCTGCAGGGCTGGGGCCGGGGTGTTGAGCTCCCTCAGCACAGCCTGCACGCTCCTTTGCAGGTCCAGCTCTATATCTGCAGGAGGAGACATTGAGGAAGAGAGCTTTGAGGAAATCCCCTGGTCCTGGGCAAACTGCTGAGAGCGAGCTGCCAGCCAGTGTTCTATTCAGGGTGGGGAGACACAGATTCCTTTGCTGGCCCCATGTTCTTGGTAAAATTGGCATTTCTCAACCTGGGCCTCTGTGAAATTCTTCCCTGACCCGACATCTTGCTTTATGTAGCTGCAATCTACTTTTGGTCAACTAAATAAGCCATTTTATGGAAAACTCTAGAAACGAATAATTTTCCCTCCTCCTTTTTTTTTCTCTTTGGTCATGGGGTTTGAACTCGGGAATTGGGCGCTGTCCCTGAGCTCTTTCGCTCAAGGCTAGCACTCTACCACTTTGAATCCCAGCCCCACTTCCAGTTTTCTGGGGGATAAACTCTAAGGCTGGCCTCAGACTGTGATCCTCAGATCTCAGCCTCCTGAGTAGCTAGGGTTACGGGCATGAGCTACTAGTGCCCGGTGGCAACAATTTTGAATAAAGTCCTTTGTGTGTCATTTTGACACGCATCAGGGAAATTTCCCCTGAATCATGGTCTGTGGACAGGCTGGGAACATGGAGAAGGGACACGAGGGAACCGTGCACAACCTTGATTGCCCACACAGGCAGTGTACTTGACTGTGGTGCCAGGCTGCTGGCAAAGTCATCCCTCAGTGTGAGACCACACCATGAGGGGTAATTTTGTCCCCAGCTTTTCTGACCATGTGATCATGCCTATCTCCCAGTCCCAGTTAGTCTAAGGCTGTCTCACCCCCCCCCCCCGTCTCCTTCATTGGGGGTGGAATTTGCCTCCCAGCCAAACCCCCATGCCCTTCTTGTAGGCTAGAAGAGCTAGAATTCAGAAATCAACATTGCCTTAATGCCCAGGCACTGGTGGCTCATACCAGTTATCCCAGGTACTGAGGAGGCTGAGACCTGAGGATTGAGGTTCAAAGCCAGCCTGGGTAGGAAAGTCCGTGAGACTCTTATCTCCAATGAACCACCAGAAAACAGAGTGGAGCTGTGGCTCTAAGTGGTAGAGCACTAGCCTTGAGTGAAAGAGCTCAGGGACAGTGTCCAGGCCATGAGTTCAAGAACACCACTGGCAAGAAAGGCTGGGGGGGGCAGAGGAGGAAGGAAGGGAGGGAGGGAGGGAGGAAGGAAGGAAGGAAGGAAGGAAGGAAGGAAGGAAGGAAGGAAGGAAAAGAACTTTTAGAAAAAGAAAGGGGGAAGGGAAGAGTAGCTCTCTCCCTCTGACCTTGTCCATGTGCCCAAATAATTAGTGCCTTCTAGAAACAGAACAAGGATATCTTAAAGAAAGATCCTGCCTTGGGTCAAGGGGAAGGGAACAATTAGGATAATGACTCTTTGGGCATGAAATATGCTTTCAAAGGAAAATATGTATCTCAAGGATAGCCACTGGCTTTAATGGGAACTTCAGACAGAATCCATGCTTTGTTTAGAGGAATGCTTAAGCATCTATGTCACAGACACAAACGTAATAAGTGAAACCAACTTTGAAATCATCGGGACCAATTAATAAAAGATAATGGATGTATCAACAAGAGTGATGAGATACAGCAGGTGTTGGAACAAAGGGAACTCCAACTTTCCATTATAAACGTGTGATGTTAGAGTCCCCATTGTGTTGGCTATCCGATGTCTGGGTTGGGTGTGATCTTGTGAGCTTTCCTTTGCTTAGCTTTATTAATATTTGCTGTCTTGTTCTGTACTGTGATACATCCTAATACATCAAACGAGACACTTAGCGCTCTTACTTGGCTTTTTCCACTCAAAGCTGGAGCTTTATCACTTGAGCCACAGCTCCACTTCTGACTTTTCACTGGCTATTTGGAGATAAGAATCTCATGGACGTTTCTATCAGACTGATTTTGAATTGTGATCCTCAGATCTCAGCATCCTGAGTAGCTAGGATTCCAGAGCTGAGCCACCCACCAACCCCTGGCTCTAAAATTCTTTTTAGTGACAACATCATGGGGGGGCCAAGGACCTGGAAAAGGCTTCCCAAAGCATCGTCGATTCCAGTATCACTCGCACATCAAATCCATATCTTTTCCGAAGAACCAGACAAGAAGCATGGGAGACCTCCCCACATGAAAATCCCCCTTGGCAGCGAGCTCCCACCAATGGCCTCTGTACAAAACAGCATGTGGTTTCTAGTGGCCAGAAAAAACCCAACACTTGTGAGGGTTTCCCTTTTTGATGTGGCCATTGCAGGCCAATTGGGACCCATTGTAAAAAAAAAAAAAAAAAATGAGCTTAGCTCAAGGGGCAGGAACCTTTCCTCTTGGGTGCTTCATCATGGTTAGCCTCTCTCTCTCTCTCTTACTCCCTCCCTCTTTTCCTCCCATTCCCCTTCCTTCCTTCCTTCCTTCCTTTCTCTTTCTGTTTTCTTCCTTCCTTCTTTTTCTCTTTTGTTCTCTTGCTCTCTGTGTCTCCTTTCCTTCCCCTCTCTTTCCTTCCGCCTTCCCTCCCCCCTCCTCCCTCCCTCCCTTCCTTCCTTCTTTCTTTTCTTTTCTCTTCCTCTCTGTGTCTCCTTACCTTCCCCCCTCTTTCCATCCTTCCCACATCCCTTTTTCCTCCCCCCACCTCACCTCTCCCCTTTTTGTGGGCTTCCCAGAAAGACCTAAAATGGTGACAACTTGATTTCTTCCTCATTAGAAGGGCAGTCAAGCCCTAAGTTCCCTGTTTTGCCAGAGGAATTACATTTTTATGGTTCAAAGACAAGTTTGAGAGAAGTTGCCAGTAGGCTGGGGAGACAATCTTGAACAAACTTTGTTTTTAAAAGTCAGGACAACAGGAACAAACCCTTAGGCTTCCTTCCTCCCAAATGTGGCTTGCAGACATGTTTTGTTTGGGTTTGTGGAGTCTCTCTTAAAAGATAAATTAGCTCCAACACTCATGAGTCAGAAGATTTTGAATGGAAGTTTGAGTGTCTGGCAAGTCTAGAAAACCAGAAACTGGATTGACAGGGCATGCGCTGTCTGTGTTCTGATGAGGGCTGGCTGAGGGGATTGGGACAGATGCTTCTTCCCAGGTTGTTTCTCTACTTCCAAGTTGCCACTCTCTCCCTCTTCCCCCACCCCACATCCTACTCTTCTGTTTGTAACCCCTGCCTGGCCCCTGGGGAGCCCCCCAGTTAGCTAACTGGGCCTATCAAGCTGGATTGTCACTGGAGGGTGGGAATGAGGACAATGGTTTTTAGTTAAAGGTGTTTTCTTCTTGTTGTCGGTCATGGGGTCTGAACTCAGTGTCTAGATGCTGTGCTGGAGCTCTTTTGCTCAAGGCTAGTGCTCTACCACTTGAGTCACAGCACCACTTCTGGGGATTTGGTGGTTAATTGGAGATAGGGATTGAGAAATGACACAAGAGGCTAGGCCCAGGAGAGACTGTATGTCAGTCAGTTATGTACTCCTGGGGTTTGAAACACAGAAACAAACACCCTTGAAAATGTTCTTATATCCAGAGCTAAAAGACCACAGGGAGGGAGGTAAAGGAGACTGTGGCAGAACCCCTCATAGTCTAGCGCCTGCTCCTCAATTCCAGGCCATTCAAATCTGTCTCAAGACTTCCCTCTTGCTGCCTTCCTTTTCCCCATGGCCCTCCTTTTCCTGTGACCGTACACAGAGAAAAAAATCCCTTCTTGGCTTCTTTCCATAAGAAGAGTTTACCTTTCCACACACTTGAGCACCTACCACAGCTAAGGGTATTAAACAGGCCCTCCCCATTAAATCAGATCTTCCGGGGTGGGACCACATCACAGAACTTTTTATAGTCCCCCAGGGGCTTCTGACATGAAGCTCAAATGATCATGACTGGCCCAGGTGGACAGACTGGAGTTTCGTGTACTTGCTGTGTTAGACAAGAAGGGAGTCAGGTGGCAAGATGCTCAGTGCTCACAGAGGACATTTATCTGAATTGAGGAAGGTCACTGCGTCAGGGCAGCAGCAAAGAGGCTCCTGGTTTGTCCTCAAGCAGTGGTGGGAGATTTAGATGAACAAAAACTGGAGAAAGTTTATATAGGTATATATGTGTGTATATATATGTATGTATATATTGTTGATAGCTTGTTTTGTGTTCAGAAATGTGACCTTGGAGCCAAATGGTAGATAGTCGCCCCCTAATTCCTTTAAGAATCCACTCTGATTTGCATGAAACCTGAGAACTTGTTTTCAAGAAAACTGATCTTTCTTCTCTTCACATCACCCTACTTGTCATACTTGATTCTTTGAATTCACTTGACTGGACCATAGGATGCCCAGGTAGTTGGTCAAACATTACATTCTGCGTTGGTGTTATTGGATGTGATCATCATTTAAATGGTTAGACTGAGTAAAACAGAGTGTCTTCCTTATAAATTGCTCACTTTTTTTTTTTTTTGGTCAGTCATGGGGCTTGAACACTGGGCCTGGGTGTTGTCCTTGAGCTCTTCAGCTCAAGGCTACTGCCCTACCCCTGGAGCCACAGTGCCACTTCCTAAATGTTCACCTTTTACCATATCTCTTATTACAATAAAAGACACAATAATACCTGTTGAAGGGGAGCAAATCAGTTCATATTTGTCAAGTGCTTTCATTGATCCTTGGTATAAGGTAAATATCAGTTCTTGTTTATCCACAATCATTTAATGCTAAGCCTTGGCTCTTTTTACTACTTTCCCCATTGCCCAGCTTAGCAACCTGTAAGGGGACAGGGCCACATAAAACTTGTGGATATCCATTGCTCACGAGGTCCTCACCCTGGGAGGGAGGGCAGCTGAATTGGAGACTGGAAACTTGGATGAGTGCCCGGGTGGTCCTGCCAGTCCCAGGGTTCACCTGCCTGTGCAGGAGTTCAGTCTGGCTCGCTAGACCTTCCTCTCCACCACACTCACCTGAGCCCTCCATGGAAGCCTGTGGGGTCTGTGAGGAGGATGTGGTTGTCTCAGGAAGAAGAATGGAAAGTGGCGTGGTTGTTCTTTGCATAGAGAATCTGCAAAATAAGAGGCAGATAGTGAGGGCCTGTGGTGAGTACAGAAAGTGCCTATGTGTGATACATGGTGTGTCTCCCAGGAGACCAGGTGTCTACAGGTGTCTAGTGTATGGGAGGAATACAGACATTTAAATAAGAAACAAACTCCGGGCCTCATACTTGCTTGGCTGTCTCACTACCGCTTGAGCCATATCCTCAGTCTTGATTTTTGCTGGTTCTTTGGAGATGGAGTGTTATGAATGTTTCTGCCTGGGCTGGCTTCAGTTCCCTGGATCTTAGCCTCCTGAGCAGCTAAGATTATAGGTGGGAGCCACCAGGCCCCAGAAGTCATGCTTAAATAATGTTGATATATTTAAATGGTGAGAAGACTAGATTTGTTTAGAAATACAGCCAGCTTTCCAGATATTTGAGTTTTACAACCCTTAGATTCAACCAACCGCAGATGGAAACCATTCCAAACCCCTTAGCATCCATACTACACACATAAAAGTGTTCTATTTTCTTGTCATTATTCCCTAAACAATGTTTAGGACAACTATTTACATAGCATTTACATTGTGTTGGGTATAGTAGAGGTGATTTAACGTCAATGTTAGGGTGTACATGGATTATGGGAAAGCATCATAGCAAATTATACAAGAGGCTTGATGTCTGTAGGTTAGGCTACCTAAAACCAATCCAGGATCAGCTACCCCTAATTGTACTTAATTACTTAACGGGTGCTTATTACATATGGAACACACACTGACATTTTAAAAATACCAACTACTCTGTGTGTGTGTGTGTGTGTGTGTGTGTGTGTGTGTGTGTGCGGGCGCGCACACACACGTGCACACCAGTACAGGGGCTTGAACTCAGGGCCTTTTGCTCTGACTTGTTTTTTTCACTCAAGGCTGGCTCTGTTGAACCACACCTCCACTTCTGGCTTCCTGTCTTTTGGGGGTGACCACACCAGGGGGTGGGAGGGGAAGGGACAGGGGAATCGGCTTGCACTGGGGACAGGAAATGGAAACTTTGTTCATTCTCAAAATTTATCAACAGCTCATTTGTCTCTGCTGCAGGCAGGAGATATATTTCTTAGCAGGTGAAGTTTCCCTTTTCAACACAAAACCAAGGCTCCAAGAGTTGTGTCTAAGACTCTCCATGGGAGCTGATTGGACTTGGCCACAAAACAGAGAGGCACACAGGGGCTGTGTGGGCAAGGCAGTCCCCGGCCTTCCAGCCAATGACTCTTGTTCTCAGACTTCTGTGTGTTTCTCAGTTTCATGATGCTGACTGGGTTCTGCAGACAGGGAGTGAATGGGCCCCAGCCTAGCCTAAATACTCCAATGACCTTTCTGCAATTTACCCAGAAAGGGAAGGTTCAGTTTTATGTATCTGACATTGGTCTGCGAGAAGGGACCTCTTTCTGGTTTAAATAAATTGCCACTGGCATTGGTTTTAGCTCTTCCTTAGTCATTTTTGCACTTCTACACAACAGCTAATTTTCAGAAGGTTGGGAAGCCAGCTAACCTTATGTAATTGTCTTGAGCATAAAGATAACAGAAAGTCAAAGAGGTTGACGTATGGAAAGAGAATAAGATTTCCTTTCTTGGATTACAGCATCTCCTCAGGGGGATCAGAGGGCCTCTCTGGTTCTCTTCCTAGGTCCTACATCCTTGTGCCTGAGATTGCTAAGTACAGCAGAGCATTTATGGGACACTATCTGTGGGGGCAGGATATTGTGCAAGAATTGACAGTTTAGAGATAAATAAATGAGACGTTACTTACAGGAATTACTGGTCTACCTATCAGTGACTTTTAAATACCACAACGTGTCTTTAGTTGATCAGGGCTCTTAGAGCAGACTTCCCTCACTCTTGGACTATTACTAACACATGAATCAAATCTCACAGATATAATGTCAGTAACAAGCAAAATTATGGGTCATCTTGATCTTGATTGGGTTGGGGATGCTCAGATAACTGGCAAAACATTATTTCTGGGTGTATGATATTAGAGTGTGTGTTAATCATCTTTCTATTACTGTAAGAAAATGTCTGAGATGGTTAACTTATGCTTAGAAAAGGTCTATATTTTTTTTTCTGGTCATGGGGCTTGAACTCAGGTCCTGGGTATTGTCCCTGAGATCTTTCTGCACAAGAGCAGTCTAGTACTCTACCACTTTAAGTCACAGCACCATTTCTGATTTTCTGGTGGTTAATTGGAGATAAAAGTCTCATGGACTTTCCTGCTGGGGTGGGGTTTGAAACACGATCTTCAGATTCTCAGCCTCCTGAGTAGCTAGGATTATAGGGTGAGCCACCAGCACCTGGCTGGTCTATTTCATGGTACAGTTTTGAAGGTTTCAGTGAAGCTTAACTTTCTATGTTGCTATGGGCCTATGACGTGGCAGCACTTCGTGATAGGAGTTGATGACAGAGCAAATCTGCTCACTTGACAAGCCAGGGAGCAAAAGAGAAAGAGGAAGGGTCTAAGGTGTCACAATCCTCCTTGAGACCACACCCTCAATCCCCCAAAGACCTCAACTGAACCCGTCTCTTAAAGGTCTCTCACCTCCCAGAAACATCACCACGGATACCAGCCATGACTTTAATAATGGTTCTTTGAGGGGACATTCAACACTCCAACGATGGCAGTGTTTCTAGAAGAGTTGAGCCACTTTCACTACTGGACAGCTGTGGGATGGGGAGTGAAACACCACCCCATCTTTTGAGAGCCTAGAGCAAAAAGGTGAAACAGGGTAAGTGTGCTCTCTGCCTGAGCTGGGATTCCCATCTTCTGCCTTCAGACATCAGGGCTTCTGGCTCAGACTTATACCTCACTCCCTCATTACCCTGGTTCTTATACTAGAACTACAGCATGGAGCTGGATGGCTCACTCATGTAACTTTAGCTAATCAGGAGGCTGAGAGCTGGGGAGATCTTGATTCCAATCCAGCCTGAGCAAAAAAGTCGATGAGACTTCTCCAGTTAACCAGCAAAATGCAAGACTAGAGTCGTGGTTCAATTGGCAGAGCACCAACCTTGAAGAAGAAAGCCAAGAACTATAGCATAATGAGCTTAACTGGACCTTCAGCTTATTGATGGCATATGGTGGGAATTATCTGCCTCCTTACTCATGTGAGCCAATCCCACAATGAATTCCTCTTCATATGTATATGAATATCCAGTGGATTTGGTTTATTGGAAACACACTACCTACTCTAATGTTTAACAAGTCTCCTTATCCACAAGGAGACCCTGGAGATTACACCTGTCTATAGTGTAAAAGGCTGAAAGGCAAGCATCCTCTTCACCTGTCCTCTGGTTCATCTAGTTCTTGTTCCTAGAGGGAGAGCTGACACTATTTAGAAATCTCAATCTGTGGCCAACATTGAAAGAAAAAGTCACAATTTGGAAGTGGCGCCATGGCTCAAGTGTTAGGCCCAGAGTTCAAGCCCACGACCTATCCCTCCCTCTCCCCCCCAAAAAAATTCACAATCTGCTATGGATGCTGGTGGCTCAAACCTGAAATCCTAGTTATTCAGAAGGCTGAAATCTAAGGATGGAGATTGACCTGGCTAGACAAATCTGAAAGGATCTTACTGTCACTTAACCAGTGGAGGTATGGCTCAAAAAGTAGAGTGCTGGCATCATCGAGTGAGAAAACTAAGCAGCGAGAGTTCAAACCCTATTTCCATCCCTCTTCTAAAAGAAAAACAACAAGAAGTCGAGAGACAGACGTAATGGCACAAGTGACATTGTGCTTTGTCACACTCACATGGTGGTCACTTTAGTGGTGGCTTATCTAACTCAAGTCCCATCTTGGACTTGCTGCTATTGTGCCACAAAATGATGGGCAAAGTGCATGTCACAGTCTCTGCCCTCTCTCACTTTTCACAGGAACCACCAGGATGCAGCTTTGCAGGATAGCAGGACATCAAGCTCTGTAAATTCAGGAAGAGTTTCAACAGTGGGCATGAGCATAAATGCTAACATCAGGGACTCCAATCTCTTGCTTCTACTGCCGGAAGCATCTATTGGCTGTCATTCATTCACACGATGTATTATATCCTACTGACCACAGGAAAAAATCTAGGTCTTCACTGAAGACTGCCTAAGTGAGTGGATCCATCCATCCATCCATCCATCTATCCATCCATCCATCCATCCATCCATCCATCCATCCATCCATCAATCCAACAAATATAGAATTCCTTCTATAAGGCAGACAATGTTCTGGGTCCTGCAGATATAGCAGCAAGTGAAAATAAACAAAAATGCCTTTTATAAAGGTGTATACTAAGGGTGCAGATAATCATCTAAATAGTTAAATGGTTTTTCAGAGGATGATAAAGTGTCAAAAAAAAATCAAGTTGGGAAGTGGAATGAGAGGCTCCAGATTTCACTTTGAGTTTATTGTATACATTGTTTTTAACTTTAAAGGCCAGGTTCTGGTGGCTCACATCGGTATTACTAGCTACTCAGGAGGCTGGACAAGGTCCAGGCCAGATGTCAAGCCTCAAGACTGGCATACACATACAAACACACACAAATGTATGATCATCACACACTGTGGCTGACATGGGGAGAACAGCAGTTCTAGGCCACCAGGACAAAAACATTCATGAGCTGGCCTGGGCAAAAAATGAAAGTTTATCTTAAAAATAACCATCATAACTCAGGGACAATTGCATACAATGGGTCATTATTAATTACAGTTACAATGCTATGCAAAGTATCTCATATAACTTATTCCAAGTAAAACTTTGTGCCCCTTCACCAATGTGTCATCTCCTTGACCCCCAAATGTGTATACCATGTTTGAAAGAGTAATCTGAGAAAAGTTTCCTAAGACATTTGAGTGGCATATAAAAGAGATAAGGAGCGGGTACCAGTTGTTCATGCCTGTAATCCTAGCTACTCTGGAGGCTGAGATCTGAGGATCACAGTTCAGAGCCATTCCAGGCAGGAAAGTCGATGAGATTCATTTTTTATTTTGGGTGGGGGGGTCTGTTATGGGGCTTGAACTCTGGGCCTGGGTGCTGTCCCTGTCTTCAGCTCAAGGCTACTGCCCCACCCCCCCTTGAGCCAAGTGCCACTTACAGTTTTCTAATGGTTAATTGGAGATAAGAGTCTCATGGTCTTTAGTGCCTAGGCTGGCTTTGAACCTTGATCCTCAGATCTCAGCCTCCTGAGTAGCTAGGATTACAGGCATGGGCCACCATGCCTGGCTATGAGACTCTTATCTCCAAATAATCACCAGAAAACTGGAAGTTGGGCTGTGGCTCAAAGTGGGTAGAACATTAGCCTTGAGGAACAGTGCCCATGCCCTGTGTTCAAGCTCTTGATCAACAAAAATACATAAATAAAATAAAAATAGAAGAGATAAGGGATACAGTGCTATATTTACAGGAGAAATGTCCCAAGCAAAGAGAACAGTAGAGGTCAAGTTCTGAACAGGAGGAGTGGCTGGCCTACTATTCTTCAGGGGACAGTACAGCTGGAGGTGGGGAGGGTGTTGGGAGATGATTCTCCATAGGCATGGTTTATACAGCTTAGGGTGTCTTCAAAGTCGCCTTTTCAAGAATGGGTGGCGGCTGAATGCTGGTGGTTCACACCTGAAATCCTGGCTACTCAGGACTGAGATCTGAAATCACAGTCCAAAGCCAGCTAGGGCGGAAATGTCTCTGGGCGCTCTTCTCTCCAATTAACCAACAAAAAGCTGGAAGTGGAGGTGTGGCTCAGCCTTGAGTGAAAACGATAAAGGAGAGCATAAGACTCTGAGTTCAGGCCTTAGTACTGGTACACACACACACACACACACACACACACACACACACACACACACAGATCCTTTACTTTGCTTGAACAGCGGGATGAGATCCAAGTTAGAATGAATCAAATAAATGAAGACAACAACCAGTGAACTGGGGTCTAGAGAGCATGCATTCTCTCTTAAATCCAGAACATTGGCCAAAAAATACAATATTGCTCTCAGGGTGCATACACAGGCCAGTGGGCAAAATAGGACCAAGAACCCACTTTAAGGGGGTAGGGCCAAGTGAGCGAGAGCACTGGCGTACTGTGGCTGGTGTGGGGAAGAGGCTGGTTAGAGGATGGCTGAGCAAGAGGAAGAGGAGGAGGACGCTCCTGGCTCAGTTTCAGGATCAGATTTCAGCTCAGTGGAGCCCAGGCCTGCCAGCCCCTGCCTTCCCGCACCTTCCTCCATTCCCAGCTCCCAGTCACAAGGCCTAGACAGAAGACACCAACCCTCAACCTCCCTGTGCCCACACCTGATGGGCAACCCCCGAGAGCAGCCTCTGCCAGCCCCACACTCCAAGGGGACTCTAGAGCCGGTGTGCCACTTCCCCCTTGGGGTGCTCCTGGAAGTTCCCTCACCCCAGAGCTGTGCTTCCCTCTCCTCACCACACTCCCTGGCCCTGGGTTTCATGGGCAGATCAGATCTTGGACTCAGCTTATACCAACACAGGCTCAAGACGGCTAGAGGAAGGAGGACCCTGCTTCTTTGCCCTCCCCCTTGGCTTCCTCCCTGGCTGGGAAGGAAACACCTGGCTGGGAAGAAGCCTCTGTGTGTGTGTATGTGTGTGTGTGTGTGTGTGTGTGTGTGTGTGTGTGTGTGTGTGTGTATCAGCATTGTTCCGAAGGGCTGGGTGTAAGGGAGCTAGATGCTGAGTGAAGAGTGGAAGAGGGGTGGGTGCTCCTGAGCCATGCCAGCCAGGTGCCTTCTGGGAGACAGTGGCGAGGGAAGGATGCAGGGGTGGGGGATGCTTCACAGGCCCTAGTGCAGAGGAGGGGCAGGGTGGGCTGGGGGGAAAAGCACAGCACTATAGCCAGGGGCTGGTATGTCTTGTCACTAGGATCATTTGGGCTGGTGGCTTTACTTGGTCACTGAGGCTGGCCTGCCTCAATCCTTCATTTTTTTTTTTTTTTTGCCAGTCCTGGGCTTGAGCTCAGGGCCTGAGCATTGTCCTAGGACTTTCTCAAGGCTAGAGCTCTACCACTTGAGCCTCAGCACCACTTCCGGCTTTTTTTCTATGTATGTGGTACCGAGGAATCGAACCCGGGTCTTCATGCATGCTAGGCAAGCACTCTACCACTAGGCCAAACTCCCAGCCCCCCAATCCTTCATTTTTAAGAGACTTGGTTGCAACATTTTCCTCCAATCTTCAATTATCCACCAAAAAGCCAGCCAGTGGAGGGGGAACCATTCAATTGGTAGAGTGCCAGCCTTGAGCAAAAATACTAAAGGAAAAGGAAAGTTCTCTGTCCCTGAGTTCAAGTCTCAGTACCAGCATACCACCCCCCCACACTAATATGAACATATGGCATGCAGCTGGAAGAATCTCTTTATAAGACTGCCATGAAGACTAACTCACCTGTTATTTGAAAACCACATGGAGAGCTCAGAGTCTAACTCAAGAGAAGAGCTCCTGCCTAGCAAGTGCAAAGCCCTGAGTGAAATCCCTTGTGAAGAAGAGGAGGAGGACAAGGAGAAGGAGGAGGAGGAGGAGGAGGAGGAGGAGGAGGAGGAGGAGGAGGAGGAGGAAAGAAGCAACAGGAGGAGAAGTAAAGGGACAGGAGGACTACTACTTTGAGCTCAAGAGCAGAACAAGCCCCTATGACCAGCACAAACACCTCTGTGTATCACAAAGAACCTCTAGTGAGAAGCCTGACCCACACACCCACTGTCCTGTGACCTCTGCCTCCTCTCTGCATGTCAGGCCCACCCTCTTTCTTAGTGGCATTCAGAAGTACATCCCAGAGTCTTTTGCTGACTTTGTGCCTGGGCCCTCTCTTTTCCACTTTGGCACAGCCTCATCTTCCTAGGCCTCCTATTACATTTTGCTTTCTGCAGTCTTGGCTGTGTGTCAGCTCCCAGGGCAGGGAGTTTGCTCTTCGGGGAGTGACACCACTTCTTTATCAGGCTCTGGATTGGCTACCCACCAAGACGTCTCATCCACATATGCAGAGAACATCAGCCTAGCCAGCATGCCATCACCACAGGAGAGGGATGGACACAGAATGCCCAAGAAGGAACATATATCGGGGCCAGGCATTTCCCTTTGGATCTTGCCACTCACTTAGCCACTCTGCCATCTCTGAAAAATTGCTGCATTTCTGAGCTTCAGTATGCTGACTTTTACTTTTTTTTTTTCTTGCCAGTCCTGGGCTTCAGCTCAGGGCCTGAGCACTGTCCTTGGATTTTTCTCAAGGCTAGAACTCTACCACTTGAGCCTCAACACCACTTTTGGCTTTTTTCTAAGTATGTGGTACCGAGGAATCGAACCCGGGTCTTCGTGCATGCTAGGCAAGCACTCTACCACTAGGCCAAACTCCCGGCCCTATGCTGACTTTTAAAATGGACATGAAAACCTTTCCTTCCTGGCACTAGCGGCTCACACCTGTAATCCTAGCTACTCAGGAGACTGAGATGGGAATATCACAGTTCAAAGCCAACCCCAGGAAGAAATGTCCATGGGACTCTTATTTCCAGTTAACCACTAGAAAGCCCAAAGTGGAGCTGTGGCTCAAGTGGTAGAGCGCTAGGCTTGAGCAAAACAGCTAAGGGAGAACACTTAGGCTCTGAGTTCAAGCCCCAGTATTGGCACAAGTGAAAACAAGAAACAAAACACACACCCATTTACCACTAGAGAGAATCAAGTGGGAAATAAAGGTATTTTCTACATCTTGGCACATGTATGATTGGATCTATTGTCATTGGCAGTACAGGATCTCAGGGGGAGAGCTCCTTTCATAGGGTCCTAGGCTGTTTTCATTATTTGAAAATGATCTGAGCAAGCACAAACAGAGGTAATACCCACCACATTTGGGGGACCTTTAGGGCTTCAGACTTGCTCTCTAGATCTGGGGTCTT
Organism: Megascapheus bottae; assembly: GCF_031878675.1. Lineage (NCBI taxonomy): Eukaryota > Metazoa > Chordata > Mammalia > Rodentia > Geomyidae > Megascapheus > Megascapheus bottae. The sequence continues at coordinate 10,545,681 of NC_143525.1, read as the reverse complement.
CTCCCCACCTGCTGCCTTAACTCAGCTCTGGATCTCCCAGCTCCTCCCCAGAGACCCCCAGACACCTACCTTGATTTGGCTTGGCTTCTCTGCTCCCCAAATCCTGCAGTCACTGAGTTCCCTAAAGTTCTGTCCGGTGACTCCCAGCTGCACTGAGGGACCAGCTGTCTTGCAGGAGTCCTATCTGTCCAAATCTGCAGAGAAAAAGTCTTGTGTTTCATCGCGAGCCCTGTCCCTCCTCTTCCTTCCCCTTCCTCCCTGTGGCCTTCAAAAGCTCCTCCCCACCGCTGCAGCTGGCTGCAGGGTCTCTTCTAAAGAAGCCACTGTGGTCACTTAGAGGTTCTCCATTGTGATCTATGCTACTGAAGTCCTTGGGAGGGATGGGGCAGCTACTTGGCCCTGCACTGGTACTGATGGGGTTGAGACAGAGAAGTCACTCCCCACCACCCTCAGCTCTGCTCTACACTGGTGCTTCTCAGTCTATCTTTATTTGTAAAAAACAAAACAAAACAAAAAAACAATTGTACACACACACACACACACACACACACACACACACACACACACACACAGCCAGACTCCAGTGGTTCACTGTAATCCTAGCAACTCAAAGGGCTAAGGACCTGAAGATCAGGGTTCAAAACTAGCTCAGGCAGGAAAGTCTGTGAGACTCTTATAAGTCCAATTAAGTGGCAAAAAGCCAGAAGTGGAGCTGTGGCTCAAGTGATAAGAGTGCCAACCTTTGGCATGAAAGCTCTGTGACAGTGGCCAGGTCCTCAGTTCAAGTCCCAAGACTGACATTAATAAAATAACTGAAGTGAATTTGATTTTTTTATTTTACTTTGCTAGTACTGGGACTTGAACTTGGGGCCTGAGCACTGTCCTAGGGCTTTCTCAAGGTTAGTGCTCTACCACTTGAGCCATAGACCACTTCCAGCTGTTTCTGTGTATGTGGTACCGAGGAATTGAACCCAGGGCTTCCTGAATGCCAGGCAAGCACTCTACCACTAGACCATGCTCTCGGCCTGCTAATTTGACTTTTAAAAGCAATCTCTACTTAGTAATAATGTATACTTTATACAACTGTAAGATGTTGATATTTGATAGTTGAAACAAAATATCATTCATGTCAAAATCATGTTTAGCATAGAAAGTTTAATTGGAAAATGCATAGTTCACACAAGCACATGCATTTTGTTGACAGCTTGGGAAGGTTATTATAATATTACTTAAGATACAAAACAATAGGGTTAGAAGTGTGGCTCAGGTGATAGGATGTCTACGAATAAGGCTAAAGTGTTAGATACTCAGTTCAAGTCCTGATTTCCAAGCCTCCCCCCACCAAAAAAAAAATCCCCAAATTCACAGTTAGGCTTGAGAGTTAGTACTGTAGAGTTCAGTACAGTTAGGACTGTAATTTTGTTTATATATGCACACACATATATACATGTATGTATACATACACTGATATACACATATGTACATACATACACTTACATGTATATGTATATATTTACACATATACATAAATATAGGCAGCGGGAGAATAGCCAAGAAATGCAAATTACTTATTCCATGACTCTGCCTCCTTCCTCCCATAGGTCTTTCTTTTCACTCCCATCATATGACTAGAGTCACATTCTTTCTTCCGTCTTTGTATTGGCATTCTTAGGTCACAGGCCCTTCTCAGGATGAATTCTGGGAGAGCAGTGGTCAGGTGGTTCTTATTCACTATTCTACCCTCCAGAGAACAAGAGATCATTGAGTGCGCTCAAGTATTCAATAAAGCAACTGGATGAATGAATGGATGAACAAGTGAATAATCTAAGGGAGGAATGAGAGAATGGGGAGGGGCTGAGTTACTGAGGGGGATGATAGAATGGATGAGTGACTGACTAGAATGGCTGACTGGAGAAATGAGGGAATGAGGATGAATCAATGAGGAAATGAGTGGAGGGGTACGTGGGGGGAATGTGAGAATGGGGGAATGAGTGAATGGAGGATGAGTGGATAGGAGGTGAGTGAATGGGATGAATGGGGAACTAAATGAATGGGGGAACGATTAAATGAAGAATGAGTGAATGACGGAGTGTGAGTGGATTAGGGGTTTGAATGTAATGAGTAAGCCCAGGGCACGACAAAGGACCCAGATCTTGGCCCTGTAGCCTCAGCAGGAGTTGAGCAGCGTCAACCTAGCTGTCCCACTGTGAACTCTGGTTATCAGCAGTGATCTAACTGAAATAGAAAATCGCATGTCAGTGCTGGCTTCTCTTACCCTTCTTATCACCCATGGCTTCCCTGTAGTAGCTTTGGGTGTGGCTTGTGTAGTTCTCTCTCCTCAAGCTCTTTAGCTCCTGGTTCCTCCTTTCTTGATTTTTTCCCCCCAAGAAATTGAAAGTGTATTTAGAGTACTTCAGTTCTTTCACTTTCTAGTTTTGACATCCATCCAATAATGCCCCAAACTAAGAAGGATCCCAGGTTGGTCTGATCTATTCTTAGAAAATTGTGAGAATATGGGGGAGGTTTAGTCTTGTGCCTATACAACTCAGAAAGGAGAATGATCATAGTTCAGGCTAGCAATGGTAAGCCTAAAAAAAAACTTAAAAAAAACCCTAAACAGCAAAAGGACTGGTTACGTAAGTGTTAGAGTGCTTGTGCTAAGCCCTGAGTCCCGTTTCTAGTGCTGAGTCCACAAAATGGTGATTGCAGGTCAGAAAACAGCTTTGTAACGTATTTTACCTCCTTTGAACAATATGGTTATAGAGGTGGATAAAGAAGAGTTGAAAGTTCATATCCCTTGTGGAGGTGAGACTGAAAGCAGGAATTCCTAGTATACCCCGCTAAACAGGAAGACCTTCAGGCTGTGCCATTGTGAATCTCAATCTCTCAACCTCAGTCTAGGAAGACTAAGACAGTGGCACACTGATAAACACCTCTGCTTCTAGGGTAACCCCTCTAGCCGCCGCCCATTTCACCCAGTGACAGTGAGCAGGTAGACAATGTCTAACTCTAAGCAAATGATACCTAAAAACATGGTCCCTGGACCAGCAGCATCAGCATCCCCTGAGATTCTGTTGGCAACTAGAACTGTCTGCTGTGGCTGTGGAAATGGAAGAGCAGTATGTAAGGTGGGGATTTGCCTTCCTTTCCTTCCAGGAATGCAGTTCTATGGGATATGTGTGCTGCATTAGGATGGGCTGGGATAATACTGAACAGAAGCAGGCTTTCGCTTCCAAGTATTCATCCCTTCATCCACTTAAATGTTTGGTGGTAAGGAGGAGAGTTAAATCCCACCAATGTTCTTTTTAAAGTTTTAATGTTTAAAAAAACTAATTAATTACATAGTGTCTGGGGATGCAGCTTAGTGGCAGAGAGCTTACCTAGAATGTATGGAGCCCTGGGTTCAATTCCTCAGTACCACATAAACAGAAGATGCCAGAAGTAACTCTGTGACTCAAGTGGTAGAGCGCTAGCCTTGAGCAAAAGAAGCTTAGGGACAGTGCCCAGGCCCTGAGTTCAAGCCCCAGGATTGACAAAAATGATAATAATAACAATAATAATAATAAATTAATATATATTCAGAGTAATACTAATTCCAAACATTGGAAGGCATTGGAAAGGTAGCTCAAGGCTACCACCCTATCCCTGGGCCTGGGCATTGTCCCTGAGCTCTTCAGCTCCAGGCTATCTCCCTACCCCCTTGAGCCAAGCCCCACTTCCTGTTTTCTAGAGATTAATTGAGATAAGAGTCCCAGGTCCTTTTTTTTATTAAAGAATTTATTAATATTGATTTTTACATCATATTTCAAATGACAAGTTTAACAAACAAGTGTTCAAGAAGGGAATCTCTATATACAGTCCCTGGCACTTAGTTTTTAGAACTTAATCAAAATTAGGCTAAGGTTTTGTATGTCATAGATACGTATTAGTTTATGAAATAAAACATTATGTCTATAGAGTCATAGGTTTTTATGTCTATATAGTTATGTTTCTATTTCCATTACCATGTCCATAGCATTGGCTATGCAGATATTGAGTCCTCGCTCTTGTACTCTTTGGATCTAATCCCAGGTCCTTTTATGCCTGGGCTGGCTTTGAACCTTGATCCTCAGATCTCAGCCTCCTGAGTAGCTAGGATTACAGGTGTGAGCACCGCACCCAGCCTGTTCTTTCCTTTTCCCTGACAGCCACTGGTAGTAGTGGGAGATGATTGTATACCAACTGCTACAAAAAGAATTGTTCCTTGACTTGCTTGTTTCCTGGGAGTCCATTAAAAAAAAAATCTATACTCAAAGAGCAAACACATTCTTCAGTTTAAATGTATTTATTTATTTATAACTAGTAGCACATTTACAAAGTTCCAAACGGGAAGGACAGAGAAAATTAGTGCACTTCACTTGGAAAGCAGCCCTTCCAGCTGGTGAGGAAAATACTGTGGCCCTTTCTTCCAACTCCTGAACTCCTCTTCCAGGACCCTCCCTCCTCAGGGATACCTGGGGAATGGAGTGAGGAGCTAGAGGAGTCAGGCTTCCGGTGGATGGGGGGGCCTGCCCTCTTCTTCCTCATTCTCTTGGCAGTCCTGAGAGGAAGGCCACGTGGACCATCCTTCCAGTCCCCAGCCTTGGTCTTTACCAGAAGCTGAGCTTGGCAGCAGCCTATGAACTTCTCAGGACAAGCTGGCGGTTCCAAGGTTTTCTGATCTGCATAAAGTACACACTCACTGTTGCTTTCTGGTGAAGGAATTCCTACCAGGAATGGGGACAAGCCTGCAAAGGAACCTTTAACCTATGCATATGGCCTCCATGCATATGTATGTGTGCGAACACACAGGTATTTGTACACAGGTACACAAGCTCGAATAGTCACCAGGGCCTCAGTTTCCCCCTCTGTGAACTGGGAGAGTGTGTTTGTAGAGGCTCTCCAGCTTCCAAGTCTCACAAAGGATCCTGGTTCTGGTCTTAAAGACTCATGACCCCAGTTTTGCCCTGAGAAGCCTCTGGACCATGGCTATGAAAGGCCCTTCTCCTTGGATGTAGGGACTGGGAGTGGAATCCTCTCTGTTCCCCTTTTTCTCCTGTCCTTCAGGGACCATATGAGGCCAGTTCTCAGGCCAGAAGCTACACTCAGGTTCCCTTCCTGACAGCCACCCCCTGAGCCCCACCAGCCCTGTCCTGGACAGCCTCCCTCTTCCTCCCCCTCCCTGATGGAAATTGTCCCCACCAGCCCCCACCACTTTCCTCCTTGCCCCATGGAAACTGTCAGAGTTCCTTTTGAACTACATTCAAATGAAACCATCCTCCTAAGATCTCTGAGTGCTGGTGTTTGAGGGGTGGGTGCATGTTTAATGACTGAGAGCCCAGGTTCCAAGTTGAGTGCCAGTGGCTCACCCTGGTAATCCTAGCTATTCTGGAGGCTGAGATCTGAGGATCAGGGTTTGATGTCCCTGAGACTTCACTAAACAAAATTTGTGGCTTAAGAGTTAGGACACTTGCCCTGAGCAAAAGAAGCTCAAGGATAGTGCCTAGGTTCTGAGTTCAAGTCTTAGCACGCACACACACACACGCATGCACGTGCACACACACACTAGGACTCCAGAGTTGACTGTCTAAGTTGGAATCTTGTTTTTTATATTTTATTGTTTGCCAGTCCTAGGGCTTGAACTCAGTTCCTGGGCACTCTCCTTGGGCTTTCTCATGGCTAGCATTCTTCTCTTGAGCCGCAGCACCACTTCTGGCTTTTTCTGGATGTGTGGTACCGAGAAATCGAACCCAGGGCTTCGTGCGTGCTAAGCAAGCACTCTATCACTAGGCCACGCTCCTGCCCCTTCCCCATTTATTTTTTTCAAAGGTTATTTATGTGACCTTGGACAGGTCACTTCATTTCCCTGTCTCAGTTTCTCCATCTGCAAAATGGGGATAATAGCACTCATGGGATTTGCAGTGCCCATGAGGTTCCTGGGAGGCCCTGGGGAGCTGATGTGAGTGGGAAAACCCAGGTGTGCACCTGCCTAGCACACAGGAAGGGTGCTGGGAGGGAGGTTTCTGGAATGGCCAGGTAACTGTCACTAATGCAGTTTTGATTTCTAAGATCCCTCAGAGGGACACACAAGTGATGGTCACAGCCACAGCCAATTTACCCGGGATTATACACTCAGGATCTCAGGGACACACACACTTGCACGTGCACCTGCACATGGAATGGAGAGAAATAAATGGCTGCCTTTGGGGACAATCTGCTTTCTGCTCATTCCTCCCCCCAGAAGAAGGTAGAGGACACGTGCTGGGGAAGTGTGCAGGTGCCTGGCATCCGGTACCCTGATTTTACTGAGAGGGCTGGAGGAAAAGAGAGCTGCAGAAAGGTGGAAGAAGGAGGCGGATTGTCCTTCAGGAGAGCTGAAAGCCCTCCCCTTCCCCTTCTGGTGTTGGAGTGGAACAGCAAGAGAGTGGGGACCACTCTCCATCTCCTGTCTCCTGGAGAAGCCAAGACTGGAAAGTTCTCTGCTTCCTCTGCCTCCAGCCGTTCGGATGGCGTTGTGGGCCTGGGGACTTGTGAGATGTGTGGATGGGGAGGCTGGGCCCACAGGAAGCATGGAGCTCCCTGAGGGAAACAAGCAGGAGCCCCAGCCATTGTTTCTGGAGGTGCCTTCTCTTCAGGAAGGCTCCAAGCTTGGCTTTCTGTTCCCAGGGACCCCTGGGGCTGGCAGGCTTCCTTCCACTTCACTTCCTCTCATATTCCTCCCCCCCAACCCCCACCATCCCCCCTCCCTCCAGGACAGACACTAAAGTACCTTTCAGGGTGAGAAAATACCACTTGGCAAGGGCTGGCCACACCAGCCACAGCAGAGGAAAGCCCTGTTCCTGCCAGGCCTCTCTGAAATCAGTCCCAAAGATCACCTCTGATGGTCAAGGGGCAAGACAGCTTCGAATTTAAGGACCTAGCACATTACATTAAGTGAGGTAAGCCAAGCTCAGAGAAACAAATGATGCACATTCTTTACATATGTAGAAGCCAGATCCTGTGTGAAATTTAGAGTTTATTGAGTCTGTGGGTTGATATGCTTTGTGGACCTTGCCCAGCAAAGAGATGCTGCTCCAATCGCAGGCCTCCGCCCTTGAAGACATCACATGGTTGGTTCTGGCTTGCCAGTCCAGGAGATCTGAGAAACCTGCTGAGAACATGGGGACTCAACCACAACACCTCTTCTCAAGTCTAAAGGCAGTCCCAGATGCAAAGGGATGGGAATGAGTTCTCAGTTGCACAGTGGGCCCAGGGGGTCTCTGTACTATTTATCAGTGGGAGTAGCCTTAGGCCCACCCAGTCCTGGGGCTAGGGTACAGGAAACCCAATTGTGGACTTGAATAGGGTTTTTGTTGTTGTGGTTCAGTGAGTCAGCATATCTATGAGGCTCTCTCTCTCTCTCTCTCTCTCTCTCTCTCTCTCTCTCTCTCTCTCTCTCTCTCTCTCTCTCTCCTGTCTCTCTGCATCTTTCTTTTGCTATCCCTGGGTCTTGAACTTTGGTCCCACGAGTTGTCCCTGTGCATCTTTTGCTAGAGCCACTCCCAGCTTTTGCAGAATAGCTTTTTGGAGATGAGTCTTGTGGATTCCCGCCCCCCCCCCCCCAGGCTGGCTTTGAATCTCCATTCTCAGATTTCAGTTTCCTGAGTAGGTAGAATTACAGGCAAAAACTAGTAGGGCCTGGCAAGCAAATGTTTATTTCCTATAGAGTGGAAAATAATCAAAAGAGTGACAATGCAACCTTCCCCACAACAATCTTCTATAAATGAAGTGGTATGTGTAAACTGTCCAAATGGTAGCTAATTGTCATGCAGCAAAATAACCATAGGTCATTAACTATGAGACAAATCAAGTTTATTGGACAATAATATTAAATGCCATTTATTATTCTGTTGATTGCATATTAGAACAACACAGTAGATAAAAAAAATAAGGTATTAAAGGACCAGGTGCTGGTGGCTCATGCCTGTAAAGCTTAATGACTTAAAAGGCTGAGACCCTCAGGATCATGGTTTAAAGCCAGCTTAGATAAGACAAACCTGACAGATCCTTATCTCCAACTAACCAGCAAAAAGCTGAAAGTAGAGGTCTGGTGTAAGTGGTAGAGTTTTAGCTTCCAGTTAAACCTGGTAAGAGCACAAGACTGAGTTCAAACCCCAGTACTAGTACTACACTTCCCCCCCCCCCCCCACACACAATGTATTCAAGGTACATAGTCAACCATTCTTTCAGCACCTAGAGCAAATACAGATGATTAGAATGAGGGAATGGTGACATCATGGCTCTGTCCTCTTCTTTCAAGTCACGAGTCCTTTAGACTAGGATTTTATGAACTCTTATAATCCCAATACTTCTGAAACAGCAGGACAGGAAGCAGGAGCTATGGGTGGCATACAGCATTATGTTTCTACAGTTTCTTTTCCCTGCTTGAGCCAATGCAAGTCCCGTTCAGCCATCTACCACTCTGGACAACCTCTAACTGCTTCAACCTGGTTGGTTTCCATTCTAGTCCAACACATTCCATCATATGCTAGAAGTGTCCTGTGCTTGAGTCCCATAACCTCCATCCCCCACCACCTCTGACCAGGCACAAGTTCACGATTCCAGTTCCTCCATCCTATGGTTAGAGGAGGCCCAGAGCCCCAGATCTTCTCTGAAAAGGTTAGTTCCCTGTTTCCTCTCCTCCTGCTGTGTAGAACTTGAGATGCCAAGTAGCCAGGCTTCTGCCCACATGCTGGGCTAGTCCTGGTGAAATTGGGAGGATAGAATTGTTCTGCACACAATGTGTACCAGTCCCCTGAGGAAGATGGAATGGGGGGCACTGAGACTAGCCTGATTGGGGGAGGGGTAAAGGGCAGCCATCCCTTGACCTTGACAAAGGCAAGTCTTTTGGAAGATACAACTGATCACCTTAGGCCCTCTGTCTGGGTTCTGCCTTATCTGTGCACTGGGAAGGATCACCTGAAGAACTTCCCAGAGGCAGGGAGAGTCTCATTGTGGCCAAAAGGCAACTGTGAGCAAGGCACTTGGGTGAGGTGCTTTTGTGAACACTTGTGGACTTTTTCTTTTTGGGGAATCAATTGTGGGTCTTGAACCCAAGCCCTGGGTGCTGTCCCTGAGCTTTTTCTTGCTCAAGCTAGCACTCTACCGCTTTGAGCTTCAGTGCCACTTCAGGGTTTGCTCTGGTGGTTAGTTGGAGATAAGAGTCTCACAGACTTTCCTGGCTTTGAATCGTAACCCTCAGATATCAAGCTTCCTGAGTAGTGAGGATTAAGGCCTGACCCACTGGTGCCTGGCTACTCGTGGACCCTCTAAGAGGAACTTATTTCCCTCCTATTTTAGTGTGGGGGAAATGGAGGCTCTAGATAATTTCCCAACTTCTAACTGAGCTGCTACAGAATGTAAACCTGCCCTGTCTCCCTCCTGTCTTCGCAGGACAGGGGAGCCAGAGAGGGGCTCAAGAGACTCGGTAACAGTGCCTGGTAAAAGACAAGGCAGATGCTAGTGCTGTGTTTCAGAGGATCCAGAGCATGAAAGTGTGTCTGTATGTGTGCATGCACCAGAAGGGGGATGGGATGGGTGGAAAGATGGCATTGGAGGTCAAGCAAGAAATCTCACCCACATTTCTCCCCACTTGAGCCCCAGAGTAGAGAAGATAGAACTCCAGACACAGAGCCCTTGGGTCTTTGACCTAGAAAGATGTGCCACCAACCAACCAAAGGCTGGAAGAGGAGGCCTAGACCATAGTTAGAGGCCCAGAGCCTCCAATCTTCCTTCACAGGTCAATTCCCTTCTCCCTCTCTTTCTGCTCTGTGAAACTTGACAGACCAAGTAGCATGGCCTCTGCCCAGATGCTCATTTCCTACCCAGATCTCTGAGGTCACAGAAGAACCCTGACCCAGCACAGGGCCACAGAGAGAGGTCTAGAGGAAGCCACGTGGGGCTTCGATCCTGTCTTGTGACAGGACCACGCTAGGGCAGAGCTCCGCTGAAAGTCATGATAGGCAGGCAGAGAAGGGAGCAGAGGTCAGGCATGGCCTGGGCCGGCAGGTCGGGGAACCTCTGGGGTGGCAGGCTGCTCTTCTCTGGCTTGTAGCAGGGTGACACCTCACACCTAGTGGGAGCAGAGCAAGGGGTAAGGAAGGCCCCGTCCCTCCCCCTCCACACACAAGCACCCCCCTCCGCCCCCCTGCCCCCGGATTCCTTCCAGGCCTTGGTTGTATTCCTGGGATCTCCTCCCACCTCTCAGCTGGAGTGCAGGGCAGGGCTTCTTTCCTACCTGACCACACTCTGCAGGATCTTCCTCTCATCCTGGTCCAGACACACAGCGAAGGGGCAGCTACTGGAGCCCATGATTTGCACCTTGTCCACTTTAAACTGCGATGTGCTGATCTGGAAGGGAGAGCCACTGTGAACCCGGGGTGCTGGCCACATGGACAGTCAACCTTCAGTGCCATGTCCCTCACAACTGCCCAATAGGTGTGTGTGGGGGGGGCAGCTGCTCCAGGTAACACCCCCAGCACGGAGCCCACTCCTCCTTGGGCTCAGAGCTTCCCTGTTTCACATCCTTTCCAAACCCACACAGTCCACAGGTCCCACCATGACACCCACCATGGTCTCCACCTGTACGAACCCCAAACCAGCCATAGCCCTCATCTGTCCTTCTTCTCCCAGCCACAGGCCCGGCCGCTGACCTCCTTTCTATTGTCTCTCCCGTCGTGCACATGGACACACATGCATGCGACACATGATCATAAGCACGTACGGGAATGCGAAGACATGTGTGTGCCTGGGTACATGGGCCCACGACACACCCTGGGATGTGTCTGGAGTGTGTCTCCAAGGAGAGGGGACCCCTTACCTGGTTAAAGCCCTTCTTGGATTTGGGGGTCTGCCTTTTCACGACTTCTGTCAGGGTTAGCATCAGGGCCTCCATGCTGGAGTCTGGAAGGCAAGGGTGGCTCAAGCCATGCTCAGGACCCTTTCCTGGGACCTCCCTCCCCCCAGCCTCCAGCCACCCCCACCTTACCTAGATCCTCTAGCTTTCGGCAGGCCTTGTTGAGGTTGACGGAGGTACAGACCTTCTCCAGGTTGCTCCAGCGGCTCCGGCCACTGAGGGACCCCTGGAACAGCACATCCAGACCCCTCAGCCTTGTTAGGAGGCTGCAGAGGCCAGAGGGGAGTGATGTCTGCCCCCCTGGCTGGCCACCTCTCAGCACCCAGGGGGAGTCTGGAAGCCCTGCTGTGTGGTTCAGGGTTCCAGCTGCGGTGTGGTGGGGGAAAATCAGCCGCAGACCATCCAGGGGAAGCCTTTACCTTGCTGTAAATAATCTGTAGTGTTAGAGGGACAGCCTCCCGGTCGCCATCGATGCCCAGTCGCTTGCTGCCGGGACCTGTGCCACAGACAGACACACTCTTCACATCCTCTTGCTTAGCTTGGCCTACCCAGGGGCCTGCCATCTGCAGCCTCAGCACCGTCAATTCCATCCTCCCCCAGGTCTCAGGGTGGGCCTCCCCAGGAGCCTAGGGTGCGCTGGCCTGGTCCTAAGGACACCTTCCTTCCCCAGACCCCCTGTGGCCCCACTCCCAAGAGTCCTCCCTTCCCAAGCCCCTCCTCCCACTGGCCCCGCCCCAGGTTCCTCCCTTCCTAGACCACACCTCCAGGATCCTTTCCTCCTCCATCTGGCCCTACCCCAGGGTCCCTCCCTCCCCAAATCCCTTCCTCTGGCCCAGGGCCCAGCTCCAGGTTCCCCTCCCCACTTCCTCTGGCCTGGTTTCCAAGGTTCTGCTTCCTGTTCCCTCCTCCAGCTTGGGGCTCAGGGCTCAGCTATACCCACCTGAGGCCTTGATAGCTCGAGTGGCAGCCGAGTGACCCAGCTCCAGGGAGTGGATGAAGATCTCTGAGGTCTTCTCCCCAGAGACAAAGGTCAGCTGGAGAGGACAAGGAGCAGGTGGGTCACGTGGGTCAGAATGGGCCTCCTGGGGGTGGGGCGTGCTGCCCCTCCAGCACAGTTGTGACCCAGGGGTGGGAGTGGGGGTGCAGCTGGGACTACCCATGCTGACCTCAGGAAGGGTTCTAGAGGAAGGAGGGGGTGGGTAGGTGGTCACTGTGTCCTTACCTCTGCCTGATAGACCTGCAGCAGCACGGGCCTGGCGGCGAAGCGGCAGTAGTAGAGCAGCATGTCGGCCAGGATGGGCAGCTGGGCGGAGGAGCCCTCCAGGGGCTGGGATTCGACCTTCAGGGATTGCTGTAGCCCATTGGGGAGCACAGTGAAGGAACAGAGTGGGCCAGAGAGCCACAGGCCAGGAGGGGAGGGCAAGATGGGCCCAGAGAAGGAAGAGAGAGAGGGTGTCATGGAGGCCATGAGAGCAGCTTTAATGCCTCTCAGGTGGCACATGGGGCTCTAGGGAGGTAGATCCCTGGTCAGTTGGGCCACCGAGGAGCCCAGGAAGGGAGCTAAAATCAAAGGTCCTCCAGACTCTTCTGAAGATCTTCCCTGTCACCCCTGCGACCCCCATTCCTCTCCTCAGGATCCCCATCCACTTCAGTCCTGCTTCTTGTCAAGCTCCCTCTTCAGCATCTTCCGAGGCCCCTCCCTTCTCCCTCCCCCCACCATCAGCCACTTACCTGGCATAGGACTTCCGGGGGTAAGTGCATGAGGCCCAACACGTTGCGCTCATACCAGGGGTCCAGCATGCCGAGGTAGTGGGAGATGTCATTGGTGCTGTCCTCCCACAGGGCGGGGCCCAGCTCCTAGGACAGGGGACTAGAGTCATTCCCCAGAGACCCAACCCTCTTAGCTGCAAGGCCCAGTCTCACGGCTGCAGGCAGCCCCAGCCTGGCCATGGTGATTTTCAGACTTGGTCTAATGGCAAAATGTCATGGCCAAGAGCAAAGGCAAGGAGGGGAAACTGAAGGAGTGAGGGTCAGGTAGGAAGAGGCATCTTGCAAACACAGCTGATCAGTTTGGATGACATCCAGCATCCTTCAGGAAGCTAGAACCTGCCTTATGGCCATTCCACTTTCCCACCCCATCCGGTCTAGAGCTGGAGACATACCGCAGGACAGGGGTGCTTTGGGGAGTCTGTAGGGAGGGGAGACGGCTGGTTCCGAGGGACTGGGCTGGTTCCTTGGCTTCGCTTTACAGGCACATAAAAGAACTGAAGCTTGAAGAAGCGTGTGAGCAGTGGACAGTTGTTCTCCAGCTGCCTGGTAAGGAAAGATGGGTGAGAATCAGGGCCGTGGGTTTAATTCCTGGACCCTGAGGCTCAGGCCCTGGATTCCATCAGACCATAGACACACAGGCCCTTGTGGCTCTTACTGGAGATTGCTGTATGCCCGAGCCACCTTCCCCGAGATGCGATCGGAACCAAAAACCACAACTCGGAGTGTGGAAGCTTTGGGGTCCTCATCCCCACTCAGGAAGGGGCGGCGGCGCTGGTGGCCAGAAGCTGGGGCCAGGAGCCAGCTGGGAAGCTGGGTGTTGAGCCTGGGCTGGGGCAGGGATTGGGAGCGCTGGGCACGGGAGGGGAGAGCTGTTGGGCAGTCCAGAGGGCTGCAGAAACTCCCGGCTCTTCTCAGGGGCAGGGGCATGGCCGTGTCTGAGCCACTCTCCAGGCTCTGAGAATCCCTCCGCATGACCAGCTGGCTGGTGCTTTTGAAAAGTTTATAGATCCTGTGAAATTTCTGCCTGGGCCGGCGGTGGACTCGGTGTCCCTGGCTTCCGGTTCTCTTGGGCCCTTCCGATGAACTCTCCTCGCTGTCTTCTACGTAGCCACTGTCCATGCCATCGGAGAGGCCTGACACGAAGGACGTCAGTAGATGTGAAGAGAGTGCTGGCCCTGAGGCCTGGGGGGAGGCAAGTGACAAGGTGGAGTCACTGGACACCAGGGAGCTGGTGGAAAGCAGCGAGTCCCTCTCGGCACAGTGCCCGTCAGTTTCCAAGTCCTCCTCCTCTTCCTCCTCCTCCTCTTCCTCCTCCTCCTCTTCCTCCTCCTCTTCATCATCCCCCAGGACTCCTGGCTGCAGCAGCTCTTGTTCCTTGAGTAGGATTTCCTGCAGGATTTCTAGAGGGACACAAAGACACTGTCGGGGTGTGTGTGGCCTGTGTGTGAGTCCCTGGGGAGAGTGGCCGGCTCCCTCAGACTTGAGGAGGACCAGGAGAGAAGTTGGGGCTGGCACAGGACGAGAGTGCCACTCTCTTCACACCCTCCCCAGAGATCCCCTCAATTTAGAGCCTGCATGGTTCAAGGTGGCAAAGCTCCCTCCACCCCCCACCCCCGACCAGAAAGAGAACTTGAGCAGTACTGGTGGATGGGCAGGTGGCCCAGGGCCCAGTTCACTTCTTACCAAAGCTGTCCTGGTTCCAGCTGTAGGTATAGCACCTGGCCACAGGAATGGGGATGGTGTGGAGCTTGCCCGGTTTCGTGGTGTCTGTAGGAGCAAGAAGGGAAAGGGAAGGAAGCTGGGGACAGGCTTTGTAGACGGCCAGCCTGGTTCTCTAGCCTCAGCGAGAAAGCCAGAGTTGGGAAAGGACCATCCGGTCCACAGTGGCTGGACCAAATTGAAGCCAGGCAGCCTGTTTCCCACCTAGATGGACTTCAAGTACACCAGCCTAGGGACCTCATTTTTCCACAGCTACATGGGAAAGGACGAGAGTAAGCCAAGTGCTGGAGGATCGATCACACCTGGCATCCAAGCTACTCAGGAGGCTGAGAGCTGGAGGATCAAGGTCTGAAACAAGCTTGGGCAGAAATATCCCTCTTCAAGGAATCAGCAAAATGCCAGATTGGAGGCATGGCTCAGGCCAAGCAAGCTGAGCAACAGCTGGAGGTCCTGAGTTAAAGCCATGGTACCAGTGCACACATCCCACAGGCATAGAGCTACATTAAATCTCCCCTCCCTTCCTTCCTTCCTTCCTTCCTTCCTTCCTTCCTTCCTTCCACCCTCCCTCCCTCCCTCCTTCCCTCCGTCTTTCTTTTCTTTTTTCCCTTCCTCCCATCTGTCTTTTCTGTTATACTGGAGTTTGAACCAGAGGCCTTGTGCTTGCTAGGCAGGCACCTTACCACTTGAGCTATGCCCCGAGTCCTTTTTTTTGCTCATTTTTCAGGCAATCTTGCTTCAGATGTCTATCCACCTATCTAAGCCTTGCATAGCAGGGATTACAGACATGTACCACCATACCCAGCTGGATAGTTGAGATGGGGAGGGTCTCTCTAACTTTTTTTTCTCCCAGGTTAGCCTTTAACTCTGGTCCTTCTCACCTCCACCTCCAAAGTAGGTGGGGTCATACACCTTGCCCAGGCCCCAGAAAGGTTCTTATGAAGGATAGTACAATGGGAATTGCTAACTGGCCCTCAGTCTGCTCCCTTATTCTGTCTGGAGAGCTGCTGGGAAGACATTTTCCAGGATCATTTGGGACAAGATGTGGTCATTGCAGCCAGACACTGGGGACTTACACCTACAATCTGAGCTACTCAGGAGGCTGAGGTATGAAGAGCGTGGGTTCAACAGCCAGCCCCAGCAGGAAAGTCTATTTTCTCTTTGGTTGACCACCAAAAGCCAGAACTGGAGCTGTGGCTCAAGTGGTAGAGCACTAGCCTTGAGTGGAAAAGCTTAAGGACAAGTGCTCAGGGCCTGAGTTCAAGCCCTGGAACCAGCAACAGAAAAAGATACTAAAGTGCAGATGTGACATGTAGCTTCCTCTTCAGGAAGCCTGTTCCCCTCCCGGCTTGCTCCAAGCTGCCTCCATGCCAGCAGCTTGCACCCTGCATATGGAACTGTACCCCAAGGCTGTGTGGAGCAGTCACCAGACCCACAGAGCTGTAAACCCAAAGGTCCAGAACAGGAGACAGGGAAAGAAGGCAGAGCCTCCCTCCTCGCCTGCCTGAGCCTCACCTAAGACTCCAGGGAAGCCAGCTTTTTCTCCCACTGCCTGCAGCTTGGTCCTGAGCCACTGCCGGGCTTCGGCTGAGTCCGGGATGCGAGCTGCCAGTTCTTGGGCCTCTGCCGTCTCTGTGAAGATGTCTTCCAGCTCTGCTAGGGTCTTGGACTGAAAGCCCAGGAAGACGCAAGATGTGGTCTGGCCCACAGAACCTGCCCCAGTGGTCTCCCGGCCCTCCTCCCCAGCTGCTGGCCAGGATGACTGGCCTCAGAGCCAGGACTGCACGCCAAGCCTTCAGCCCAGCGCACGCTCAGGGCCTCTTCCAAGGCACCAGGCATGGGCAGCTGAGCCTGGTGCCTGGGCACCACCCAGCACTTAGGGGCTCTGGGAACTGAGCACTGCCCAGCCTGGCACTGCTTCTCCCCAACCACAATGCAACTTGAGGGTCCCACCTGAAGCCTGCGGTGCAGGCCTCGGAAGTCACAGTGGGTGCCAAAGGTGGCCTGGAAGGCATGCAGGAGCAGAGTGGTGTAGGCGCCGTGGGGTGAGTGGCCAGGTGCGCTCAGCTGGTCAGCCACGGTGAGGAACTCGGCCTGCACCTCTAGTGGGTTCAGCAGCAGCACGGTACTGGGGACACAGAGGGGGATGCTAGTGGGCCATGGCACCTGACGCTGGGTGACAGCCCCAGGGTGCAGCTCCTCAGTGGAGGCCCAGGCTTTCTCTCAGCCCCGCAGGGCTGCAGGAGGGATGCAGCAGCGGGGAGAAGATAAGGCTGGGGCAGGGAGGGTGCTGGGAGGTCATCCGAGCCCCGCTACCAATAACAAGATTAGATTTATTCCGTACATGATGTTTACAAAGGATCTGTCAAAATGGATCTGAGGTTTCAAAGAAAACCTCCCTCCCTCTCTCCTTTCTTTCTTTTTCTTTGCCTGGGCACTCTCTCCCCCGAGCTTTTTAGCTCAGTGGTAGTGCTCTGCCCCTTCTGGCTGTTTTGGGTGGTTAATTGGCGATAAAGAGTCCCATGGACTTTCCTGCCTTGGCTGGCTTCAAACTCTTGATTCTGGATCTCAACCTCCTGGGATTACAGGCTGGAGCCGCTGATGCATGGTAGACAATGTACCTTTTGTGTAGGTACACAAAAGCTTAGAAAATGTGGTTTCAGTAACAAGAGGAATATAGTTTGTGGAAAGATACCAAGTTAGACTGCAGCTCAAATCCTTGCCAAAACCCTCACTGTAGCTGTGTGGCTTTGGGGAAGTTCCTTGGCCTCTCTGCTCTCGAGTTTCTTCCTCTGGGGCACAGGAATGAAGGGAGGGAAGGTGGTTCCAGTTCTGGCACGAATGGTGGAGACCCTCAGCCCAGAAAAACGTACACCTAAGACATCAGCAAGCAACTCCAAAGCATCTAGGCATCCAGAGAAGCTTGGTGGCGGTGGGAGAGTGTGTATATGCCATGATGGGCGTGCTGGTGTGCAAGGGATAGTGAAGTGGGGTCCCTAGCCCTTTTCCTCCGCCCCAACACTTACACAGTGGAGCTGCGGTGACTTCTGATGGACAGGCCCTGCTCGGCTCTCACCAATCGCTGGTAGGAGATTCCTGTGGGAAAAGCGGAGATGGTGGGCTCTCCTTTCTCCTCACCAGCCACGATGCGTGCCTTGCCACGTGAGCCAGGCACTGCCGCTCAGACTGGGTTTCCAGTGGGGTTCAGGAGAAACCTGGAGAAGACCTCAGCCATCTGTGTGGCCCCAGGCTGGTCATTTGACAGCTAAGCCTCGGTCCTCCCCCCCTCCCACTCCCCCATGTAAAGGGAAGCCCAGAGCTGTGACCTCTGGGGCTTCTCAGCAGTCTGTGATTCTCAGAGGCTTCGTGGCTGGGAGGCAGAGCACTGTGGAAGGGACAATCCTGGGCCCAGGAGGCTGCTAGTCCCCATTGCCCAGACATTCCCAGGTCACTGGATGTGCACTCCCAAGGGGCTGGCATCATTCTATAGTGGGGGAATGTGGGAGACAGGTGCCCACCTCCCTGCCCCCTCCATCCCCCCTTCACCTGTAGCACAGCCAGGTAGAGGCCTTCCAACTTCCTCTGCCTGAGCTGGGAACCGAGGGCTACCCTTCTAATAAGGGAAAGCCAAGATGGGGGGTTTAGAGACAGTGACAAACACGAAGGCCATACATTCTGTTCAGTAAATGGCAGAAAATTGCCAACTCATACTCATCTAACCTAGGGCGGGATTGCTCTAAGCATTGGCTTTTGGGGTTGTTTAGCTTGGGTTATGTTTAGCAGGATTTGGGACGCCATCTAGTGGCCATTCTAATACTTTGCAGAGAAAGCACTATCAATGCAGTGGAACCCAGACGGGTGCTCCCCCTCCCCCAACCTCCCTGAGCAAGGCACACAGGCAAATAGTCCCCTTTTTTTTGCTACTACTTAAATTATTTTGTTTGTATGTGCTGGGGATGGAACCACGAACTTGTGAATGCTAGGCAAACACTACCACTGACCTGCATGCCCTATTTAGTGTCTCCATGGCATAACCCACACTCTACTAATCCTGTGCATCTTCACTCTGTTCTGTTCCCACTGACCCAAGGCATGCAGCTGTCACACTGCAGGAGCAGCAAGCCGTGGAGTCACTCTCTCCACGTGAGGTTTCTCCCTGAAATACTGGGCTTTGAACTCCTGCTCCGTGCCCCCATCCTAGTGACTCACATGCCAGTTGCCTACAGTTGTTGCTCAGGATTGCAGATCAGTCCTTTACCAGGCAAGGTTTTGTGGTGTGCCCAGTTGATACTTGAGAAATCTGGCACTGACATGACATTTCTGGCCACCCCTAGAGGCAGGCAGGCACAAGGTGACCCTCTTGGAGGGTAGAGCCAGGAAGTAAGAGGCATCCCCAGCTTTGATAACCAGCCCACTTCCTCTGCCACCCAGCCACAGTCTCCATGGCAACAGGATCCCTAGTCCTCCATGGGGTGAGGGGAGGGTCTAGCTCCCTGGATCTTGTGGTGGTTGTCTTTCCCCTGGGACCTGTGGAAGCTCACATTTTCCCACTGCCAACTTCCTTCCATGATAGGAAATCTAAACAGGAAACCTCCATCAGGGAATGCTCTGACAGGAGGTGCCATTGCACAGATGGGGAAACTGAGGCATGCATGGGTAAGTTGACTGTCTTGGCAACCCAGACCCAGGTCTTGAAACTGCTAAGATCATCCCGGAGTTTAGCCTAATAGTAGAGTGCTTGCCTGCCATGCACGAAGACCCAGGTTCAATTCCTCAGTATCACATACATAAAAAAAGCCAGAAGTGCTGCTGAGGCTCAAGTGGTAGAGCTCTAGCCTTGAGAAAAAAGTCCAAGGACAGTGCTCAGGCCCTGAGCTCAAGCCCAGGACTGGCATAAAAAAAAGAAAAGAAAAGAAACTGCTAAGTTCTCTGGCTTCCATTCCAGCCTTCTCTCCTCTTTTGCTTCTTCCATTCTCAGCTGGGATTTCTGGAGAACTGGCCAGGGTGGTGGTGGGGGGGGGAAGGGAATCAGGATCATCAGATGCCATAGGAAGCCTTTTCTGACAAACCCACCTGAGGGTCGTGGCTGGAGCTGTCATTGTACTTAATTGCCTATTCCCTGTGGACCAGGGTCCATACCTATGAAACAGACTTGGGGAAATGAGTGAAGCTGCAATGTTCCGTAGAGAAGATAATGTTCTGGTTTTATTCCACTATAGCATGACTCATTTTGCGCTTCATTTTGCCATCTTATTCTGGCTTATATGAGGAACGTTGTTTTATTTCATTTCTTTTTTTTTGGTGATTTGGGGTTGGAATTCAGGGCCATACACTCCATAGACAGATACTCCAGCACTTGAGACACAGCCTAGTCTTTCTTGCGTGGTTACTTTTCTCTAGTTAGTATGATGATGATGATTAGGATTCGGATGATTGTTATATTTTGGCCAGTTTGAGGGGTGAACTTGCACTCATCTGGCTTGCTTGCTTATGACTGGTGCTCTACCATCTCCCCAGGTTTTGCCTCTAGGTTTTTGCAGATTTAACTAGATCTGGAGTCTTGTAGACTTTTCTGCCTGGGTAGGCTTTGAGCTAGGATCCTTTAGATCTCAGAGTAGCTAGGATTATAGTCCCGAATCACCAGTCCCTGGCTATTTTTCCAATAAGGTCTAATTTATGCCCAGTCTGGCCGGGACCATAATCCTTCTACTAATGCTAGCTGGGATGAAAGGTGTACTTGACCACACCCAGCTTTAAAAATGCTTTTCTTGGTTGGGATGGAGGCTTGCACACTTTTTGTCCTGGCTGGCTTTGAACTGTCATTCTCCTGATCTCTGGCTCCTTAGTATTTGGGATTACAGGTGTGAGCTACCAAGCCAGATTTCTGGTATTTTTCTTTCAGCCAGTTCTGCCATTTGTGCTATTCCCTCAGCAATGAGTGGAACACATGCCAGCACAGACTCATTGTATATTTAAATATGGTTTAAAAAATGGATTCCTGACACGCAAGAGCTAATGGTTTCCTAGTTCAGTTCTGCTTTCCCTGGAAGAGAACTTTCTAGCATGGGCAGCTTCGCGTGAGCTTCCGTCTCCAGGCGTCCAACTTCTCTCTTGTCATCGGGAGCGCAGAGGTGTCACATGGTCCCGGGTGGGGATGGAGTGGGGGGAGAGCGGAGCAGGTCCTTAGCAGGGAGGGAGGGCGCGAGGGCTCCCAGAATCCTCTCTGCTTTGGGCCTTCATTCTATGTGGACCTCCAGTGCTCTGCCTCAGGCCCAGCTTTTCATCCTCACTGATTCTATGCCTCACCCCTGCCTGCCTCTCCACTTCACATCTGCGTGGACGGCTGCCAGCATCGCACCACAATACTTCAAGGCATAGCATGCATTCAATGAGGTGAACCAGCTCTCCTTAAAATTGGGAAGTGGTCTCCCCACAGCTGACACCCCTCTCAGCCAAAAAGTCTTTTAAATCTATCTATCTAGCTATCTTTGGTGCTGGTACTAGAGCTTGAACTCAGGGCTGGCTCTTTTGCTTGGCTTCTTCACTTAAGGATGTCATTCTACCACTTGAGCCATATCTTCACTCTGGCCTTTTTGGTATCTGATTGGAGATAAGAGTTTCTTGAACTCTCCTGCTTGCCTGGCTTTGAACTTCGATTCTCAGATCTCAGCTTCCTGAGTTGCTAGCTACCAGCACCTGGCATCATTTAAATGTTTAGTATGCACTAAAGGCCCCGTCGAGGCATTTGTATTTTGAATTCTTTCCCTTGAAATTGTAGAAGGAAAGAAAAAAATTTCCTTCTGTGGTTAGGGGTCAAGAGAAGTTGGAAGTGAGAATGAAGGAGGTTTACCTTTGGCCTGTTCATTTAAGATGCCTTGGGAATGTAGATTGACAGGAGAGGGCTATTTAACAGGTAGACTTTGGGGCTGGCTAACTTGACTTGCTCATTTGTAACAACAGAATTTTGATTGGTTGGGAGAAGACAGATCAATTGATTGGTTGGTGGAAAACAGATGGCTAATTGGTTGGGAGACGGGTAGGTAAGCTGATTAGTTGAAGAAGGAAGCCATGAACCTTCTAAAGGAATTCACAAGCAACACATCAGGCCTGAGCTTTTTAGGGAGCATGAGTTTGGGGAGAAGTTTTTGGTGTTTCTTTTTTGTGTTGTTTAATCTAGATGATGGCAATTAGATGCAGTTAATACTAAACAGGACATAAAGAAGGCAAACACTATAATGGAAAAACAAAGTTGAACTACAAGGTACATGAGGCCTGCTTTTTTCTTTTCTTTCTCCTCTCTTTCTTTTTGAGCCCCATCTCCACTTCTGGCTTTTTGGTTGTTTCACAGTCTCACAGACTTTCCTGCCTGGGCTGGCTTTGAACCTTAAACCTCATATCTCATCCTCAGGACCAGCATACACCCACCCCCCCCACACACTGCATAATAAATGGACAAATAAATGCTATTGTAGAGCATTTATGAAACAGATGAGTTATTGTGCTAAATTTTAAAGTGTTGGTATTTTGATCATGGTTGCACTTAACTTTCCTAGCACCTGATATTATAATATTGATTCAATCCACTAGTGATATATGTTCAACTATTTATCCTTTAGGAAAGTTTATTTTCTTTAAGCAGAATATTCACTTTTTTTTACTTCTCTTCCATTGAAAAAGTATTTTAGGTCAGGAGTTTGGTCTAGTGGTGGAGTGCTTGCCTAACATGCACAAAGACAGGGGTTCAATTCCTTGGAACCACATACATAGAAAAAGTGGGAAGTGGTGCTGTGGCTCAAGTGGTAGAGTTCTAGTCTTGAGAAAGCCCAAGGGCAGTGCTCAGGCCCTGAGTTCAAACCAGGACAGGCAAAAAAAAGAAGCATTGTTAGTGACTCCTATCATAGCCTTCACTCATCAACCGAATCACCAACACCCCAAACATATAACATCAGCTGTTAAATGAGCTTTTTTTCCCTCCCATTATATTTTCTTACTGGTTGGTGTTGGTATACAGCAAAGTTCTAGACCTATTTGTTTCTGCAATCCTGATAGTTATTCATCCAGGCAATTCTCTTAGACTTGACAGATAAGTATTTGCTTGAAATTTAAATGATTAAATCATTATTGTCTCCAGGTCTTCATTTTTTTTGACTTTTTTGCATAGGCAAATACTTATGAGCAAAGACAGAAAGATAACTGAGACAGAAAGTAGAGGAAGTATCTCTAGTTTTTCACCTTGGCCTCTTGCCATATTTAAAATACTGCTCTGGCAATGCTTTTCATATATTGAGGGGTTTTGAATACTAGTAATAGGTGAGGAGGTTTACCAGATGTCTTAGAGGCATCTATTGCGATGTAAACGTGGCTTTATTCCTTGCCATATGAGCATGGTGAATTACTCTAATTGGGGGGCTACCTCTCAGTACCTATGCTTTAGTTACATTTTCTCTGACTTTATTCTCATGTCTCTAAATGGCACTTGCAGTCTCCCAAGAACTTCTTTTCAGACCTCCTCTATGCAAACTTGATGCAAACCAAGACCATGTCCAAACTGTCATGGTCCCCAACAACCTGGCACCACCAAGGCGGAGCCACTTCACTCACACAATTGCCTACTTGCTTGTGTTGCAAAGAAAACACATAGAGCCTGATGTGAGTGCCCTGTAGGCTCTGGTGTTGGATCCACACGACCTTAGAGACCCTCTTTGTCTAAGCTCTGCAGAGGAACAGACCAAGTGGTGGGGTCTCCCTGTTCTGAATGCTGCCTCTATTGCCCCCCACCCCCCGCCGGGGTGGTTCTCTCCTGAGTTCCCTCCCATGGTTACTGTATTAGCTCATGCACACACAGATCCACTCCCGTGTACCACAAAGTGGAGACTTCAAGGCTGTGACCCCCAGGAGGGGTCAGTGATGAACCACAGGTTGCAAGGTGAGGAGCGTCAGACCTGAAGAACAGTTTTAGAAGAGCTACAAGCATCTGGACCACATGAACTCTGCCCCTGGTACCAGTGTCCTGGATGCTTACCTGGAGCCTTGAGCTCGGCATCGATGAAGGTGAGCAGTTCTTGGCAGATGCTGCAGTAGGGAATTGGCCATGTGAGGAACTGGTGGTAGGTTCTGGCCGCCTTCAGAAGGAGATCTGACTCTGGTGGAAAGTGTGGTGTCTAGGGAGGAAAGAGGGGCACTAAGCAGGAAAGTCCACGTGAAAAAGAGCTCATTGGTATTCCAGGTCAGTCTCTACCTCTTTTCTAGAAGGTTCCATGATGAATATATATTTTGTGGGATCAGTTTGCCCCAGGCCAGGATAAGGTCAAGAAGATCTAGAAGTGACTCCCCAGGGAGTAAGTTACAGATGGGCAAGAGGGCACTCAGGGGGTCCCCAAAGTAATGTCTTCCCTTTCTTTAAAAAAATTCAAAGCCACAGTTCACCCATACCTGAGAAAGACTTGGAAAAGCTGTCACCTCACCAGTCATTTTAAATGGTGCCATTGCCGCTATTCATATTGGGAACACTTTTCAATGTTTAAACCATTCTCACTACAGGAGAATGCTTATTCTTTAGGTAGATTGATTCTGTGTCTATAGAGTCATTCAGTCACCAATCTGCTGGATGAAACTGACCACTGGGAATTTAAAAAAATGAGGTGACACTTGAATGGCTTGGGAACACACGTGGACACAGTTCTTCAGTGAACCCCGAGATGCCAGGCACGATGGCCACCACATGGAGGCCTGTCAAGATGGTGGCTCTGGTGGAGAAATGTGGAGCATTCATTAAGAAATGTATCCTGTATTCATTTAATCACTCACTGTGGGAGAAATATGTATCCTGTACTTGTGCAAAAATATATCCTGTACATAGCCTGCATTCATTAAAAAGTATATCATACACACACACACACACACACACACACACACACACACACACACACACACACACACGATGGCAGCTCGGAAGGCATCAGCGAGTTGGAGGCTACTCTTCTTTTTCCTCCCTCTCCTGTCTGGGCCCACCTGGACTTACACAGAGGACGGTGGAATAGAAGAGCAGAGCCAGTGGGGCAAGGAGGTCATAGGTACCCATCTCTTGGACCTGTGGAGAGGACAAGGAGGTTACAATGCTAAAAATCCCTTCACCCATTCTGGAAGTCTGAGGACTTGAAGCACAGGTGAAGCTCACTGCCTCTTCTGTGTTATAGTATTGGGCCTTAGTAAGCTCAAGTTTAGATTGTTTCCTTCTCTTTATCCTGAATAGATATTGTGTGTGCCACAATAGGCTTTTTGATCCCTTCTACAAAACCTTCCTCTATGCCAGGCACTGGTGGCTCATATCTGTAATCCTAGCTACTCAGGAAGCTGAGATGTGAGGGTCCTGGTTCAAAGGTATCTGGGAAAGGCAAATCCATAAAATTTTTATCTTGAAACTAGAAGTGGAGCTGTGCCCCAAGTGGTAGGGCACCAGCCTTGAGTTAAAAAAAAGAAAGCTAAGGGCTAGCATCCAGATCTTGAGTTCGAGCCCTAGTACCAGCACACACACACACACACACACACACACACACACACACACACACACACTCTCACAGGCTTGAACTCAGACCCCTGGTGCTCCTGTTACATACTCACACTTTCTAGAAACCCTCATTGCACAGCTCTGCTGAAAGATAAAAGTCATGGGTTCAAGGCCTTGGCCATGCCCCTCTGGTGGTCTGGGCATGCACTCTCCAGGGCCAGCACCAGCTGTGCTCTCCACTCTGTAGCCGGCCTTACCTGGCGGGTCTTCTGTAGGATCTGCTCCAGGAGGATGAGGAAGTGGCCTGGATCCCTGCTCACCAGCTCCTGCAGACTCCAGCAGTTCAGACACAGCCCAGCTGCATGCAAGCAAGAGGCCTGGAGTTAGCCCAGGTCGCTGGCTGCCCGCAGGCAGGGCCACAAGCAAGGGCGTTCTGAAGCATAGATCTTGAAGCATGAGGGCAACACTCAACCCTGTCATTTCCTACCCAGACACAAGGGCCCATTTTTCCTCTCCTTTTCCTGCCTGACAGGAAGCTGTATCACACAGGGATCACAGGAACTGGGATCCCTGCAGACACCTGCCAGCTGGCTGAGACTCTTCTGTACCTCTGGCTTATGGTCCTATGGTGGGTGCCCAGCCCTAAGACAGTCAAAGACATTAGATCAGAGGCAGATCATTCTGGAAGAATAGAGAGATGCCATGACAAGAGCCACCCCAGTCCCAGGGGAGAACCATCCTAAGGTTCCCAGCAGAGGCTGGCAGTGGAGACAGGAAGAGGAAGCTGAATTCATTTACAGTTGAAAACAGCTCCAAGGAGCCTTGAGTGTCACTGTAACTTCCCCAGAGGATTTTTCCGATTTGTCATTCTATTTCCCGAAGTCAGCACGGGTAAACCCCTAAAAATGAAAGGGTGCTCACGATGGGGAAGGCTGTGTGTGTGATGGTGTGATGGGGGAACTAGACTAATCCATACAGTTCCTGAAGCTCAGGTTCCCAGTTGCCTCATCTGTATAGGGTCTGGGTTTAAAAAAAATCACAGACTTCAGATATTCCCATCTTTCTCTCTCTAAAACTACATAAATAAATATGTAAGTAATAAATATGTAACAAATAATTCTTATGAATCATTTATATGATGTTCTTAGTCCTGGGAGCACAGAGCAAAGAGAGCTCCTGCTCCCCTTGGCTCTGGTGAGATTCTTCCTTGTTCTACCTGTAAGGAGAGTGCAGAGCAGGGCTATGGAAGGAATTAGAATCAAGGAAACAGATTTCTGGGGCCAGCTGCCAGCAAATCCCTAGCAGTTGTGGCTAAGTGGGCTTGATATCTTCTTTGGGTCCTTAAGCTCCAAATGAATGAGAAGACAGAGGCGAGAGCATGAGGAGTGGACAGGAGACGCAGGCCTGAGGAAGATGAGGAGGACATTATAGAAAGAGCAGAAAAAGCCACATACTGCTAACTCACACTGTACTAGGTGAACACCTGCTCAGGTAAGGGCAAAGAACTTCTTCAAGTTACACACACACACACACACACACACACACACACACACACACACACACACACACACACACAGAGTTGGACCTAGAACGTAGCACGTTCCACTCCTGGTCCAGAACCCACCTCAGCTCTCAGGCTTCCCTGGGCTCCCATACCTCCCAGCAACGCATCCAGTCTTACCTGACCAGGAAGTGGAGCGGCGGCCCAGGCTGAGCCCGTGCAGGCAGCGCTCCAGGGCGTGCTGGATGCGGTCTTCCGTGCATGTCGTGGCTCCTGGCTGCATCCTGAGTCATCACCTGTGTGGGGAACAGACACTGTCACCTGCCCAGCTCCCTTCTCAACAGTAACCAACCCTGCAGGGCATTCAGTCCCCCCATTCCCCCAAGCTCAGGGGCTCAGTGGCAAGAAAGGTAGGGGCTTCCAGCAGCTTTTGGGGTGGAAGGGCTTCTGGAAGGCATGTGTGCTCATCACGGGGGAGCATTCTTCTGACAGCATCAGGGAGGTGGAGGAAGAGAAGGGTCAGGGGTGGCGTTCCACCCGGCAGATAGGAGGAACACTAAATGCCCAGGGAATGCCCAAGAATAGCCAGACCCCACGTGGCTGGCTGGGCAGGGGACATCCAGGGGAAAAATCAAGATCTCGAAGGGGATTTTATTTAAATAAAAATTCCTTCGAATTTCTAGACATTCATCCTGTGATCCTTCAGGGAGGGTGTGTGTGCAGGATCTCCTTCCATGTGGGTGCCCCAGTAACAGGGTACCAGGATGGGTGTCCCCAGTCATGCTTCCATCCTCTGCCCCCCAACCCAGGTCCCAGGCACTCCTGTCCTTTGAGCTTTAACTTCTATTGTTATTATTATGATTATTTTATGTTTTTATTTGTTTGTTTCGCCAGTCCTGGACTTGGGCTCAGGGCCTGAGCACGGTCCTTGGACTTTCTCAAGGCTAGAGTTCTACCATTTGAGGCACAGCACCACTTCCAGCTTTTTTCTAGGTATGTGGTACCAAGGAATCAAACGTGGGTCGTCGTACATGCTAGGCAAGCACTCTACAACTAGGCCAAACTCCCGGCCTTATTATGATTATGATTATTTTTATTTTAATAAATAGAGGGGTTACAGTTATGTTCACCAGATAGAGGGTGCATTATTTCTCACACATTGATATCCCCTCTCATGGTTTTGTCCCTATTTTCCTCCCCCCACCCCTCCCCTCATTTTTCCCCTCCTATTTCAAATAAACAAGTAAACATCTATATAATGTACCAGGTAACAAAGTGGGATACTGTAACAATATGAGATTAACCAAGGGGCAACACAAGAGAAGAGAGAAAAACATAATACATAAAGAATAACAGTCACTTATAATTAAGCTCTTGTTTCCATATCCTGGAGATCCATTAATTTGGCCTCATCCTGTTATCATGATTTTTTTTTAATGCTGGTACTGGGGCTTGAGCTCAGGACCTGAGAACTGTCCCTTTGCTTTTTGCCCTCAAGACTAGTGCTTTACCACTTGAACCACAGCTCTACTTCGGGCTTTTATTTTGCTGGTTAATTGCAGATAGGAATCTCATCTCCTTGCCCTGGCTGGCTTCAAACCACAGATCCTCAGATCTCAGCCTCCTGAGTAGCTTAAGCTGATAGGGAGGGGTTGGTCATAGGTGCAGGGCCTCATGTTGCCATGTTTTGTTTTTCCTTTCCTTTCCTTTCTCCCTTAGCTGGAAGCTGGGCACTGCAGTGAAGCTTACTTGTGGCATCCAATCAACCTGGGTTTGAATCTCTAGGCTACTATTTGCCAACCATAAGATTGGTGCATATTCTTTAGTTTTGTTTTGTTTATTCCTGTCAACAGTGGGGCTTGAACTCATGTCCCTGAGCTCTTTTTGTTTTGCCCAAGGCAAACATATTCTTTTAACTTTTCCAAACTCAGTTTGCTTATCAACAAAGTGAGGACGGCAGCGGTGCAGATCTCCCAAGGGCTGTTGGAGACATGAAATGTCACAGGGGGTGCACAGAACAAATGCCCACTCTAGGATCACTCCCATGCTGCCGTCTTTGCCACACTCATCTCTGGCCTGGGGAATTTCACAGCATTCACCCCTTTGCGTGAGATTCCATCACTGGGCAGTCAGATGAGATCATCTAGCAAGTGGAGGAAGTTGGTGGACCAGCTCGGCGGATCTGGGGATGGACCCAGGAAGCCAGAAGAGGAAGTGGAGAGCTCACACCGAAGTATGCAAATGACGAGCAAAGAGATGTGAACTCCTAACTCAGGTTCAACTGGGCAACAGGAACACTTGGGGCAGAGGGCCCTATAGAGGCAAATCACCATACTTCCGCAGTCTGGGGTGGGGATATGGGTCCTGTAAGGAACAAGCCCTAGCGATCTGTCCAGCCTTGCCCCATGGAAGTAGAGGACACAGTGTGGGACACAGGGAGTGGCACCTGTCATCTAGTCCACCACTGGCTTCCTGTCCAAGAGTGTGTGTGCTTTGGGGTGACTGGCCTTGACTGCTATGCAAAGGAGGAACTCTAGAAGGATGTGAAAGAGAGGATGATGCTGGAGGAGACCACAGGGAAGCTTGCTGTAGTTATGTGTGTGGGGACTCTGAAGGAGAGTCTAGGGATAAATGAGGCAGAGATTTTCATAAAGAGGAGAGGGAATGGAGCAAGGCTGAGGAGTAGGGGAAGATGGCCCAGGATTGGAGCATAACACCAGGGGGCGGGGCTGGCCTTGGACAAAGCCTACTTCAGGTATCACACCTTTGGCTGCAGGGGTGATGACTGGGTTTTGGAACTGATCATCATCAGACTGGGATGAGGAAAAGGAGTGGGAGGTGGGGAGCCTTCCGGAAGGCTCTCCTTTCTCTTCCCAAAGCCAAGATCCAAAAGGACTTCAAGAGAATCCCTTGTTTGGACTGGAACGCCTGCAGGTGAAGGTGCCGCCACCCCATTTCCAGTTCGCTATCTATGTAGCTGGCTATTTCTGCTACCTGCTGAAGCAAGGGTGGGGCTCAGCATGCGCAGTTTGCAGGTCTACCATGCAAGTCAAAGTCAAGTATTCCGGTCATGGAGGAAAGAGTATCCAGGAACGAAGCTAAGCTGGAGCATTCCATTGTGCTAGCAGTTAAGAGGCTGAGTGCTCTGGCTGAAGGCCAGGCACTGGTAGCTCACACCTGTTAGCCTTTCTGCTCAGGAGGCTGAGATCTGAGCATCGAGGTTCAAAGCAAGCAAGTCCATGAGACTCTTATCTCAAGTTAATCAGCAAAAAGTGGAAAGTAGAGCTCTGGCTCAAGTGGTAGAGCACCAGAGTATGAGGCTCTGAATTCAAGCCCCAATACTAGTGGCACAGAAGAGGCAGAGGTGGGGTTGGGTGCAGGGTTCAGCGGGGGGGGGGGGGGGGGGGAGCGGGCTGAAGGCTGATTCACCTTTGTGAGGCAAGCAGAAGAAAAACAGGGAAGTTAAACAACTTGCCTTAGCTAGCAGCTAGGAAGTAGTAAAGCTAGGATGCAAACCTGGGGTGCTTGAGGTTTATCCACTACAGTATATTGGCCCTTAAGTATTCAGAGGAGAAATAGGACAACTTTTGTTTCTACCATAAGAACTGAAGATTCAATTGTCATGATGCCTTTTTTGGTGATGGTAGGGTTTGAACTCAAGTCTAGGCAATCTTTCCACTGAGCCACAGTTTCTGGTCTGACCCTGACAGGGTCTTGCTTCCTGCTCAGGCATACAGTGAGAGTCCACTTATACAGATTTCTTGTGTGGCCTAGGATTATAAGCATGGGCTCCTACCTCCAGCCCTTTATTGAGAAGGAGTTGCCTGGCTTGCCTTCATTCTTTGATTTCCCAATGATCTCGGCCATCCAAGTAGCTAAGATTCCAGTGTGAGTCACTGGCGCCCCACTCAATTGTCACGATTTTGCTCAGAGAAGTTTACACTCCCACATGTGAGGCATCTGTGTGTTATTCTACTGATCTCTAACAAATGTGCAGCATACCTCTGCCCCCTCAGAGAGGGAGGAGGCTCTGTGTGCCCAGAAGGAGCACCTGGCATCAATCTCTTGGAAGTGAGGACCAAGAGGCTGCACAGGGCCCTGGACCCAATGTTTCTAGCCTGAAGAACGGGCTGAACACACATTCTCTCTCTTTCTCTCTCTCCCCCCCGCTCTGTGTATGTGTGTATGTATTGATGCCAATACTGGGGTTTGAACTCTGGGCTTGGGCATTGTCCCTCATCTTTTTGGCTTAAGTCAGGTGCTCTACTACTTAAGCCACAGCTCCACTTACAGCTTTTTGCTGGTTAATTGCCAATAAATGTCTCATGGTTAGTTGCCTGAATTGGCAACTCAGCCTCCAGGGTAGCTGGCATTACAGGCATGAGTCACCAGTGCTTGATTTGTACTAGGCTTTAAGTCACCCTCAGCCCAGCCCTTAATGTGAGACAAGCAGGAATGAATTACTTACATGTGCCATGCCATCCTGATGCTAATGTGACACAAGGGAACCTTTCAGAACAGTATTTTATTCTTAAGGGCATCAGAACCCAGTGTCTGAGGCAACTTCGCAGAAAAGCCAACCCACCCAGCACCCCCTCCATTGCTGTGACCCTGGCTTCTCCATCCCTCTCCCTCTTGGCCTCCAGATCTTCTGATTTGATGGGGGTCATAGAGTCATTCTCTGTCGGGTAGAATTGGGTACCCCAAGGGTTTCTGTTGTGCTGCCTTCACTGGTATTGTAACTCCGGCCCAGACTCTTCGGAGGCCGGGCATGCCTGAGCCCTGGACCCTGAGGCTGAGATGCCTGGAGCAGAGGCCCCACAGCTGAGCTGCATGGAGGTCAGTGTGAGAATGTGGCAGGAGCCAGGCTCAGTGCCTGGCCCTCATAATGCTCTTTCCGCCTGGTGATTCAGCCAGTCATCAGCCAGTCCTGTGACTTGTTGGCAGAACCCCACTGGCTTTGGGGAGGAAGGTACGGGGGAAGATAATGGGATCCCGCCCCCCCCCCAAGAAAGGGTTTTTCCTTTGGTGAAATGCTTGACAAAGCAAGGTCAGGCTTCCTTGCTACCCTATCCCAATCCTAACCCTAACCCTCCTCACCCCCCTATTCCCTACCCCTGGTGAAAAGGAGCCCACATTGTGAAATCCTAGCAGCTACCCGGAATGCCTCCCCCCTCCCTCATGGGGCAGTGTTGAAATATGAAACAACGGGGCCTCCCCACTCCAAGTTCCTCTTCTGAGCTGCCGCAGAGGACTTCCAGTCCTTATGAGGACCCTGAGTGGGGCAGAAAGGCTTAGACTGGAGGATGGATAAGTCTGTGGAGGCCCAGACTTCACAGGTCCATCCATTTCCCTGAAAATGACATAACAGTATTCTTCCTGATGGATGAATAAAATTCCACTCGCAAATATTTAACTAAGCCCAATCGCACACCTATTGGCAGTTTTCTGGATGTGGAAAATGATTGTGGCTCCAGTATATTGCTGCTCACATTCTACAGACCCACTCTTATCAGGTGTGTCAGATAGATGTGACTATTTCACAGTTTGGGGCAAAGGAAGTTTTGTTCCTTGAGAGCACCATGACTTATGGGTATTTTACCAGCGCTCTTCTCCTGTAGCTTGGCCCCTCCCAGAGTGACCCACCATTGATCACCACCCTCCCCAGAAATCTCACAGCTGCAGGAAACCTGCTCTCAATCATTGATAAAAATAATCTCCTCCTCCTCTTCATCTTTCTTCATTGGTACTGGAGCTTTGCTAGTACTAGACACTGCCCTTTAGCTTTTCCCCAAGGCTGATGGTCTACCACTTGAGCCACACTCTCAATTCTAGCTTTTTGTTGGTTAACTGGAGATAAGAATATCACAGACTTTCCCACCTGGACTGCTTTTGAACCATAATTTTCAGATGTCAGTCTTCTGAGTAGCTAGGATTAACAGGCATGAGCAGGTGCCTGTTTCCTTTTTCTCTAGACTTTTGCCCACATGCAGAAGAAAAATCACCTTCCTCCTGATGTAATAAATAAGGTTTCTTTAGTGTGAGCCAGACCTCCCTAAGAAGAAAACAAGGCACCAAGGCTGTGAACAAGGACTGAAATCCATCTCCAAAATAATCATCAAGAAGCTGGGGTGTAGGTATAGCTCAGGTGGTAGAGCACCAACTATGAACAAGCAATCTAAGCACACAGTTTAGCCACAGTACTGGCAGTACAAGAAAATAAGATGCAATTAAAATTTTTTCCTATATACATGTTATAGTTATTCCTATGTAGACCTTTTTTTTTAATCACACAAAGAATGATGCTGTAGATGAAACACTCAGTCAAGGTTCAAGTAGAGATGTCTTTGCCTGATGCATCTGACATACCTATCCATCTGCATGAAACTCATGCAAGACACTTCCAGGGCAGAGGCAGGCAGACCAGCTAGGGGCCTCGGTCCCTGGAATGGCTGATGAATAGGTTGGCAAGTGTCTTGGGCTCTCTTTTTGCCCCCTCCATTCCAGCCTTCGAGCTGAAGAGCTAGCAGTCTGGAAAACCCAATGCATAGTTGGGAAATACTGACTCTCCCCAGCCAAGTCTAAGGAGAGAAGCTGGATAAAGAAAGAGGCCATTTAGCAAGATAGGCAAGAGATGTTTGATTCCAAACAACTCCACTGGAAAACCCAATAATAGTTCCTCAGACCCTGTAGCCCCATCCATGAGTGTTGTCTATGAAAGCCCAGCAGGAGCCCCTTTCCCACTGAATTCATGCCAGTGGATGCTGGGTCCTGTGTTACCTCTGCCTCCACCACCACTCTGTCCACCAATGGGATGGGGTTGGGAGGAGCCTAAGTGAGAGTTTGGGCTTTGGCTACTGCCCAGAAATAATGAGGTCACCCCTCCTCTCGTCACAGTGACACTAGAGCAGTAATGACACAGTAGTGTGTCATTACTCTGTCTTCCTCTCAACCCACGGCCAGTGAAGGTTAAGTAGGAAGTAGAGCTCAGGTGGTATGGGCAGAGGTTGAAGTGTGGAACTGGGATTTTCACCCTACTTGGCTCTGCAATGAGACAGTACTCCCACTTCTCTGCTGGGAGGAGTGTGAGAAATCCAGCCCAAATGGAAGTGTTGAAAAAGATTCAGATCCATTTACCTAATTCCCCCAAAATGTCCAGGTCACATTCATAAATCATTTGTCACTTCAAAAACAAGGAAGGTTTCACATTTCTAAGAACAGACCTCCACTGGACTGTGGTGGCTCAAGTCTGTCATCCTTAGCCACTTGGAAAATGGAGAGTGGAGATGGTGGTTTAAGGCTAACCAAGACAACAAGCAGTTTTGTGAGACTCCATCTGGAGCTATGGCTGCACATGGCAGTCTATGTGTGTTATCTCAACAGTGGAGAAGTACAAAAGCTAGGGACAGCGATGCAAGCTGACCACCTCAGCATAAGTCAGAAGCCTGCAGTCCACGGGGGCCTTGGGAATAAAGTCAGCCCCTACCTCAAAACCAGACAATGTAAAATGGGCTGGAGGCATGGCACAAGTGGTAGAGGACCTGCTTAGAAGTGTAAGGCCCTGAATTCAATGTCAAGTATTGCTAAAAAAAAAAAAAAGGTCAAGTGAGGCCAATACTGATGAGAAATATTTTAAAGCAGTCATTGGTAAAAATGTTTTGATACATCACGAGAAATGGAGTAAAGTACAAAATAAAGTCCTACCAAAAAAATGGGCAATGAAAGTCAGTACTAAATGGAACTGACAACTGAAAAATAAAATAACTGAAATAAATTAATTCAGTGAATGAGCTCAATCACAGAATGCAGGGAATAGGAGAGAGAAAAATGAATGAACTTAAATCCTGGATAGTGATATTATCTTACTTGCACACTAGATAGAAAGCAAACTAAAGAGAGAGAAGCTAAAGGTCTAAGCCTCGTGTTATTGGAGTCTTAGCTAGAAAGGAGAAAGAAGGCCAGAATGAAACAAAGACTGAAAATTTGGCAAATCTTGCAAAGTAAAGACTCTAGAGTCATAAGCTGAGTGAACCCTAAAGACAACAAAGGAAAGAA
This sequence comes from Megascapheus bottae, assembly GCF_031878675.1. Classification (NCBI taxonomy): domain Eukaryota; kingdom Metazoa; phylum Chordata; class Mammalia; order Rodentia; family Geomyidae; genus Megascapheus; species Megascapheus bottae. The sequence continues at coordinate 10,511,220 of NC_143525.1, read as the reverse complement.
ATATGCCCCAAGACAAAGATTTAAAAAAATAAAAACTATTCCAGTATTGGGATTTGAACTCAGGGGACTCTGGCTCACTCATGTTGCTAGGCTGAGGCTCTACTCATTGAGCCATGGCTCCAGTCTGCCTTTTGCTAGTTATTTTGGAGATGGAGTTTCAAGGACCGTTTTACCTGGCCTATCTTTAAACAAAATTTCTCAGATCTCAGCTTCTGATTAAGTAGAATTACAGGCACCACGCTCAAGGTATTTTCTTGGCTCAACTTACAAACACTCGAGACAAAAAAGAAAGCTGTGAAAGTGGCAGGGGAGAGTCATTGCCTTACTTCAGACTTAAGAAACACTAACGTTATCAGAAATCTCAAAGGCAAATAAATAACTGAAACCACATTTTTTCAAGTGATGAAATAAAGAACCGCACACTGAAAAATTCCATAGTGAGCAAAACAATAGTAACAACAAACAAATAATAAACCACTACAGGAACAAGTGCGAGATCGATGCATGGTCAGATGAAGGACAAGTGAGAGATGTACAAACACATACAATACTTGAGAAGAATGGTTAGAAGAGATGGTCTAAACAGAAGTAAGATTATAATGGGAAAAATATTGGTTTATCAGGAAGAAAAAAACCTGGTAGGCCCAAACCTGGGTAGCGGCAACAGACTTGACATGTCCCATTGAGTTTTCTAGATTGTGTTTGATGGTTGAATAGAAAATGATAATCCGTCTGATGTGGTTCTAGCTGTCTGCAGAGCTGAGGCAAATATGTATGTGACAAGTAGGGAAATAGAGGAAATGAAGAAAGGCAAGTTTACTACGCTTAACTAAGGCTGACAACAACCATAGGCTCCTAAGTTATGCATGTACAATGTGGTGGCATGCAGGAGACAGGGACAAGGTAAAACATAAACATCACAGATCAAACAAGATGAGCTGGGCGTGGTGGCTCATGCCTGTAATCCTAGCTACTCAGGAGGCTGAGATCCGAGGATCATGGTTCAAAGCTAGCCCAGGCACTAAAGGCTCCAAATGAGAGACTCTGATTAACCACCAGAAAACTGGAAGTGGCACTGTGGATCAAGGAGTAGTGTGGTAGCTTTGAGCTGAAGAGCTCAGGGACAATGCCCAGGCCCAGAGTTCGTGTCCCACACCTAACCAAAAAAAAATGTCCCCAAAACAACCAAGATGAATTCTAAAAACTTATGGATCATACATGGAGCAGAAAAAGGAACACAGAAACAACTAAAATAACAGGGAGAAAAAAAATCCCCTAGGAAATGAATACGATAACAGACTTAACCCTGGCATATTAATCATTTAAATAGATTAAAATTAAATGACAGCAATTAGAAATGAATTACTCAACACTGGCTGACAAGAAACCCACTTCAAATATAATGATGTAGGCAGAACTGGAAGTAAAGGGATGGAAAAATACATGCCATTCAAACATCAACCAGAAGAAATCAAGAATGGCTATATTATATCAAATACAGGGGGATTCAGAGCAAAGAACAGTATAAGAAACAGGAAATGAACATTGTATAATGACCAAGGCACTGATTCCCCCCAAAGATAGAGTAATCCTAAATATGTACACTCTAGAGATTTAAAAACACAGGAAGGAAAAAGACAAAGTCATAAATTACAGCTGGAGACTTCAACAATTCCCTCAATAATACATACAATAACTATTAAAAAAACAACAACAACTACTACATTGCGCTGCACCAGTTACTCATGCCTGTAACCCTAGGATTACAGGAGGCTGAGATCTGAAGTCCAAAGTTCAAAGCCAGCTCAGGTGGTGAAGTCCATGAGATTCATTTCCAATTAAACAGCAAAAAGCCAAAGTGGAGCTATTGCTAAAGTGACAGAACTTCAGCGCTGAGTCAACAAGCTAAAGGGACAGTGCCTAGGCCCTGAGTTCAAACTCAGTATTCACACAAAAAAGAAAACACAACGCCTTGCCCTACAAGAGCAGAATATACATTCTGTTCAAGTCAGAGCAAAGGACAAAACAGATCATAATCTGGGAATAAAACCAACCTCATTTTCCATTACCTTAAAATAACGGAAATCAAACTGAGTGCATTCTATGATCAGAATGGAATCATTACCAGGAACTTGAGCTAAATCACCCAGGAGTCATAGAGGAAGGCTCAAGGAAACTCTAAAAATTCACCAATGGAATGGAAATGAATATAATATCATATCGAGATTTGTCTCACACACCTAGCATAATTCTGCAAGAGAAACTTGCAGCTCAGTATGTGAAATTAAAACCTATTACTGACCTGTTGTGGGCATTTATCTCACAGAAACACAAACTTACATTTACATAAAAATGTGCACATGAATATTTGTTAGTAGCTTTATCTGTAATAGTCATAAATGGGCACAATCCACCTGCCTCTCATTGAGACAGCAGTTCATAAATGATGACATACCTCTACCATGAAAGATTATTCAGCAATAAAGAAAGAACTATTTACTGATACATACAATGGCCTTGGTGAATGTTTGGCAAATTCCACTGAATTGAAAAAGGTCAATGCTGAAAAACTGTGTACTATAAAGATTGCATTACATGATTTGATTTGTAAGGCATTTTTGAAATGACAAAGTTATAGCAAAGGGGAACCTATTTGTGATTGCTAAGGATTAAGGAGCTGAGTTGAGGCAGGCGGGAAGTGGCTGTGGTTATAAGAGGGTAATAATATGGTGGTTCACATTGTGGTAAGGGAGGTATATATTGACTGCACTCATATTGATATTTTGGCTGTGATTTTATACTATCGTTTTGCAAGATGTTACTTCGGAATCAACTGGGTAAAGACTACAAGAAACCTCTGTTTCTTTTTTTCTCTTTTTTTTCTTTCCTTTCTTTTCTTTTGGTCGGATATGGGGCTTGAACTCCAGGTCTGGGTACTGTTCCTGAATTCATTTGCTCAAGCCTGGTGCACTGCCACTTCGAGCCACAAACTCCACTTTTGGCTGTCCTATGGTTAATTAGAGGTAATTGTGTCATGGTCTTTCCTGCCTGGGCTGGCTCTAAACTATGATCCTCAGATCTCACCTGCTGAGTAGCTAGGATTACAGGCTTGAACCACACGTGCTTGGCCTCTGTTGTTTCTTACATCTACAAAGAAATCTACAATTATCTCAAGGAATGAACTAATTAAAAAGCAAAAACTAGGGGTACAGATGTAGCTAAATGGTAGAAGGTGCACTGCTATGCTTGTAGTCCTCTGTGTGATCCTTCCTGCAAATCTCAGGAAAAGAAAAACTTAAAATCTTGAACAGATAAGCTTCAGAAAGCTCAACGATAAGCTTTAAACCCATGCAGAATAATCACTGTCAATATTCCAATTTCTATCTTCTAAAAATCCTTTGATGTAGTGACTGCATTTCAATCATCTTATGAAAGAGTCCATATTTAAGAATCTATTCAGGGAGCTGAGAGTTTGCCTAGCGGTAGAGTGCGTGCCTAGTATGTACGAAGACCCAGGTTCGATTCCTTGGTACCACATACACAGAAAAAAGCTGGAGGTAGTGCTATGGCTCAAGTGGTAGAGCTCTAGCCTTGAGAAAGTCCAAGGACAATGTTCAGGCCCTGAGTTCATGCCTCAGGACTGGCAAAAAAAAAAAAAAGAATCTATTCAGGGAAAATTTGCATGAGCAGAGTTAAAGGAGTGACTGGTCAATGTGCCCTGTAAATGGATGTAAGGAGACCCAAAATGTACGAAGCAGTGCTTTGTACAGTCACCAGGCAGCCCACCGGGATTGCCACGTCTGAGAGAGGAGAAATAAAATACACAGGATAAATGACCCTTTTCATCTCTCCGGCTTTCTGCTGGCAAGCACTTCCCTGAGGATGGTCATGGAGAAAAAAATCTGAGCACACCACCAGGCTCCTTCTGACCTGGGAAGACAGGAACTCGAGCTTGGCACTCCTGAGATGGCTAGAGAACTAGCAAAGATGGAATTGGGCAAAAGAAGAGGTCTAGAAATCTGTGAGGGGGTCTTGTGAGTCATAGCATATGAAACAGCATGTAAGGGACCAGACCTCGTGAACCTGAAGACATAGGAAGCCTCAAGTGAAATGAAGGTTCTAGAAGTAACACCAAGTTGAGAGCCATCAGATTTTCCATCAGCCAGCATGGAAGTACCTTCCTGGGTACCACAGGCATTAGCTGACATTCTGGAAAGACAGTTCTAGCTCAAGCGACGACAATGCAATTAACACCCTGACTAAGCTCCACAAACACCCAAGGATCAAGTAGCCTGTATACAAACTGTGTGCCAGCATAAAAACAGATACCCTCAATGGAAAACGATACATTTCAGACTGTCAACAACATGGCGGCCACCAGACCCAGGATATAACTATTTGTTAAATGACAGAGAAAAATGTATCTCATCACATGGGAATGAATGCAATAGAAATAAATGCAAAAGATGAAGCTGTGTAGAATTATAATATAAATACGTGAAATGATTATATATTAAAATATATTCAATATTATGTATTACATATGTAATATTATCTATTCTAATTATATTAAAATATTTCAAGGACAGATGACATAAGGAGTCAATGGAGAAATCTCTGAGAATTGGAAAATTTAAAAAAAAAGTTGAAATCTAGAACCAAGAACTCGTGTCTGAAAAGAAAATTCATTGGACGTACAAAACCCAGATCAAAAAGGAGATCAAGTCCAGCACAAGTGGCTCTTGCCTATAATCCTAGCTACTCAGGAGGCTGAGATGTTAGGATCATGGTTCGAAACCAGCGCTGGCAGGGAAAGTCAGTGAGACTTTTATCTCTAATTAACTACCAGAAAACTGGAAGTGGAGTTGCAGCTCAAAGTAGTAGAGCAAGAACCTTGAGCAGAAAAGCTCAGGGATAGTATCCAGGCCCTGAGTTCAAGCCCCATGACCAACAACAACAAAGAAAACTCTCAATGAACTTAAATATAAAGTAATGAAAATTGCTCAGACTGAGGACAATGCCTCCACTGATGACAATGTTGTGTTACCACACTCATGCCACGCCTCCAGTGTCTGACACACGGGCTGCACAGACACCCTCTGGACAGAGAGTTCTAAGAGAGCGTGAGCCAGCACCTCGCCCAAGTGCACGGCGTGAGGTTATGACCGTATGAGCACAAGGAGGGTAGTTCTGAAGACTACAGGAAATTACATTGATTGTGACACCGAGTGAGTCACTTGGCAGGGGTGTTGATTCTGGTCACCCATGGCGTTGCTCCTGTTGCCTGGGAGACCAACATCTTCCTGTATTTCCTCTACTCAGAGCCAAAAGAAGAGGTGTAGGTCAGAACCTAGGCTTCCTGGGAGTTGTCGCTAAGCTCAGAATGTGAGTACAGAAGAGTAAAGCCTTCAATGAATGCCTTCCCTGCTTTATCCTCTCCTCTCATCCCACTGTCACGCTAACAAAGGCAGGCAACCCTGAGGAGGTTGTGTGATGGCAAAGCTCCTGGCAGGATGGGGCAAGCAGTGGGGCTTAGTTGATGTAAAGAGAGGGCTTGGGGTATGGCCCAAGTGTTAGAGTGTCTTCCTAGCAAGCATGAGGCCCTGAGTTCAAATCTCTGTAGTCGAGAAATAATCTACCAATGTAAGTGGTTGTTTCTCTTTTCTCCCTTTTAATAGATCTTGATTCTTATCTCCTATTAGCTTTAATTTTTTTTAAAAAAAAAACTTTAAATAGTTGTTCAAAGGGGCTTCAAGTCAAAAGTCAGCTTATGTACCCCCACCATCCTGCCCTTTAGTCAATTTGTTTGTGTATATATTTACATTATGCTCTTTATGCTTTCATATGTGTTTGACAGATCCTTTGTTAGATATGTGCATACCAATATCTTCTAATTGCAGGCTTGGATTTCACTGTCTTACCTGTGTTTTTACAAAGAGTAGAAGAATTTTAATCAGGTCCAACTTCTTTACTTTTTGACTTATGGATTGTGTTTTTGGTGTTGTCGTAAACTGACTGTCGAAGCTACTTTGTCTTGACTCAGCATATCAGGGACAGTAACCAGGGGTATGACTGCTCCCGTCACGGTCCCTTCCTAAGCCCAGGCCAGCAAGCAGGAGCGGATTTCCATCCATGTTAGCCAGGCTGATATCTGGATCGGGCAGTGCCTGCTGGGAGCTCTGTTGTTTGGGACACAGCATTTAGCCCCCTGGCCAGATGTCACATGACAAACTCAGTGGAGGAGAATGAGGTGACACTGGCAAGCATGTTCCCAGGGCAGGGTTTGTAGTCCTGGAGCCCAAGGTCATCGAGAAAGTTTGTGTTGTCACTGACGGCCGTCTCTCCCATCCTGGGCAGCTGCTCACGGGTGAGAAATATGCTGCCAATCACCAATGCCACAGGTGAGGAGATCACAGACCTCATCTCGAGTAGGATATGTAAACTGATGTGACCAGTGCACAGGTCTCAGGGATGCTTCAGCAGCGAAGACCTGGTAATTGTAAACCATCTCTGTGGCTCACAGCAGCAAGGCGCAGCTGTGGTTAGTTCTTCATGTAGTCAGCCCTCAAGTTTCCACTGCTGTCACTGAGCTCTCCCACTCCATCCTTGCCACCCCTGGAGCATTCCTATGGTACTTTTTGTGGTAGACAATGGAAGACAATTTCACAGAAACTTTGATATTGAGCACTCAGCCTCCACTAACCTCAACTGTCCAGCTCACCACCATGGCATCTTCTCTCACCACTTCCCATAGATTTGATGGAGCCCTAAAAGGTGATCTGAAAGAATGCCAGCCCAACTGGGCGCCTGGGTCCATATCTAGTTCTGCATCTGGCATCTCTGGTGATGTTTCACCATGACTAACTTACTGTGAATGAGGTCACCAGAGAATGAGATGTGGGCCTCACCAGGGTAAATGGATGGCTTGTTGCCTGTCGTTGTGGCTTGGCCCCCACTTTGGCCATCTCCAACCCCAGCTTTGAGCAGGCATCCGCTACCAGCCTCTCACCATGAGACCTGGTAGAGACTTGGCTAAAGTGCAGTGAACTGGCACATGCTCAGTGGAACCAGAGTCATTGCAGAGGCTAGGGATCAGCTGGTGTGACCTGATGTTTGCTAGAGCTTTCTGAGCTGTCAGTGATCTATTTTTGGTGTAGAGGGAAACAACTGGCTTTTGCATATCAGTCTTGCATCTTGCCACCTTCCATAATCCATAATTAATTCTAGGAGTTTTATTATCTATCCTTTCAAATCTGATTACATGGACAACCATGCCATCTGTGACCAAAGCATGTTCTGTCTTTCTTCTCATTCTAGTTGCTTTTCATTTCCTTCTGTTTTTGCAGTAGCTGTCATTTCCAGTGTAAGCCTGACCAGGTGTGAACTTATCCCTGATCTTATGGGAAAGCCCCTATTTGCTTGACATCAAGTATGATGCCAGCTATAGTTCCCCCCCCCCCCAGAAATGTTCTTTATCAAGTAGAAGAAGATCTTCTCCATTCTTAATTAGCTGAAAATCTTTGTCATGAAAGAGTGCTGGATTTTGTCATTTCCTTTTCTGCATCTATGAGTAGGACACTATGATTTCCTTTCTTTTTTCTTCTGTTGATGTCGTAGACTATACTGATTGGTTTTCAAATGTCAAAGAAGTCTTATATGCCTGGAATCAGTCCCTTTGGTGATCCCGTGTAGGTTCTTTTTACACATAGCTGGATTCAATTTGCTGGATTTCTTTTCTTTATTGACGAGAGATACTGATTGGTAGCTTTACCTTACTCTAATATCTCTGTCTGGTGATGGTAGTGGATAATGCTGATCTCATAAAGTAATTTAGGAAGCCTTCCCTCAATCTCCATATTCCAGAATAGATTTTAGTTGACTGGTATCCTTTCCTATGAACTATTCGTTAGAAATTGCTAGTGAGACAGATTGCCTGGATCCAATACTTTCTGCTTTGAAGAATTACTGTTCATTCATTTTATTTAATAGACATAGGCCTATTCTGATCACGTAATCCTTCTTGTGTGAATTTTGGTAGGAATAAAGAGTTGTTCCATTTCACTGAAACTGTCAGATTTGTGGACCTGGAGAGGCTCATAATGATCCTCTATTAACTTCTTACTGGGCATGGGATTGTCATAGGCTTCAAAATTAAGATATAACTCATATTATATACAATTTAGTATTTTAAAGTGCATTTCTTACTTAGTATATTATGCAGTGGTTACCACTGTATAATTCTAAAACACTTCTACTACTCCCAGAAAACCCTCTTAGTAGTCAACCCTCCATCTCCTTATTCATCATTTTGCACAACCAGGAATCTACTTTCTATTTTTATAGACTTACATCTAGCTTTGTGTGTGTGTGTGTGTGTGTGTGTGTGTGTGTGTGTGTGTGTGTGTGTGTGTCCTTGTGTGGGAGGGGGCTTGAATTCAGGGCTCAGGGTCTGGGTGCTATCCCTGAGCTTTTTTAGGTCAAGGCTAGCACTCTATCACTAGAGCCATAGCTCTACTTTCAGCTGTTTGGGTGCTTCCTGCTTGGGCTGGCTTCGAACAGTAATCCTTAGAATTCAGCAACCTAAGTAGCTGGGATTACAGGTATAAGTTACTGGCACCCAGCATATCTGGCTTCCCCTCCCCCCCCACACACTTAATATGTTTTCTAGGTTCATCCATGTTGTTACACGGGAAAGGCCTTTTTTTTTATAACTGGGTAATATTCCACTGTGTCGATATGCTCAATATTTCCTAAGTGATTGAATTTATGAGCCAACATTTAAGCCTTGGGGGATACTTGCTCCTAAGCTGGAGTGAAAAAAAAGATGAGAGATATTATCCAGGTGTGACTCAAGTCTGCCCTTCAGTGTGAAGGACTGTTAAGGCACAAATCTAGCTTGGAGTTTCCCCTGTATTAGAGAGGCCTTCTGCTTGAGTATTCTGTGCTAGGCCATAGTTACCACACACCGTAGAACTCCCCTGCCTGCCAACTGATGAGCAAGGCAGGCACTTACTCATGGAACAACCTTCCAAGGTGGGAATTCATCACCTTACATATGAGGAAACCACAGTTCTGAGAGGTACAGACCAGCGATGAAATTCAGATCTGCTCAGCAATAAAGCTCTTCTTACCTAGTATTCCTGATTGTGTGTGTATATGTGCATGTGTGTGTGTGTGTGTGTGTGTGTGTGTGTGTGTGTGTGTGTGGTCTGCCACAAGTTCATCTGACAATCTGGAGAAATCCCTCAGTCCCTCTTCAGAATAACGTGTTGCAATACATCACAAGGGATTGCAAACTGAAAAACAATTACCACACTATTTAAAAAAAATATATATATAATCAGACAGTGGTAGTTGAAGATTGTTCTGATGAGCCCATTAAATAACAACACCTGACAGTGAATCTTGCCACTACCACCCGTCAAAAAAAACATTGAAAAGCACAAAGGGCATTTGAAGTATCGGCAGCAACTGTGGTGAAATAATACAAACACATCTGGACTCCTGTTGGTGACAGTTCCAGGTGTTGACAATACGACTGGGGCTCCTTGCCCACATTCATCACAGAAGTTAGGCTGGGAGTGACTGAAACTAGTGATGTCATGGGTTCCCTATCCAACTTCATGGGTCCTGGGTGAGAATCTCTGCTCCCCTCCAAGCCAGGCACCCCAGAAGGATAGGAATGTAGGCTGGAGGATGAGGGAGGACCCTCCTCTCCTGGGGTTTGCTGTCACTCATTGATGTCCAGGAGAGGTGGTCACTTTCCTGACACTTTAGTCCAGGGTGCTTTTCTGGGGAGCTCCCTAAATACAGTATGTTTCAAGTCTCATGTGAATCCACCCCGGCTTCGTTTCTCACATTCGCCCTCTCTCTCTCTCTAGGCAGTTAATTCCTTCTCAAAACAGCACCTTTAGAGAGGTGTGGGGAGTTTCTAATCGCTCATATCAGACTCCTAATATGACTTCAGAAGGGTGGCCGCTAAGTCCGGCTCCCCTAGGAGAGGGGGCCCAACTGAAGAGGTGCTGCTAAGCCCTCATCCCCACCACAGTGAGATCAGGCCACCTCTTCTTCCTGTTTCTCCTCTTTACCCAGGGCATCCAACCTGGGGTTCTCGAAGGGTCTTCTTCCCCCCCCCCTTTCTCTCTCTCCCCACGAGTGAAGGGGTGAAGGGAGGTCTGCAGGTTCTTCCAGCTCCCCCTGACTTGGTAGGGATGGAGAGCTTCCATCATGAACAGCATGGGCAGTGACAGGCAGACCTGGGTCTGGGACTGTGGCTGAGACAGAGCTGGCAGGGGGAAGGACACCAGGCTCTACAGAAGTGCATGCGCAGGATGTATCCATCACTCTGGTTCCATGGTTACTTCCATTGGTCCCGCCCCATAGCAATGTCCAGAGCTTTGAGAGAAGAGAGCAGAGGCTAAGAAGGAAAGGATAGAGAGGCTATGGAGGTGAAGAGAGGGAAGAAATGGCGAGAAGAGGACCTCCAAAAAGGCTTGCACTGAGACAGATGAAAGGAACTCAAAAACAAAAATAAAAAAAGTCAAGATGCACACCAGCTGCCCCCAGGTTTCCTGTTTTTCTAACAAATCACTGATGATTTCCAAGAAAAGAAAGCTGCGCTGTGCTCACTCAGGGCACAGCCACAGAATTTGCACATCTGCCCTGTGCTTCGAGAGCAGCCTCGAGGACAGGGGTACAGGATGTGGCAGAGCAGGCGGAGGCTCTGTAGTTTGGGGATCCCTAGAGCGGCTGGGTTACAGGCCTCCCAGGAACCTCCTGCTGCCCCATCCCCTTCAGGCCTGGGGCCTGGAGATGGTAGCCAATTCCTATCTTCCAGCCAGTTCATCCTATGACCTCCTTAAATCCATCCTGCTGCATTCAATGGGGGAAGACAGAGAAATCGGAGAACCTTCTAGGAAGGTTCTATGGTTGGGGGCTTCCCCAGGCCTATCTGAATTCTCTGTCATCAAGAATTCAGTCAAGTGGGTGCAAGGGCTTCAGGGAGACCCGATGGGATCAGGTGTCCCAGCGGATAGGGGCTCACAGCTCAAGCAGAATTGAGGGCACCCTGTAAGCTCCCCACAAAGGTCCGATCTTTCCTGGTCTTCACAGGGAGGATGAGCAGGCCCAGCTATTGCTGAAGCTTCACCCAGGGAGCTAAGGATCTCTCGAGCCTCTTTCTATTTCCCAGCCTCTCCAAAAGTTGCATCCTGCTGCTGCCTGCCCAAAGCCAGCCAGAAAGACACCACTGTGTCTGGAGAACTCCTCACCTCACACCATACTTTCTCTTCACTCCCTCCACACCCAGAGCCCCCATGGCATTCTCTCACTCGTATCCCGATGGTCCTGGCTTGAGATAACAGGCCACACTCCCTGCCAGCCTCCAGAGATTGGGCTGGAGATTTTGCTTTATGTAGTCAGGCTGCTTCAGGTTTGAACAAGCCTAGCCCCATTAGGGTGTAAGATATGTTGAGGGGACTCTGAGTCAGGAGGCAGGGAGGGAAAGCGGACAGGAGGAAGGGAGGGAGGGAGGAAAAAGGGAGGGAGGGAGAGAGGGAACAAGGAAGGAGAGAAGGGAGACAGAAGAACATTTGCAAGCTTCATTCTTCCCTCAGTCTTATTTCTATTTGTCATCTATCCCAGCTGAAAAGGCTGGATCCTCATTGAGGAAACACACACACACACACACACACACACACAGTAGTGAATTCACTGTGTACGACACTGTGATGCACACCCCTCCCCAACACAGTCTGTGCATTGTTTATCTATAGGGATGCAGTCTAGGAAGGACATCCTTGGGAATTCAGTCCTTCTGCAAGTATATCACCGAGCGTGCTCACACGATGAGGGCGTGGGAGGTGGTGTTGATGTAACCTGGCACTCTGCTTTACGACGCTGCTTTACGGTAACTGCTGATTGACAGCTCACTCCAAAGTACTGATAAAAAGTGCAGCGTAGCCTAAGCTGGCGACATATCTACTGCCACCATTAAGTGTTTACACTTTTTTTTCATATATTTTTTATTGTAATTAATAGAAGCGGGTTTCATGATATTTGCCAGACAGATGGTGCATTAATTCCCATACATTGGTACCCTTTCACATGCCTTGGTCCCCATTTCCCTCCCCCCCACCCCCAGGGTTTACACCTTTTTGCATCCGTCCTGTCCTTTCAGTGATGGGCAGTGAAGGAGGATGGGCTATGCCAGCATTGATGCAGACACACAAGAAGGCACCAGCTGTAGCATCTGGTGGCCATGGTGTCACTAGGCAGTGGATGTTTTCTACTTCTTTGTAATCTTATGGGCCTAACAAAGCAGATGAATTTTGTTGTTGATGGAACATATCTATGTAGACAGAACCCTGCCAAGCATGGTGCGATACCAGGAAAGCAGAAGCTATAACATAATACCATAACGCCCACAGGTGGTCAGGAGAACATCTCCCAGCACACAGCCCCTTCTGATCCTGGTATTGCCATTCCTCAAGGGGTGAGGTGGAACTCCTCTCCCTGTAAACCTAGGTGGTCTGGTGACTGCTTCAAAGCAGCAGTGGAAGGCACGCAATGCCAGCCAGGTGCAGTGAGTAGAGGATTGTCTCCTTTTCTAGAAGACTTGCGCTTGGAGCTTTGAGATCCAAGCTTTGAGGGGAAAGTTGAGTATCCTCCTGGATGGAGGATGCCATGATGTAAGGAAGCACAACCCACACGGAGAGGCCTCCTGCTTTCCAGGTCCAGTCTGCAGCTCTGTGTGCCTCCCCTGCTGGGGCTTCAGGCATCACTGACCACAGGCAGACCTGATGATCCCTATTGGGGCCTTGCAAAGGCCTGACCTACTCAATCCAGGAGCATAATAACATGGCTGGCGTCTTAAACAACTGCATGTCTACTATGATTATGACTGTTTCACAGTAATAATGTTTGCAGCATAACACTTTGATAGAGATCAAGCCTTGAAACCATAAATTATTGAACCACATATTCAGAAAAGTCCAGAAAGTAAATCTAGAAGAAAGCTACCAGGCATTGAATGTAATCACAGAATTTTAGAGGTAGAAAGTCCCTGAGAGATTGTTTAACCTAAGTCTATTGAGTCAAAATAAAAACCCTTCTTATTTAGTGATTATGACCACAAGAAACCTGGCTGCATGCCATGGGAAATACCAACATGGAAGTCACCTCCTTCTGAGGACTAGAAGAATTACAGTAGCATAACATACAGTCCTGCCCCAGGACCTATGCACTTGCCATTCCTCTTCCTGGAGAGCTCTTTCCTCCAGATATCTGCTTGCCTCACTCTCTCTCCCTTCCTTCCAGTCTTTATGTTTTCAACGAGCTCTCCTGATAATTCCCATCAATGGCAGAGCCTGCCTTACTTTTTTTTTTTTTTTTTAAATCACAGCTCCATCACCAAGTGTTTTGTGGTATGCATTTTACTTTCTACTGTGCTGTCTTTCACTTGTAGCCCCTATGGAATGTAAGATCCATGAGGGCTGAGAAGCATACCTGGCACATGTGCTTAACGAATCAATACATGAGGGGATAAGTCAGGGAATGAGTGAGCAAGTGAATGCATGAACGAACAATGAATGAATAATCGGGAGTTGCGAAGAAATAGGAATGCATCAAGGAGTGCTGAATGTTGGATATTACTTTTCTCATCTGGGTCACAATGTTGATGAGCAGCTCAGGTCCAGGAATGGCTGGCAGGCGCTTCACTGGACAGAGGCTGAAAGATTCTTAAGGTGAAACCAGGAGTGTAGACTACTCCTTACCACCTGCTTCCCTTTTCTCTTGGAAACTACAGACATTATGAAAATTCCTGTCTTCTGTTTTAAATTCTTACCAAGAACAACACAAGGCTTATTGTAAAACAGTAGTGACGGAGGATGACGGGGGGAAAATGGCCTCATCCCCCAATGTGTAATCACCCTGAAATGAGAGACTAAGAACAGTCAAACGTCACAGATTTTGAGGAAGCAGATTTCTAGAGAGGGCAGGAACCAGAGAGGATGGCTTTATGGGGAAAGAAAACAGAGAAATAAAAACCTGACATGAAGTCAGTCACTGTCACAGGGAGACTGTTAAGGAGCAAAGACGACTTCCTGAGGCCTAAGTAAAGGTAGAAACAATGTTGACAGCTAACAGATGGCTGGGTGCTGGTGGCTCACACCTATAGTCTTGGCTACTCAGGAGGCTGAAATCTGAGAATCATGCTTCGAAGACAGCAAGAAAGTCCACGAGGCTCCAATTAATCAGCAAAACTCTGGAAGTGAAGTTGTAGCTCAAGTGGTAGAGCACTAGTCTTGAGCACAAAATCTCAGAGACAGTGCCCAGGTTCTGAGTTCAAGTGACAAGACTGGCACACGTGCACATGCACAGAAGGGGGAGGGCGGGTGGATACAGAAGAATGACAGGGAACATGTTTCCAAAGCAAGGCTTGAGCAAAACACTGAAAAAAATCACAAAAAGTCATATTTTCAACATCCAAAGCAGGCCTTACTCTTATAAATTTTGTCTTCATTTTCCTCAAGAACCAGGGTCGCCTTTCTGCTGCAAAGTATGGTCCAAAGTTGGTTTATTCAGTCAAGAGAAAAATGCGTATGCGGGTGTATGACTTGAGGGGTTTGAGAAGTCACCAGAGGTCTAGAAATACAATGGAGTTCATCACCGAGGAAACACCGAACCCTGAACAATCACCATAGGAAGCTGACCGCACACAAAGACAACCCTCTAGAAACATGGGCGAAAGGCTTGAACAGATACTTGATCAAAGGACAACCCAAAGGCCACTCAACATAGAAGAGATGCTTCTATTTCACTAGTCCTGTGGGAAATGTGAATGAAAGCCACAATTGCCTCCCGCACACACCCGCTGTAATGGCTCAAATGAAGAAGAGGGGGGAAAATGCACAGGATTCTGGGAAGATGAGATGCCAAGATGACCCATGGCTGACTCGAACATGAGGCTTTCCAAATGGAAAACCATTCATGGGTCCCACTGGAGATCACTCTATGCTGTCCCCAGGACTTAATGTAGACCCCAAGGTCACAGGAAAGGGCACACCCAGTGTAGGGTCAGTCCTATGATGGGACAGGTGTGAGAGGAACTTTGGAGAAGCCTCAGTGTCAACTGGCCTCATTTCTCCAGAAACTTCTCAAATCTTCTGGAAGGAATTACTACCTAGGGGAGAATCAAGCATGGAAAAACAGACAGAAGGGAGAGACATGAGGCAGAATATAGTTCCTTTAGGGAGGTTCTGGCCACTCTCTCCATTGGAGGGTAAAGTGTGGCATGGGTGTGGTGGGGATGCAGCAGTGATCTCCTGTACCCAGCTAAGTGGTTAAAGACTTACCCAAAAGCCAATGCTAAATTTTGAGCTGGTGGGTGACACATTTGGAATTTAGAAGCCATTGGGGTGAGAGGAAGATTGGGGATGGAGCCTGATACGAAAAGATCTGAAATCAAATAGAACCTGGCTGCTTGTTTCTATTTCTTCCCTGTGCTGGTGAATGAACCCAGGACCTTGTGCACATGAAGTCACACCCCCAAGGTCCCTACTGCTTGAATGAGTCCCGGACTGCAAATGAGGATAGGTGCAATCAGAGTCAGAAAGAAACTTTGGGTCATAAAAGGGAACTGCCACCAACCATCTTTGTAAAATGGGAGAAGATGAAAGAGAAAGACTCAGTCAGAGAGAGAGGAGCAAGACATCAACAGATTGGAAAAGAAGTCTCTCCTCATTTCAGGGAATGGAAAAAGAGAATCCTGGAAATCTGCCTGTGACTCCTCCAGCCTTCTGACAGGGCTCTCCCCACTCATACTCAAGAGGAACTTTGACAACACCAATGCGTTGTCTGGGGCCCACCAGAGGCTTCAAGGGATCCAGGTGCTCAATTGAGCAAGTAATAAAAAAAATGCCACAAACATAACACATGTAAACTTTACCAAGTCTTGTGATCTCATGACCATGGAAGATTCTGACAGCTGGAGGATAACACAGACTCAAATAAAGGCTGTTGAGTCCCTCTATCATTAGGGACATTTCTACTAAAATGCCAGAAACTTGGATATTGGTCCCTTATATCATGCCGATAAAATTAGGTGCTGGTGGCTCACGCCTATAATCCTAACTATTCAGGAGGCTGAGATTGGAGGATCATGGTGAAGCCAGCAAGAGCAAGAAAGTACATGAGACTCATATCTCCAGTAAATTACTAAGAAAAGAGTTTAGAGACAGTGCCTCAGCCCTGAATTCAGGCATCAGGATCAGTGCGTGCGTGTGTACACACACACACACACACACACACACACACGGCAAAATGCTAGGTTCCAGTGGCTCATGCCTGTAATCCTAGCTACTTAGAAGACTGCAGATAGCAGTTTGAAGCCAGTCTGGGCAGGAAACCCCATGAGATCCTTGTCACCAATTAACCACCAAAATGAAAATGGAGCTATGGCTTACATCAGCCTTGAATGATAGAAGCTAAGACAGTGTCCAAGCCTTGAGTTCAAGTCCCAGTACCGATAGATACACACAGACACAGACAGACAGACATGCACACAGACAAATTGTGGCAAAATGTACCTAACACAAAACTTGTCATTGCAATCACTCTTGGACATACGGTTCCGTAGCGTTAAACACATCCTTGTTGTTGTGAGTGTCGCATCGGCACCATCCCTCGCACAGCTTGTTCCTCTCCTCAAACAGAAGCCCTGCCGCAATCAACACTGACTTCCCATCACTCTTCCTGCGCAGCCCTTGGTCACCTCAATGGGATTTTCTGTGCCATGAGTCTGACAGCTCTGGCTACATGGTGTAAACGGAACCAGGCAGCAAATGGCTCACTTTACTGCGCATAATGTCATCACACAGTAGCACGTGTCAGCGCTTCATTCCTCTTTAAGGCTGAAGAGCATTGCATTGTTTTTATTGACCTATTGCATCTGCACTAACTCCCTTTAGGTATGTATGTCCCCTTAGAGTTTTCAACAAGGCTTAGAAAATACACTTGCTCCACAGCTATTTATACAGCAGGGAAGATTCACAAAGATCCCAAACTCATGGAGTTTGAACCTAGATGGGACTCCCAATTATTCTTACCTATCCACTCCCATCACTTTTCTTTTGGTGACCTTTAGGGGTTGAACTCAGGCCTTGTGCTTGCAAGGTAGATGCTCTGTCACTTGAGCTACATCTCCAAGTCCTTTAACGCTTCAATTATTTGTCAAAAAGGATCTAAAATGTTTGCCCAGTCCTGCTTGGACTGTGATCCTCCTATTCGTATCACTTGTATAGCTGGGTTAGCAGACACTTAGTGGTCAAAATGGGATTTTGCTAACTTTTTGGCCTGGACTTGCCTCAGAGTGAGCCACTCATTCTCCTTTCTTCTATAGTAGTATTTTTTTTTTGCCAGTCCTGGGCTTGAGCTCAGGGCCTGAGCACTGTTCTTGGGTTTTCTCAAGGCTAGAGCTCTACCACTTGAGCCTCAGCACCACTTCTGGCTTTTTTCTATGTATGTGGTACCGAGGAATTGAACCTGGGTCTTCATGCATGCTAGGCAAGCACTTTAACCAGTAGGCCAAACTCCCGGCCCTAGTATTTTATTTTTAAAGAATGTTTAGATTGCATTTCCCAAACTCTCTTACACCTAGGTATTGCCATGAAATTACAGCGAGTTGGCATTAGTAAATGCAATTTCTAAGTCATACATTTAAAAAGAAGCATGCCCTCCCCTCCCCTACTTTCTTCCCCTCTTGGGAACCTGAATGCTAGGTGTAATGGCAATTTCTACAACATGACCATGAGACACAGACCTCAACCTTGAGCACGACAGAGGAAAAAGATCAAAGGAAATCGCCTCTTATGTCAAGTGTGAGTGACTTATGTTCTGACTTTGATCTCAGTGAGAAATAGACTTCTAGATGGCTGAAGATACTAGTGTTTTAGGTCTCTGTAATACAACAGACAAACCAGGAGGCTAATTTGCATTTCAGCCAAGGCTGAGCTGTCTAGTAAGTGAAATTATCTTTCCACTTACCTGTTACCACGTCACTTATATATAGCACTGTGGATTTTCCCCAGGTTTGTAGAGTATGGTTTAGAATCTGACCTTAAACAGAGACCACGTGGTGGCATACCCCAAATTTCCTTGAATGGGACATCTAAACGTGGAAGGCATCTCCTGGAGAGGCAGCATAACTTTCTGCTATGAATTTCCCTCTTCTGTGTGGAGCTTAGTATTTTATTTTACGGACAGCACTGGGGTTTTGAACTCAGGGTTTCTGGTTTGCTAGGCAGACAGATGCTCAATCACTTGAGTCATGTGTCCAGCTTTAGTTATTTTTCAAACAAGGTGTCCTGCAGTTTTGTTTTCTCCTGCCTGCACTATGATCTCCTATTTGTATCTCTTGCATAGCTGCAATGAGAGGCACACTCATTCTGCTCATGTCAGTTTCGTGGTTGAGATGGAATCTCATGTCTCCCAATCCTCCCGCTCTCCTCCCTCTCAAGTAGCTGAGATTAATGGTGTGACCCAATATACCCAGCCATTCTCGTGGTGTCAGTCCTGGATCTTGAACTCAGGGTCTGGGCTCAAGGTTAGCGCTTTATCACTTAAGCCACAGGTCTACCTCTAGCTTTTTGTGGTTAACTGAAAATAAGAATCCCTTGGACATTCCTGCCTGGGTTAACTCAGAACCTCCATCCTCAGATCTCAGCCTCATGCATAGCCAGCCACCATCACCCAGCTACAGCAATAACTTTTAAGGAAATTTAGATTGCATTTCCCAGATTCTCTTGAGACCATAGAAATACAAGTAGACATTAATGAATGTAGGCAGGCTTAGGCAGGTGGTTTTATTGCTGGGCCATGCTCCACCTCTACTTTTTTTTACTATTTATTTTTGAGATAGGATCTTACTTCTCATGTAGATCTATAATTGAGTTATTGTTTACATACTTTACACTACCTGTTAGCAGTGGACTCACAGAAGTGTACCAACTCATCCAGCTTTCCTCTATGGAGACGCATCCAGCTTTCCTCTATGGAGACAGAGTATCTTGAACTGTTCTACCTGTGCAGGCTTTGAGCCAGAGATCCTCCTGATCTCTGCCTCCTCCCCCAGCTAGCTAGGATTACAGGTATAAACCCATTGGTATTGGTTATTTAAAGGGAAGACGTTATCTGGCATACAGTCTTGGCTAGCTGGTATTGAAGCACAGCAAAGCCAGTGAGCTACCATTTTAGTCAATGAATTAGAGATGATTTTTTACTGGTCACTAAGGCGACATCATGAACCTGACAGGCATTCTATAAAATATTTCTTCCTTAAACAAGGCCCAATGTTCAGTGAAAGGTCTCAAAAGACTTTCTGTCTGAGAGAACGTAGGAGAACTGTAGCCACTGAGAAATAATCCTCTGTCTTTGGAGATACTGAATGAATGGCAGCCAGAGGGATGCTGGGAGTCTCTAAGATGGGAAACTGAGCTCTGGACCCAAGGCGGAATGGTGGTCACTTCTCACATGTTGCCCACAGTTCTTTTTTTCATATATTTTTTATTGTAGTTAATAGAATGGTTATATTAGATTCACCAGATAGAAGGTGCATTACTTCACATACATTGATACCCCTTCTCATGTCTTGGTCCCCATTCCCTCCCCCACCCCCACATCTCATCTTGTTTTCCCCCCTTCACTATCCTACTTCAAATAAGCAAATAAGCATATATACAATATATCAGATAACAAGGTGAAATACTGTAACAATATGAGATAACCAAGAATAGCAAAAGAGATGAGAAATAACATAGTACATTAAGGACAACAATCTCTCATTATATTGTTGCCCACAGTTCTGACCCAAGTCCCTAGATAGCATGCA
Source organism: Megascapheus bottae (assembly GCF_031878675.1). Lineage (NCBI taxonomy): Eukaryota > Metazoa > Chordata > Mammalia > Rodentia > Geomyidae > Megascapheus > Megascapheus bottae. Next base: position 10,491,332 of record NC_143525.1, on the reverse strand, counting down.
TGCTGAAGCACCAGTGGAGTTGATCTACTAAGGGGTGATCTCCACCAATCACAGCAACTGGTAAGAAAACATGGTGCCCTGGGTTAGGTGGTGCTGGGCTGAAAGGAATGAGAAGTTGGGGCCAGCTCCTTTCATACTCAGTGCCAATGCAGTCTTTCTTTTCATCAATATCTTTAAATACAATGGAGTTTCAACATGCCAGTTTATGAGCACAATGCATCTTGATCAATGCCACCTCTTCCATCATCATTCTCCCTTATCTCTCCCAACCCTACCCATTGCTTCAGTTTCTCCAGTTCCATTTTCATGTATATTGAATATTATGACTGCATTCTCCCACCATTCTCCTCTCCATTCTACAACAACCTCTTGACTCTACTCCAAGTATCTCAGATGCCTTGGGACTGAGTTTCTTAGTTATAAGTTTAAAAAAATGTGTTTTCTTTTGCTGTAGGGTCTTTGCTATCTACACCACGTCAGGCTCCTCAGTGATCCAGTAGACAGCTTTAAAAGGCACACCCTTACCATTCCTTTTACCTTCCTTTACATGAGGCAACTGCCTCACACAAACCAATCTTTTTGCATCACGGCCTTCAGGACTGTGTGTTGCTGTTGACACCCTGGCCTCATGGGAAGATTCGGGAAAAGGATTCATCCTGGAAATCAACTCCAGATCTTCACAAGTGAGGGTGTGGGAGGGCCCTGTTTTTTGTTCATCTACTCTTGGATCATTCACCTACAAATCAGGAAATATAGGGAATCTTCCTGTGCTCGGGGTCAGGGACTAAAAGAGGCTCTGGACACAAGCTCCCATCTTGAAGATGTTCCCTGTAGCTTTGGTTCCAGGCTGACAGGTGGCCCCGCCCCCACATCCTTCGAGGACCCAGGAAAGCCAGTGGCCTATGTGCACGCCCAGAGAAGGGTGCTGCTTGCCATTGTGAGTAATCTCCAACTAGGAACAGGACTGCTCTGTCTCCTGGGAAGTTGATCTATAGCTCACTCTATCCCAGAGAGCCCTCCTTCATCTTCAGAGCAGACCCCTTGGAATGTAGGAAGAAAGGAAGGAAGAAGGGAGAAGGGAAAGAGGCAGAGAGGGAAAGAAAGGCAAAGGGAAGGAAGGAGAAGGGAAAGATAATGAAAGGAAGGAAAAGTAAGGGAAAGAAAAAGGGAAAGTGAAGAAAGGAAAGCGGAGGTGGGCACTGGTGGCTCATTTCTGTTACTCTGTCTACTCAGGAAGCTGAGATCTGAGGATCATAGTTCAAAGTCAGCCCTGGCAGGAAAGTCTGTGAGACTCTTATCTACTACCAGAAAACCAGAAGTAGAGCTGTGGCTCAAAGTTGCAGAATGCTAGCCTTGAGCAGTAAAGTTTAGGGACAGCACTGCCCAGCCCCTGAGTTCAAGCCCCATGACAGACCAAAGGAGACAGAGACAGGAACAGAGACACAGAACAGACAGACAGAGAGACAGACAGACAGACAGACACAGAGAGAGAGAGAGAGAGAGAGAGAGAGAGAGAGAGAGAGAGAGAGAGAGAGAGAGAGAGAGAGGAAACTTTGACCTTGTTTACTCTGACTTATGACCCCTGCCTGTGAGAGAAAACAATTTTTTTTAGTTTGTTCTAACATGCTCCTCATTAGACTAAGGGCCAATACCTGGGAAAGACACTTGGAGATTTTACCAACTATAAAGGACAGCATACAAAATAAGCACAATTATTAGCAAGACCTCCTTTGCTCCCAATGTAAACAAATGTATTCTGAATTTCCCTTAGCCTCTAGGTAGGTAGCACCCCATGGATGTTTGAAGATTCCCCAGAACCATTATTCCTCTAATCACTTCTTTGCTTCAGTCCACATGAGAACTCTGTCCCTAGTTGCAGCATGGCCTGTCTGCTGAGGAGGGGGGAACTGGCAGAGGACAGGAAATCCTGGGCCTGGTAAGCCTGGCTGGTGGTGCAGTGACACTTCCCCAGGCAAGCTGTGGGTGGAGAGGGAGTGGCCTATTGGGGTGTGTGTTTGTAAAGATGTTGCAGGGCTTCCCCGACTCTGACTCAGAGTACCATTCTTCTCATTGCTGACGAATTGGAGAGTACAAAGGAGATCCCACTCCCCTCCTCAAGGAGGGGTCTTGAACACTTGGGGTTTGGCAGGGCTCTTGTTTTGAAGCACTCCCAGGACACTGGGAGACAACCACATGGGTGTCTGAAGCCCCTTCAGATGCCTCCAGGAGGCCAGTGAAATGCATAAGGGGAGGATAGGCAAACCCCAAGGGGTCTCATTGCAGCCAGGCTATCACCAGCATGGCAGGCTGAGGGCTTGGCCCCTGGGCTGGCTGCTCCACTGGACAGTCACTCATCCAGAAACATTGGGGGACCATAGCCATGTGTGGCCACCACACAGTGCTGGGGGGGTCAGCAATGAACCAAATGTTTGGAGGGAGTGAGAGGAAGAACATACATTAATTTGGGGGTGGGGATGGGGTTGAGACTGGCAGTGAGCTGGGGCAGATTAAGATTCAGGAAGAAAGGGTGGGATATGATCCTACAGGGAATACCAAGTCCTCTAGAGATATTTGCCCTGGGAACCACATTCCTTCAATAGCTTCTGAGCACGGAACATGAGGTTTCCAAAGAGGATTCTTGTGGTAGAGCAAGGGAGAGCCTGTGGCAGGGAAGAGAGTTGAAGGGGCTGGCAAGGAGCCAGGAGAAAGAAGCATAGGGCTGAGGGCCTGAGGGCCACCATCGTGACTGGCTGGCATGTGAACAAGGGAGGGCACAGGACAGACAGACTTCTCAAGACTTGGCGTCTGCAGCAGACAGAAATGGGGAAGTTTGTGGAGGAAGCCTGCCCTAGGGATACAATGAGGCTCCAGATGCGAGAAGACAGAGATGGGCATTCAGGTAAGGAGCACAGAAAGGCTGGGCAGGTAAGAGTTCTGGTAAGGGAGAACACACAGCTAGGGAGAAGAGGAGCCAGCAGGGGTGAGTGGTAAGGGAGGAGCTCCCAGTGGGAGGAGCTAGCAGGGGTGATTGGTGGCTATCACATATTACAGGAATCCTCAAGGAAGATGGAAGTTAGGAAGAGGCCATTGGAATTTTGCCTGTACAAAGCTTCCTTAAAGGAAGCCATCTCATCACAGACAGAAGGCTGAAGGGACGGACAGCCACTCTGGGGTCTGAAGAGGACCTGCCTTGGGGAGTCTTGCCATGGGGGACACCACGAGGAAGGGAGTAAGTCTCTGACAGCCATCAGAACAGCTCCTACCCAGCTTCTTCCAGGGAGCAGGTGTGTGTAAACCCCAGATCAGAATCCATTTGCTCTGGGAGACGACAGACAGATGGAAAGATGAGGGGCAACAGGGATCCAGGATAAAAGTCCACATCTCTTCTCATCTAACAGCCTGAACATAACATCACAGCCTCCCGGTGTTCTCTTCAGTGCAGTAAAAGGCAAAGGAATGCTCGGAGATTCTAGATTTCTCAGAATGAAACTCCCGAGATGTCAGTACAGAAGTGAATGCAAAATTCAAAGGTTTATGAAACACCAGCTCTGAAGTCCCACAAACAAGCCCCACAAACATACAGCCCAACCCAACTGGAGGCCTGGTAGCTTGGCCACCTGCAATACCCACAAGGACCTTAAAAAAAGCTCAATCTTGAATGTCCAGGGTGTCTCACAAAAACAGTGATGGCTTCCTGCTAGGAACAACAGGATATAGAACAAGGATATGTCATGTTTGAGGGAACCACTCAGCCTTGCTACTTATTAATCCAAGGCCACTGGACTTCCTAAATTCAAATTGTTTTCAGAATGATGAATCTTTATGCAACTGCTCAGACGCTGTCACTATGAGTGGTTTCTACAGTATCTGCCATGGCTTTTCTCTGAATACTTCCTGCAATTGAGAACTCTGGTACAATAAGCTCTGTTTTGGATTTCTCTAAGTATTTCCTTTTAATGGTCCCTTTTCTATCCTGGGGCAGGACCTTTACCTTTCTTTTTCTTTACATCCTCTCTTCTCTTCTTCTCTCCTCTTTTTTCTTTTTTCTTTTTTTTTGCTAGTCCTGGGGCTTGAACTCAGGACCTAAGCACTGTCCTTGAGCTTTCTCAAGGCGGGCACTCTACCACTTGAGCCATAGCACTAGTTCTGGCTTTTTCTGTGTGTGTGGTACTGAGGAATTGAACCTGGGTTTTCATGCATGCTAACAAGCACTCTACCACTATGCCAAATTTCCACCCCACCCCCTCTTTTCTTTGTTAATGCTGGTAAAAGGGCTTGAAGTCAGGGCCTAGGCACTGTCCCTAAGTTTTATTGCTCAATGCTAACACTCTACTACTGAGCCACATTTTCACTTCCAGCTTGTTAGTGGTTGATTGGCAATAAGAGTCTCACAGACTTTCCTGGTGGGTTTGATTTTGAACTGCAATCCTCAGATCACAGTCTCCTGAGTGTCTAGGATTACTGGCATGAGCCATGGCACCCGACTTGACCTTTTTCCAAAGGACACTGCTCTTCAAACATGAAGACAGGCATTGCTTCTCTCCTGTCTCTTCTTCTTAGAGAGCAGTGTCTATGTCTCCAATAATTTCATATTATGTCATTTCCCCCTTGGTCCTCTTTCTCTGGATACAAACTGAGTGGTTGATCAACATTTTCCATGAAGGTGACTCACAGGGTTGAGCTTTAATCCAGATGAACCTACCCTACTGTGTGGAACTGGCCTTCTCATAAGCGGAAGGGCCATTATGTAAGGACTCAGGGACTTAGGGACTGATTGTTGGGTCAGGGGTCAAGGATGACTCTCAGGTGTCAGATAGGGGAAATTGGTTTATAGGAATGTACTCAGAAGAACTGAGGAAGAAACACGAGAGGGAGCTGAGGAACTGGCAATCCAGGAACCCACAGGAGGCCTAAACATCACAGTGGTTCTCCCAACTCTTAAGGGACAAACTGTTGCCCTGATTCATAAACTGACCCAAAGTATAGGAAAAGATGAACTGCCTCAGTTTGCAAAGCCAGCATACGAAAGACTATTGATGGCAGTACAGAAAAAGGAAACCAAGGGAAAACTCACTTAGGAGTTATTGTTCTTGGGATCTTAAATGTCTCTCCAAATGGATAAGTGAAAGGCTTGGACCCCAACTTGGTATTACTGTGGGGTGATGAACCTTTAGGAGATGGAGTCTAATGGGAGGTCTTTAGGTAATTAGAAGTGTCCTATTGGTTACGGTGGGACCGGCTTTGTCTCTCTGTCTTTATCTTTCTCACTGGGTCCTTCTTTCTCAGTCTTTCTAGCTCCGTTTTTCTCTTTTCTTTCTGTTTCTTGCTTTCTTTCTTTTCTCCTGGCTACCATGAGTTTTGCTCTGTCAAACACTTCTACCACAATATGTCACCTCACTGTAGGGCAAAAGCAACAAGGCCAACCATTGGTCAGTTGAAGCCTCCAAAACCAATCTTTTCTTTACAAGTTGGTTCTCTCAAGTCTCTGTGATAGTGATGGGAAGCTACCATCTGTGCACTGATGAGAGAGTTCCAAAGAGGGCCACCAAAACCAAAAGCAGCACTGAATTAAAAGAATAAAATGTCTTGACGGGAAGCACTTTATTCCTTCCAGGAATGCAAAGACCTGTCTCATAAACCTATTACAAGGTGAAAGAGTATAAACATTTCCCACTTCAATGTGCTTGACATCTCAATGTCTGACATGTTTGCCAAGTTCCTTATAAATAAGGAATTGAGAAAACTTCCACTAGACATCACACTTGACTCCTGACAGCATGATCAGAAGAAACAAAGAGAAACAGTCTCAAGCTTATGAGAGGCTCTATATATATGTTGCAGAGGAAGAGTATCTGCAGGCCTCTCTAATCCTAGGTGATTTCTACTCATGCAAATGGACACAAACACATTTTTCTTTGTCTTTCGTTCTTAGCCATAAATCTGGTTCCCTGTTTGGGGGTTAGAGCAGAAAGGCTTCTTGTCAGATCTCTGAGCAAAGATATTGCTCAAGTATCATCATGGAAATGGGCTGAATTCAAAGCTTGGCTAAAAACTCCACTCACAGAGATGGGTTAGTTTATGACCAGAAAGCTTCACCTCTAGCACACCACCTTGAATTTTTACTGGTGACTCATAGGGGGTGTCCTCTGCATATTTTTCACTATCTATCACCACCACCTCCAATCTGCCTCTGTCAACAACTATCACTGTGCTGGATGTTATTTTAAAAAATCATCAAATTATGCTTTCTAGAATGTGGCTCAAATGAAGTTAGGTTCCTTATTGGAGTACAAAAGTCAGGGAAGATTCTGGAATTTTATGCAAGAGAGATGGGAGGGGGGGAAGGAAATAGAGAAATATGTGTAAACCTACATTTAGGCATATTTACTGATCTATTACTTCCATCTGTCTTTCAGAGGGGCCCACAATCTAGAAAGAGTTTGAGACTTCTTGGAGAGCTGCAGGTATAGATATGATCTGACTAATGTGAGAGTGCAAGGGGAAGACTGGCCAGGTTGGCCATGTTGGGGGGGGGGAGTGGTTGTATGAAGATTTGCCTGACAAGAGCCCAAACCACCAAGTCACACAGAACCAACACTCAGACCAGTGCTATATCTGTAGAGACTTCACAGTGGGAAGGACAGCTTTGGATAGAGATGGCGGGTATGGGAGTAGATGAGGTAGGTGACTTCCTATATAATGCATGATTCTCAAGAGCTGGGTTTGGCAGCCCTATAAGAACAGTGACTCAAAGGCCTGACAGGAAGAAGGTGTGGCCAGCAATGGAGTGGGGTTTTCCATGGATGGAGACTTCTTTTACTGGTGATGGAGAGTGGCAAATTCAGAGGATCTTGAGAGCCACTGATCTCTTGGTGAATAATGAAAAGGAAGAGGGAGCCCTCATAATGACATTTAGAACCCGACTGTCCATCAACTAAACTGTGCAGCATGGAAAAGGAAATGGCAGGAAACTGAATCCTTGGTCTAAGCCAGTTCCTGGCCAGTTCTGTGTCTATTTCTAGCTATACTGTCCATTTCCCATGGAAGAGGAAGCTCACCTAATCCCCCCCCCCCCCACAGTTGCTGAACAGTGCAGGAAAGAATGCACCTACAGGTCCCTAAGCAACTATTTGCTAATTGTTAGGTACCATTGTGATCTTAAGTATTCATTTCCTTTATTTCCTATGGCTCAAGTTTCAATTCAAATAGAAGCTTCTCAGGGAACTTTTTTCCTAACTCCAAACTGTATGTGGCTCCCTCCACAGGGTACTCTGTGATTCTCTTGGCTATAATGAAATGATGTGTGTGTGTGTGGGGGGGGTGCCTGTTCAGTGTCTGGACCAATAGACTGTCATCTCCAAGAAGAGCAAGAAGGTCTGTCTCTGTGTCCTTGGCCAGTGCCTGCACAGGTTTCCATGCAACAACACTGGAGACAGGCAGAGGTCACAGGCAACATGGAGCCCCATACTTCTGTTAGGTGGATGAGAAGCCCTACATACAGGGAGGCCCATGAACTGAGCCAAAGTCACGTGGCTAGGAGCAGCGGAGTCAGGCAAGAAGCAAGGCCTTTGGCTTCATGGAAGACAGAAGCTGGAAGCCACCTTCATTCACCTTGATACCCTTCCCCCCCCCACTCCTGCCATGAAGAAACCACACTCACTCATTTGCCTAGGTCAACAACAGCAACAAGAAGTCTCTGAAGAACATGAAAATGAAAAGCACACCACTCCCTGTGGACCCCACCCGCTGTCGTCTGCGCTGTCCTGCATCTGGGGCAACTCCCACTGCGGTAGTGTGCACTGATGGACTTCCTGGGAAGACTTGAGGAGACCAACAATCTGATGTCGCTGCTGGCTCCAGTGAGTGGGCAGCACCTGTGCCAAGTCTCCAGCCAGTCTCCTGTAGACCAGGGGAGTTGGTGCTCTTGTCCTGTGAAAGGCCATAGAAGGCTATGGGGGACAGAAGCTTAGTACTGTGGGGTAGGCAGAGAGGCAGGGTAGACGTCAGAAGGTGAGGCTGAAGTGGGTATAGAAGGAAAGATTTAGAGTTGGCTTCCCAAGAGAAGGCAGGAGGGGGCCCTGGGCTGCAGGGCAGAAGGCCTTGGCTCCTGTGCTAACAGGCATGCCCATTCACAGCAGGGCAGGGGCAGCTCTGTCCCTGCATCTCTGCAGGGTCTCCAGTGATGATGCAGCTCACTTAAATTACCTCTTTTCATATTGCCCTTTAGGGAAGAGATTAGAAGCAGGAGGCCAAGTTCACATATCCAACCTGGCAACTCAATAATAGGCTTAGGAGACTCTGCAAGATTTATTATTGCTCTGTCAACTACTTTCCCCATATGTCTCCCCCCTCTCTTCTATTGTGCCTTGTTATAACTGCCTTCCTTATCCAAATGATCAAAAGAAACTAGTTGCTAGAAGCAAGCAGAGATAGCTAACATCTGTGGATGGCCACAATTCATGCCCCAGAAGTACAAGGCATGTGCCTGACACCCACAGGCTGCCACTCAAGCTTTGTTATCTAGGGCTAAAAGCACCTGCCAGAGTCAGTCTAGCTCTGGCAGGAGGAGTGGCCTCAGCCCTCAGTTTCCTTGTTTTTAAAGAAATGATGTAAGATGTGGATATCTCAGAGTGTGCCTGTGAAGATTAAAAGACACACAGCCATTGCTGGCTGCCAGTAACTCATACCTTGCATCCTAGCTACTCAGGAGGCTGAGATCTGAGGATCACAATTTAAAGCCAGCTCTGGCAGAAAAGTCTGTGAAATTCTTATCTCCAATTAACCACCCAAAAGCCAGAACTTAGCAGTGGCTCAGGTGATAAGAGTGCCAGCCTTGAGGGAAAAAGCCAAGGGGCATCACCTAGGCCCTGAGTTCAAGCCCAGTACTGCCACAAAAATAAAAATATAAATGAATGAAAACCTCAAAGATGCTGCCCGTTGTAATAGCAGCATTATTTTGTGCATCCATTATAATTGCAACATCTCATAGAAGAACATGTTCATGGTCAAAGTGAGAACATATCCTTATATATAATAGATGTCTCCTTTAGCAGTGTTAACTCAGGGGAGTCTCTCCTCCCATCTATATGAGAGACTCAGTAATCAAACTAGTAAAGTGCTCCACGACTGAGCTGCACACGTACAGGGTTGTGTCTCAATAGTACAGTGTGCACTCTCAAATGCAGAGCCCTGTATGGGCAAGGGTGAGGGCTGGGGAGGAGAGGAGAGGACCAAATCTCTCTTTCTCTCTCTTGGCCTGCTGATGCTCATTAAATTGTATCACTCTAGAAACTTCCTCCCTTCATAAATGGATTTAGAATTTCAGTTCACTGGTTGAAGCCAAAACTCTCTTCTGGGTTACAGGGGTTTTATAGGGCTAGCCAATTCAGCCCCTTAGAATGAGACTTTCGGAATGAATGCCCTATCAGCCAGCTAAACTCAAGCTGAGGGTTCCAAATTTTCAGGCACCCAGGCACAATTTCACATCTCAGCCAGGAGCAGGTCCTCAAGCAATGCATTTGTTCCTGATGTAGGTGATGGAGAAGCTTCTGTTCTCAGCACCTGGCTTCTCACACTTGCTGTCTAGTACTACCAGGGGGCTTCCAGTCTGATGACTCTCAACAGAAACAAAAGCCAGTGGGTAGGAAGGAGGGTGGCAAAGGTGGTTTGCTTCCACTGCAGTCTGGGGAGGGGAGATAATGGATTATTCCTGACCTAAGCTGGAAATGAGAAGAGATGGATCCCTAAAATCCCCCAAAAGCCCATTACACAAAGACCCTGAGACTCCCTGCCTTTACCTCAGGCCTGGCTACTACGAGTTTTCAAGAGGCAGGTGATGGTGAATATTGTAAAACAGAAAGAGCTTGACTATCCAAAGTTGTCTTCTGCAGGTCCTTGGTACAGAGCCCACACTGAGGAAGGAAGGACAAATGACATGGCCGCTTCGGCTTTACAAACATCCACAGAGCATCTCCCATGTGCAGCTGTTTGCGTCACACATGTCACCTGTCATCTTCCACACAGACCCAGGTGGGGATCAGTAGTAAAGCCCTTTCCTGAGGAGACCGAGACTGGTAGAAAGAAGCTGAAGGCCACACCTCTGTATCTCGGGTCTCTTTCCCACATCACTTAAGCAGTGGTTCCCAAGCAACAGATTCCAGTGCCATCAATTAAAGAACTTCCTCAGTTTTTAAAATTTACACAGTATTCTATATGTCACTCCCGGAATGCCATGCAGTGTTGGGCTGGGGTAAGTGTGTGTTAACAAAGACTTCAAGAGAACAGCTCAGGTCTGGGAGGGAACCAGCAAGGAGAGAGAGAGGGAGGGAGGGAGGGAGACAGAGAGAGGGAAAGAGAGAGAGTGAGAGAGAGAAGGGAGAGAGAGAGAGAAAGAGAGAGAGAGAGAGAGAGAGAGAGAGAGAGAGAGAGAGAGAGAGAGAGAGAGAGAGAGAGAGAGAGAGAGAGAGAGAGATAACAGAACAGCCTATGGGAAGGAGGAGGAAGAGAATGGCCATCCAGAAAAATCTTCCAGGCAGACTTGGCCTACTTTCAGCCCTCTTTAACCCACCTCTCCTCTGTGGAGGAGGCTTAACTCTTTACCACATCCTGCTGCTTTCATCTCGCCTTCCTTTTCCCTCCGAACAATCTCCTTCCTCCTACTGTCCCTGAACTTCTTGCACTTTTTTTTTTGTCTTAGATGGGTCAACGCCCACGCAGGCACAGAGCACGCTCAAACACATGTATACACACGCACCCCCTACACACACACACACACACACACACACACACACACACCCCAGTGTGCAAACACTGATCCCTCAGCGCCAAAGACGCGATCCTCTAACGCAGCAGCTGCGGTTTGGGGGCGAGGGGTCCACGTTCACTAGCAGGGGGGCACCCCAACACCTCCCTTCCAGGATGCCCAGATCCTGGTGGTGGCAAAGGATCGATCCCTCACGCCCATGCTGCCCAGAGGGTTTCGAGATGGACAGGTCCCGGGGATGGGGATGCCCGGTTTGCCTCCAGGACCCTCTGCAGCGTGACCCGCGGGCCCGGCGCCTGCCTCCCGTGGACGTGAGCTGATGCCGGGAACGGGTTTCGGGCGGCGGACTGTGCGCAGGGCACTCTCCGCTGCGTGACCCTCCCAGCCCGCTGCTCCCCGGCGGTCCCTAGCCCGTCCCCGCTGCGCCCTCCGTGCCCAGCCAGCCACACACACCTGCAGAACCCGCCGGGCTCCGAGCCCCTCTCCAGCGGCGACTCCGAGCAACGCGGGCGGCCAGCCGGACCTGGGCTCCACGGCTGTGGCCGGGGCAGCTGGTTCCAGCATCTGCCCGAACGCCCAGACTCTGCGGGCTGGGGGCGGGGCCTGCGCGAGGGGCGGGGCGGACACGCCCACTGGGCGGGGCAACACTTACTTGAGGGGCGGGGCCAGGACAGACTCGCCAATGGGGCGGAGCTTGCTCGGAGAGGGGCGGGGCCAGGCGCCCGGCCCGCCTCTTCCCGCCACCTCGAGTTGGCACTGCCTGCTCCAGGTGCAGCAGGTGCAGCGCGTGTGGCAGGTGCGGGCGCGGCCCGGGAATCCGACCACTCGGAGCCTCTGGGTGGCAGCTCAGGCTCAGACCCCGCCGACCCTCGGGAAGAACAGGCTCCGGCCCTTGCCTGGAGGGACCTCCCGACACCCCCAGGAGTACGGCGAGGGTCCGCGGGGTGCGGAGGACGGATGTGGGGCGAGCTTGAGGTGGGGGCTTCGGGGAAGGAGGAGAAAGAGGAAGCTCAGACGAGCTGTTTCCTCCTCTCACTGCGACCCGGCGCCCCACTTCCTCCTCCGAGTTCTATTTTCTTTGGGGTGCCTTTAACCCTTAAAATGCCGGCACTGTCGCTTGGGCTAATGACTTGAGGTCTTGACCTCCCCCTCCCTCCGGGCTCATTTTTTTTTTTTTTTATAGAAACCTAGAAATCCCTCGCCAGTCTAAGCTTTTCAGCATTGCACCTCTGTGCCTCGGACCAGACCTCCTAGAGGGCCAGCTTCGCTTCAGCTGGGTCCGCTTCACCCTCCCCACACCTCCCCCCCCCCGTCCCCCATTAGATAGATGTAAGCATCCCAAACCTGCCTCAAGGTCGCGGTGTTAAGTGTTGGGCAAAAGCCACAACCCTGCCTGAAACTTTGAGAGATGTCAACACCAGTGAGTTTTCTTTCCTGACTCCCTAAATACCAAGAAAAAGTAACTTCCTCCCTAGGGCAGAAACAGAAAGTCCCCTTGGGTGGGCGGGCACAGAGGACTGGTTCCCGGCTGCCCTGAAATGAGAAGGGTTCTGTGCCCACCAGGTGCGTCTTCTACTCCACCTCCCTCCCCCCTCCTCCAGGACCCATGTTCCAGGTGGGAGGGCACTGGGAAGGCCCCACAATTTGGTAAGGTAGGCAAGGTCTCCCTCTTTGTCTCCCCAGCCCCTGCTTAGCAGAAGAGGAGAAAGGTAGAAAAGCCCAGAGGTGGTCAGGGTAGAGAGAAGGACAGAACCACCCTGGAATCCAGAATCCAGGAGGAGAGAGTGTAACAAGGTATGGCAGATCATAAAGATGGATGAAGAGAGCATTTTTTCCCCCAGTGTGCTCTTATCTGGGTCTTGAACCCAGGGCCTCACACTCTCACTTGCTTTTTCCACTGAAGGCTGGCATTCTACCACTTGAGCTACTCCTCTACTTTTGGCTTTTGGGTGGTTACTTGGAGATAAGAGTCTCATGAACTTTTCTGTGCATGATTGTCACATCTTAACCTCCTGAGTAGCTAGGATTACAGGCACGAGCCACCAACACTAGACAGGAGAGTTCCTTCAAAGGGGAAGAAATTGTTAGAGAAGCTATGGGAAGCTCAACTTCTTCCAGTGCTTGCATTCCTAAAAGTGAGCCTGGAAGAAAGCTGAGAAAAAGAGTTGCTCACTAGAGCTGACTCCAGGGTCAAGTTGATTGGATCAGATTCTGTCAGAGACGAATCCTTTCTTTTTCACTAGCAGCTGTGGTCCAGATGTTGAGTTGAACCATCCTTATCTCAAGAGCACCCAGCATCTGTGTGTCAGCGAAAGCTCAGAATAAGAGCCAGAAACTCCTCCAGCACAGTGGGGAAGGTCTGGAGCATGTCACTCACTAGGCACCTGATTTCTACAGTTCTTTTGTTGCTTTGTTTAAAAATAGATCTATTTGCAATCCCTCCTTCCTTTCATTGCCCAGTGTGTTCTAAGGACAGTCTACCCTGTCTGTACTTCCTCATCTTAGATTTATTTCGTAGTGCTCTGAGTCTGTCACACACACACACACACACACACACACACAAAACCAACTCAAATGCCATGTGTAGTGTTGTCATTTTTCTTTTCAGAGACTTGACTTTCAGCTTGACTTGAAAATCTCCTCAACCTCTCACCACTCTTGACTCTCTTGCTCTCCTTTCTTCGTGGTTCCTGAATCTCTCGAATGCTTGAGATTTCAGATGAAGCTGTGCCTCTTTTTGGATCACTTCATCCATCCTCTGTGCACTGAGCATCCTTAGATCTAGAGCCCTGACTTCTGCCTTGATCGCTGACTTGATGGTTCCCAGTCTGCACTGTACATGCGGATCTCGACAATCAGTCCAAAGGCCTCTATGACCTAAGTCCTTCCCACGAGACCATGCTTCTCAACAGTCTCACTGTGGACCTCCAAATGTCCTCATACTTGGGGCTTAGCTTCCAGTAATAGGGCAGGGGATGAGAAGATGAACCACATCCAAACTCAAACGTTGCAGGTTCTGCCTGCTCTTTGCAAGGTGCATCTCAGTATGGACAAGAAGGCCAGCACTAAGGGTTTCATTCCTCCTTGTCCTTCTGCTCTCAGATCCTTTTGCTTAGATTGTCTCCACTAACTTACCCAACTGATTCATTACTGTGTATTCACAACTGTCAGGACGGCCTCCTTGGCTCCTGAATATAAACTCTTATGAAAGATAAGAAAACAAAAAGACTTTGAAAAAAGCTATGTCATTAGAGAAAGGGGGACTGCACTGAAAATATTTCTCATTCACATTTTCCATTGTATCTGGGAGGCTATTGTATACGTAAGTGTCACAGATTTAATTAGTAAGACATGAAAGGTGACAATAGGAAACTTTGGCTTGCTAAGTTTAAAGCTAGTGAAAACAGGAAACAGAAGATTGGGAGCCAAAAAGAGCTCAATATGTGAGTTCAAACACAAAGCTCATCCTTTATCTTAGAATTCAGAGAAAAGATGAAGGATGAAAACTGAGAATCAAGATAAGCTGCCATGGGTAACAGATAGAGAACTCTGGAGAGCTAATGCATGTGTCATAGCAATTCCACAAACAATGGGGGAAAGAAATATGTAGCAGAAGAAAGGTTTTCTCAGCTAAAAAATATTTCCTGTTTTACTCAAAATTTTCACTTTACTAATGAGATATAAATGACCTTCAAAGCAACATTATTATTATTATTATTATTATTATTATTATTATTAGCCAGTCTGGGGCTTGATGATTCAGGGCTTGGGCACTGTAGCACTCTGCCAGTTGAGCCGCAGTGCCACAGCCAGCTTTTTCTGTGTGTATGGTACTGAGAAATCAAACTCAGGGCTTTGTGTATGCTAGGCAAGCATTCTACCACTAGGCCATACTCCCGCGCCCTCCTCCACCCCATGACTTTTTAAAAAGACACTTTTGAAATGACCAAAGATCTTCTCTCTTAAAGTCTGTGTGCCTCATAGCTACATGAATGACTTTTATCAAAATTTAAAGACTGAGGGGCTATGGATGTGGTAGAATGCTTGACTAGCAAGTATGAGGCCTTAGTTCAGACCAGTACTCCCAAAATGTGTGTATATGTGAATGCACAATACCAGGGCTTGAATTGAGGCTTCATGCTGTCTCTTGGCCTTCCTGTTCATGGCCAGTATTGTACCCCTTGAGCCACACTTCCAGTCCTTCATTTTGCTGTTAATTGGTGACAGAATCTCACAGGCTTTTCTGCCCAGGCTAGCCTTGAACTTTCATCCTTCAGGTCTCAGCTTCCTGAGTAGCTGTAATTACAAGTATGAGTTACTGGTGAATAGCTGCCAATTAAAGAAGTTTAAAGACCGCATGGTACTTTGATCTTTTGGTTTTTTACTACCATAGTGGACAGCGTATGCTATGTTTCATGTAAGAAGGTAAGGATATAAGCAAATACAAATGTTAGCAGGATATGGTGGCATATGTCTGTGATGTTAGCACTCTGGAGGCTAAGGAAGAGCATCACATGTTTGATACCAGATGGAGCAATGTAGGGAGACCCTGTTTCAAAAACAAAATGAAATAAAACAGAATGTATCTGATTATTTGTGGAAAAAGAAATATGAAAAGGAGAGGCTGGAAGTATGGCTCTGTTAACCAGTGAGCAAAAGCATCAGGCATTGAGTTGGAGTCTCAGTTTTGTACCTGAAAAGAACATACAAAAATAAAAATTAAAAAATTAATGAGATGGGGCCGGGAGTTTGGCCTAGTGGTAGAGTGCTTGCCTAGCACGCACAAAGACCTGGGTTCGATTCCTTGGTACCACACGCATAGGAAAAAAAACCAAAACAAACGGAAGTGGTGCTCTGAGGCTCAAGTCTTGAGCTCTAGCCTTGAGAAAGTCCAAGGACAGTGCTCAGATCCTGAGCTCAAGCCCAGGACTGGCAAAAAAAAATTAATGGGATGAATTTCCTACAGTGAGTCAGTTGGTAGGGATGGCATGGAAAGAGAGAATAGACAGAAATGGAGTTAAGAGGCACAAAGGATAGTTCTCTGAATATGCTTGCTTGTATTGTCTTATGTACTTGTTTATTTATTTGCTTATTTACTTTTGGTTGTGGAGCTTGAACTCGGGGTCTGGGTACTGTTCCCTGAGTTTTTGTACTCAAGACTAGCACTCTGCCACTTAGAGCCACACTCCTCTTCTGGTTTTCTAGTTAATTGGAGTTAAGAGTGTCGTGGACTTTCCTGCCTGGACTGGCTTTGAACTTTGATCTTCAGATCTCAGTCTCCTGAGCTGGGATTACATGAATGAGCTGTCAGAGCCTGGCTTGTTCTAAGTTTTAGAACCACGGCAATGCTTGCAACTCTCCCTGTCCTCACTAAAAATATGCAGCTGAACTCAGGATATGGTGGGAACCCAAAATGGGCCATAAAGAATCTAACTCTGTGACAAATTAAAGTGACAAAAAGAAGTAACCCAAGTAATCCAGGGAAATCATATTTTAACTACACAGTAAGGTGAAAGATAAAGAGATGTGAATCATACTGAGAATGGATTGCTGCTTAAGGCACCTGGCCTTGAGTTAATGAATTTGTTTCTTATGGGGGTATGAGTAAGAATCTTAGCTTTTCAGTCATTGTGACAAAACACCCGAGGAAAGAACTTCAAACAGGAAAGGTTTACCTTGGTCCATAGTTTCAGAGTTTCAGTGCATGGTTGACCAGTTCCATTGTTTTTGGGCCTATGACAAGGCAAAATACCACCATGACAGTGGGGTATGGAGGAGAGATGCTCTTCACTCAATGGTGTCTAGAAAGCAGAGAGAGATTTGGTGAGGGGGGATAAGAGGGAGGGAGGATGAAGTGGGGGCAAAATACATCCTCCAAAGTCACACTCCCATTGACCTCCTTTTGCCAACTACAGCCCTCCTCTGAATAAACCATTATGTCACAAAATTGATGGATTAACCCCTGCCTGGGGTCAAGGCCCCATCCTGAAGGCTAAGGCCCTCAAGATCCTGGCACCTGCCCATGGCCCCACTTTTGATCCTCTGCAGTGGGGGTCAACTCTACACACATGAGTCTCTTGGAGGAATCCGGATCTAAACCATAGCAGGAAGAATTTCTGAAACTCTCTGAGGTATATGTTAAGATTGGACAAATAAGTAGGTCTATTGGGGGCCTGTCTTGGGGCCTGGGTGCTGTCTTTTATTTGCTCAAGGCTAACTAGCCCTCTACCACTTGAGCCACAGCTCTGATTCTGCCTCTTTGGTGACTAATTGGAGATAAGAATCTCATAGGCTTTTCTGCCCAAGCTGGCATTGAACTGAGATCCTCATGACTCAGCCTCTTGAATAACAGATTATAGGCGTGAGCCACTGGTGCTCCACAGCTTGGCTTTTTTTTTGCTTGTTATTTTGGAGATGGAGTCTCTCATAGACTTTTCTGCCTGGACTGTTCTGAACCATGATCCTCCAGATGTCAGTTTTGTGCTGAACTAGAATCACAGGTGTGAGCAACTGGCACCTGGGTTCCAGTCATCCAGCGTGTAAAGTCCCACTGGTCATTCATGCAAATGCAAAGCTGTTGGTACCCACAGTCCAACTTTGTCTAGGAGCACAGAGCTTTTATTTTGTTTACATTGTGCTAAAATTTCCAGGAAGCCAATTTGGAGTATCCTGTTCCCTGGGGCAATGTCATACCAGGTGTTTGGATCACCGGTTCAGCAGATCTCTAGCAGGCCATGCTGTTGTCATCCACAGGGAGAGGCAAGAGTGTGTTTACTTACTTCTTATGCATTGTGCCCAAGCATTCGCATATTAGAATGCATGTGGTGTCACTGTCTTTGACTTCAGTGAGGCATTATGTTGGAAGGAAGGCATCATGTTAAGGAGGAGGAAGCCAGGGCTGTTTGAGGGCTGTTACCATCTGTAAATTCCATTCTGCTATTATACTGGGTTAGTTACAAAATATTTGCTCTAACTCAGCAGATGGTGTTGTGAGAAAACTCAAATACAGCTTCAGTGTTTTATTGGGTGACAAGGATATAAGCTGTGATGAAGGTGACGTTTTCCCAGGATGCACCCTGGATTGGTAGAGCCTGGTTTATCTGGGTTGAAAAAAACAGTTTTTTTTTTCCCAGTGAGTAGAACTGGTTAGAGAAATCTGTTTCATTATGAGTGACGTTGCTATATTAACCTGCACATGCAGCCACAACCACAGCACCAGCAAACCACGCCAGTCTTTATACATGGTACATTATCTTTGTTACTAATGGATGAGTAAAATTCCATTGTGTGTATATACATATCACATTTTCTTGATCCTCTATTGAGAGGCATCTGGGCTGATGCCATCCATGCCTTGGCTATAGTGAAGAGTGCTGCAGTGAACATGGTTGTGCTGATGGCTTTAATGGAAAGCCTTGGGGGAAAAAGTATGTTAAGTGAAGTAAGTCAGGCCCAGAAAGACAAAGGATCAGTGTGTTCCCTTTATACGTGGACGCTAGCTTTAGCACACAAACTAGTAGGTAAATGCATTGGAATACAAATACATGCTAAGATATTAAATGCGAAGATATTAAACTAGTAGGTAAATGTATTGGAATACAAATATATGCTAAGATATTAAATGAAAAATGGTAGATTCATGGGAGATCACCAATAGTGGAACTCCTTGGAAAGGCAAAAATCAGAGTTTAGCAAAATAAAACAACATGAAGTGGGTACTCTAAAGAGGTTCAGGTCAAGGGGAAAGGGATAGACAATGAAGAGAAGAGGGGGAAGGTGCAGACAAGAATCCAAATGAAACCACAAAATTGAGAGAAGGGGGTGGGTCGGGGAGGGAGAGATGAGAATGTTGAAAGGGGGTGACATTGATCAAGATATATTATATTCATAAACTGCTTTGGGAACTGTACAAGTTCCTAAAGATAAAAACAACCACAACAAAAAACTAACGATCGGGGCCGGGAGTTTGGCCTAGTGGTAGAGTGCTTGCCTAGCATGCATGAAGACCCGGGTTCGATTCCTCGGTACCACATACATAGAAAAAAGCCAGAAATGGTGCTGAGGCTCAAGTGGTAGAGCTCTAGCCTTGAGAAAGTCCAAGGACAGTGATCAGGCCCTGAGCCCAAGCCCAGGACTGGCAAAACAAACAAACAAACAAAAAAACTAACAATCATGCCAGTTATCATGAAAGCCCAGTGTTGGCACTGCAAGTCCATAGTCAGTTTTGTTGTCCGAAGTGGCGCATGTGCGCCACCTAGTGCTCGATGGGAAACGAGCAGATTCTTGGTTCAGTTAAAGAACCTTTGTTGGCAGATAAATGAGAGGGAGAAAAGTGACAACATACCAGCACTTTACGTGTATTGGCTCATTGAATACCCACAACATACGCATTGTTATCCTCAGTTCGTAGTGAGGAGACTGAGGCACAGACAGAGGAGCTAAATGGCATGACTGGGTTCAAGCAGCTAGGAGTTAAGTCTGATGTCAGGCCTCACAATCGCTGCTCTCATAGCTTATGGGCTTTCAAGCAGCCGCTGTCTTCAGAGACCCTAGTCTGAGAGGCAAAGCTGTACTGAGCCGTTCGTTTCAGGGCAGTAGGAGGAGGTACAGGTTATTTTAGAGGCAGACATTGGAGTCGTGGCTCTAGGAGGGAGCCCTGGTCCAGAACTCCATAGTGAGCAAGAGCCGAGGGGCCCTGGTACCTGATGGCAAGGCCTGGCGCCCCTTCTGGAACTAACAGACAAGGTGGTGTCCCCCACATCACAGACTGCAGGATTCCCATGATGCCAACAGTGACTCAAGTTCCAGGGCTAGGCCAACCTGACCCGCAATGGGAATCTTCTCTGTACCTGTGAGGAATTGATGGGAAGAGGGTTTATGGAGGAAGATCCAAACGGGACCCGACCAACTCAAATGCCCTAGACACCAGGGAGTCCTTATCCCTGGCCTTTGGACAGGCTGGCTGGCCCCGCCCCCAGCGGCCGAGCCCCGCCCCCATCGGGCTGAGCCCCGCCCCCATCGGGCTGAGCCCCGCCCCCTGGGTCCCTCTCGACCCCGCCCCCCGCCAGGCCCGCCTCTCTTCCGGTCTCTCGGCGTGGCGGTTCCAGCCAGGCTTACTCGAGGCGGAAGTGCGGCGGGGAGGTGGGCCTCAGGTACATTAGCTCCTGCTGCCTGCGTCCGTTTCTGAACGGACTCTGGAAGCGGGGTCCGGCCGCTGTGTTGCCTCAGGCGCCGGGAAAGGCGGCGTCCCGTCAGGGTCTGGCCCGCTTGGCCGGTGGGGCGAAGGCCGGGCGTCCGACGTCCGCGTCCCCTACGTCCCTGGAGTCGGAGCCCAGCGGGTGGACGGGCAGCTGTGACGGGCCTCGAGGGCCCCGGCGGAGGGATGGCCTCGGCGGCCCTGAGCACCGGACGCGGTGGAGAGGCCGGCCGACCTCCCACCGACGCGGCGCGGGCCCGGCTGCGGGCACGCCCGGTGCGGGGGTCGGGGGCCCGCTCCGCCCCTCGCTGCGGCCGGCCGGCCTGCGGGCTCCCGGAAGGCCTTGGAGACGCGGCCAGATCCTGGTATTCAAGGTTCTGTCCCCAAACCTGCTGAGGATGGGCGTGTGTGTGTGTGTGTGTGTGTGTGTGTGTGTGTATTCATGCTAGTAATGCATAATCAAGACATGGAAAATAATCACCCAGTTAACTCCCAAGTGCGGTGTCCAACAGATATCCCCTTGGCTCCCCATTTCCCCGCTCCCTGAACTCATTACTAGCTATGGCAGTGAGATGTGAGTGTCATTTCCGGAGGAGTAAGATGGAGCTCTGATGGGAGGTTCTTCCATCTTTTGCCCCCTTTTCGTGGCAAGTAGTGCTGCTGGTGGGGAAACCTTTGGTCACCTGGGGAGTCAGGTGACTCAGAAGAGATGCAACTCCCATGTGCACCTGCTGTGTAAGCGGTGTGTAGAGCCGCTTGATTTCCTGGCCTCAAGATAGACACCACGGCACAGACCTGACCTGACCTTGCAGCCTGTTCCAATACAGTGGAACCCCTGATCAAAGATACTTAGGTCACTCATCTTTCCGTTGCTCTTACTTTTTTCCCATTGGTTAAAGAAGTTGGCTTCCTTGTCCCTTAGGGAGTGACCCCAGTTCTAGTGGAGCCACACAGACTAGATAGGTGAAATGGACCAGGTGAGAACCTCTCATCTCCCGCCATCCGTGGCCCCTCACACCCACGGTCTCTTTCTAGGTGTTGCAGTTTTTCAACAGAAATTGAAATCTTGGAGATGGAAGAAAAACCACACATGAAGTCAGACTTAGTATGTTATAGGCTAGATTGGGCTGTCCTAGCCTTTTCTATAGTGTTGTGGTTTTCAAACTTTTCAAAATAATGTTCTTTCCCTTAATTCAGTCTTCTATTAAAGCTTCAAGCAGAGGTTCTCTAATGGAGGCTGGATAGGGAGTTCTGGGCTTACTCACTTGGCCTTCATCACCAACTTTTTTTTTTTTTTTTGGTTGGTTGTGGGGTTTGAACTCTGGGTCTGGGCGCTGTTCTTGAGCTCTTCAGCTCAAGGCTGCTACCCTACCCCTTGAGCCGTAGCATCACTTCTTTTCTGGTGATTAATTGGAGATAAGAGTCTCACAGTCTTCAGTGCCCAGGCTGGCTTTGAACCATAATCTTCAAATCTCAGCCTCCTGAGTAGCTAGGATTAAAGGTGTGAGCCACTGTTCTCAGCTCATCACCAACTAACTTTTTTTTTTTTTTTTTTTTTTGCCAGTCCTCGGTTTGAGCTCAGGTCCTGAGCACTGTCCTTGGACTTTCTCAAGGTTAGAGCTCTACCACTTGAGCCTCAGCACCAATTCCGAGGAATTGTGTATGTGGTACCGAGGAATTGAACCCGAGCCTTCGTGCATGCTAGGCAAGCACTCTACCACTAGGCCAAACTCCTGCCCCCCCAACTGACTTTTAAAGAGGTTTCTGGGCCTGTTTGAAATCAGTGCTAAGAAGTGAAACCATAGCTATTGAAGAGGCTGAGATTTGAGGGTTGCAGCTTAAAGCCAGCCCAGCCAGGAAAATCTGTTGAACCCCCAGAAAAGTGGACATGGCATTATGGTTCAACATGGTAGCATGCTAGCCTTGGGTGAAAATGTTCAGGGATAGAGTTCAAGCCCTCTGACTACACATAGTGAAACCAGAGTATTCCTAGCTTTGATGAATGCATCAAAGAACTCTAGCATTTCTCATGAGGTTATAACTTAGTGCCAGGAAAGATAACTCTGATTTCTTTCCTGCCGTGGTTAATTTTTAAAAAGTCACTCAGGCTGGGTGGGGAGTTTGTTCTAGTGGTAGAGTGCTTGCCTAGCATGCATAAAGACCCAGGTTTGATTCCTTAGTACCATGTACATAGAAAAAAAAAAGCCAGAAATGGTGCTGTGGCTCAAGTGGTAGAGCTCTAGCCTTAAGAAAGTTCAAGGACAGTGCTCAGGCCCTGAGTCCAAGCCCAAGACTGGCAAAAAAAAGTCACTCAGGGCTTGAAAAAGGCAATGAAGTCTCATGCTATCCGTCAGTTCTGTTTTCCAGAAGCAAAACATCTTCAATGATTTCATATTTTGGAGTAGTTGACTTCCGTGCTACTAAATACTGTGCATACTTGTCCTACTAACTGTTGATAACTCTTGGTATCAAAGGGAATGGTTTAATTGAAATCTCTCCCCCATGTACAGGATGAACACTTTTTCTGTTGTTCAGTTGGTTGTAATATGAAAAGTTTTACACAAACAGTATTTCCCTAATTTCTCTGCCATTCTGTTGGTTTCTTCCATTAGGAAATGAATTTAACTAGAAGATACAGAAAATCCTGTAAATAATGGAGGCCTAAACAAAAAAGGGCTTGTGTTTTTCTTACAAAGGAAGCCTCCAAGCAGGCACTTGCTGGTGTTAGGCAGCTACTTAATTCCATGAAAGACTCCCCATGCTCACTGTCCCTATTGAGCTGACTGGTCCCCAGTGCTTATCTCATGGTCACAAGATCTCTGTTACAGCTGAAAAATGACACATCTGTTTTTAAGGAAGGAAAGAAGATGGGCATTGCCGTTAAATCTGAGAGGGGAAAAAGCTTTCTCAAAAAGTACAAGACTTTGCTTCTAGTTTTAGTTCTTTGGCCAAAATGGTCTTACTCAGGTGAAAGCCTACTGGGAAAACAGGTTGATTTTGTTAGTAAGGAGAAAGGTGGAGGATAGAAGAGTACCACACAACGTTTTCATTATGCAAGGATGCCAGGTACCATGGTGACTAGTGCCTCAGTATCCTCTCCACTTAAATAGCTTTTCATTGAAGCACACCTTGGTAAGATAGTTCTTTGAGGGCGAAGGCTGTTATACTCTTATCTCTGCTTACAGCAGGTCAGGTTCTAGGCTTTCTCTTAGGACTTTCCTGGTGTAGGGTGTCTCTAATTTGGTTGACATTGAGATTGGCACAGACGTTCCTGCAGAGAATAGGACAGTTACATATGCAGAGAATTTTGCATCTTTTGTAAGTTTGATTACTCTGTACACACTACTGCTGTACATGGATATTCAGTTTCTGATGAAAAAAAAGCTAGAAGTTGACTAGTAAATAGGCTACATTCTCCCATTGAACTGAATTCATTTTGTTCACCTACACTTGTCATGGCCACTCTGTGATGCAATCAAGTAAGACAGAAACCACAAAAATGGCCAAACATCTCTCCCAGCTTATGTGAGCGACACTACTCCTTTACCTATGACAGCTTTCAACCACTCTGCTTCTCTTGCTTATGTTAAAATGACTAGATTTCTATCAAAGAATTGCCCTGGCTTCCTGGAGACCGTCCTCCAAGTAGAGCCAACTATGACTCCTTCAACCCTTCTCTGACCACAGTGGAATTAATTTGAAATCAACCACAAAGGGAGTTGGGAGAATTCGCAGATACAGGAGAGTTAACCAGCATACTGCTAAGTAAATAACCAGTGTATCAGAGGAGGTAAACCACAAGGGAAATTAGAAAATACTTGAAGATTTATGAAAATAGACACACAACCTCCCAAAACTCAGGATGCAGCTGTATAGCAGTGTTGAGAGAAAGAAATAAAAGAAGAGAGAAGCAGGAACACTGATGAGATCAACAGTTGGCTCCAAGAAAGAATGATCAAGTTGACAAGCCTTTGCTAGAATGAGAAGAAAATGAAAGAAAGCTAAGATTATTGAAACCAAGAATGAAAGAGCACATCACCTCTGACATCACTGTGAAAGTCCAGTAGTAAAGTGAGTGGACACCTGTTTTAGTAGTTAACCTTCTGTTCTACCAGTATTCCTACATTTGCTTTCCCCAGAATTACTTTCCTGGAATTGTTCCACCCTCTCACTATTCTTCAGTTCTGGAGCTTTTGTATGGAGTCAGGTAATCATGAAGAACTTGGGTTTGGTTCAGGCAGATCTGGATTGTGGATCCAGCCCTGCATCATAGCCATTCACTTTACTTCTGTTTCTTTCTTTTGTTTGTTTGTTAGTTTGTTTGTTTTTTTCAGATGAGGCTGAGGGTCAGATGTATAAATCTCTTCATGCTTTTCTTTATTGAGATATCTATGCAAAATATTCAATGTAGTCCCAAACCCACCATAAGGATGAGTGAATGCTAGCTTAGGATATAAAACCAAGTTCCTCAGCTCACTAAAGTCAAGTACTCCAGACCCTCATTGAGCTCTGTTTAACTTCCTGCCTAATAATGTGGCATGGAGAATCTAAATGGAGTTTAGCAGTGATAGGAAAGAGTGCTGACTTTAGTTTTTCATTTTGCTTAGAGCAAGTTAGAAATGATTTTTAAAAATTGACAATTTAACAGTCAATTTGAGGAAAGAATGGCTTATGAGTCAGAGAGCCTCAGAATGAGAAGAGATGCAGAGCTCTGCTGGACAACTGAGGGAAGAAAATGACACACGGATTGCTTGTTTCAGTCACTTTCTTTGTAAAGGTGAAAGCAGAAGGAACTTCCCTGTCCTGTTCATGGTCTGTTTGAGGACTTCGCTGTTTCCTGTCTCCCCTGATTTCTCAGAAAGGCAGATTGAAGCAGGAGGATAGGTCACAGAAGAGGAGCCATGGGAAACAGCAGACAGGAACTCGGTGACACTATTAATAGTTAGCTCCACTAGACGTGCACAGGCATTAGTTTCTTTGTGTTAAGCTTTGTGCTTCCACAATTTAAAAAGGCTGAGGGCAGAGGGAGCTCTCTCCCTCTGACCTTGTCCATTTTCTCAACTAATGAGTGTCCTCTGGGAGTGGGGAAGCCACTTGTTCTTAGGGGAGAATACTTGGGAAAATGACTCCTTTGGACATAAAAAGTGCTTGCAAAGGAAAATTCTTGTCTCGGGAATGGATAACTTCCCTGAAGCACTATACTTTGTGAAAAGAGATGCTCAACTAAGAATAAAGAGCCATTATTTGGCTCATGATGATGCAAAGTTAAAGGGATATACTAGTGTTGAGATCTTTGGACCCAATAATAGAACAGTGTGGAATGATTTGACATCAAAGGAGGCACGTATCCTAACCTGCCTTTGTGCCAAACCCCCAAACTACCTTCTACAAATCCTGTGACCTGCTATCAGATGTGCCTGACCTTGTCTGGGTGTGCATGATCTTGCATTTGCTTTGTTTTACTAATAAACAGTTTTGGGCTCAACCTTGATGTGTTCTCAATTTTTTTTTTTGTGATGGCGTCACAAACTCAGAATCTAAGGGCCCAGACCTCCTCTCTTTTGGAGGCCTTTCTGGAGCAAGATAACCAACTTTTGGCTTGATGGAATGGTTTAGCATGAGTCACTTCTCATGCCCAGTGCATGAGCTCCATCCAAAATGAGCCCCCTGTGAAGTTATTCACTAGAGATCCTAAGAAAGTGAGCTGCAACTTACCACAGTGTTCATTTCTGCTAGTCGGAACACATGCTGGTTTTTTTTTTATGATTTTCAGATACTTGTTGAAATTTAGCAATACTGTGGATGAGGCTTCCTATTTTTAGACACTTCTTCCAGGACGTTACTTTTCTCTGCAGTCTTTGCTCCCTACTTTCCTTATAATTTGCACATAGGCCACTAGATGGCAACAAACCAATGTCTGATGTAAACAAAATAGGTGTGTAAGTAGCCAGTTCACTCCAGTTACATAGGAAATATTAATTTATTCTAGTTTGCAAATAGTGTAGTTAGGGCTAACCCCATTTCTCCTGTTGTGCAGTTAATTAAAATCAATGCTGATGCAGGAGCCACTTCACATCTGATTTTTTTCCTAGTTATTTGGAGATGAAAGCCTCATGGAATTTACTGTCTGAGCAGGCTTCGGATCTTAGTCCTCAGATCTCAGTTTCCTGAGTGGCTAGAATTATAAGAGTGAGCCACTGACACCTGAAAATTAAATATACAATTAAGTACACAAGCATGTAGTTAAGTTTTATAATAAGTAAACAAATGATCCTGGCTTGGGACTCCAGTATAAAGAAAGATGTGCTGACTGTAAGCACTCATAATTGTTCCTGATTTGAAGGTCTTTTATTTTTTGGTAAGATCACATTTAGAGATTAGATTTTAAAAGCACTGTTTCAACAACATAGAGAGTTCTAGTTGCATCCATAATATGGCAATTCAGGACTGGAATTAACCACTATAAACAACTAGTATATGAATAACTTCTTTTGCGTGCATAGGACAATAGGCAGTGCATTATTGTGATCTCTAGGAAAGGGAGGAATAAACGGAGAGGGGGGAATAAATAGAATGAGCTGTGTAATTGCCTTAGTTTTCTGCCTGAGGCTCAGTTCTAAGCACAGGCTTCACAAGAATGAAGGTAGCCTCTCTGATCAGCCTCTCTGATCAGGAGGCCAAAGATAATCCAAAGACAGGTGACAGCAGCAGGTGAGGTGATCTGAAACCTTGTCATCTCTAGAACAGAAGCCTCAGGTGACAGGAAAAGTCTTCAGAGATAATTATATTTTATATAGCGTGGAAGAGGGACTTAGGATGGTTGGATAGACATGAAAGGAGAGGATTTGGGCTGAGTCCAGGTAAATAACTTCCTAGCCATCTTGGCTGATCAGGCTGGAGAACACTGCTCTGCTCGGAAAGAATCATTGATTGCTGATTCCTGCAGTGGGCAAGCACCTGAGCTAAATAACAGTCCTGACCCTTCTAGTCCTAGAGTTTTTGTAGCTTAGCCCCCATAAGAAGCAGCTGACATCAAACTATATTTTCAAGCATGCTGCAGAAACAGAGTCTCTGATTACTCAGTTTAAAAAAGAGTAGCTAACAATGGTTTCCCTCATTCGTCATAATCAGTAGAAACCTTGGGCTCTACTAGCAGAGATTTGCAATAGAGCAAAATCTTGATACATAAGGCCATATAATGTGAAGCTAATTGAAAGGACCTCCAGGATAGTGAAACAAAAGCCATATAATGAGTAATTGTTGTCCTTAATGTACTATGTTGTCTCTCATCTCCTTTGCTGTCCCTTGGTTATCTCATATTGGTATAGTATCTCACTTTGTTATCTGATATATTGAATTTATTTGTATTTGGATATTTGAAATTTGATAGGGAAGGGGGGAAAACCAAGATGGGTGTGGGGTGTGGGGGGGGAGGGAAACGGGTACCAAGACATGTGAAAGGGTATCAATGTATGTGAATTAATGCACCTTCTATCTGGCAAATATCATGTAACCCTTTTACTAATTACAGTAAAAAAAAAGAGTAGCTAAAAATTTAAATCAGAGTACTATGGTTTCCTCTGTGAGTCATTTAGACTTACTTCCCCCTTCCCTACCCTCTGGCATGGAGCTTGAACTCTGGGCCTGAACGTTGCCCCTGTACTCTTCAGGTCAAGGCTAGTAGCATTCTACCACTTGAGCCACAGCTCTGCTTCCGGTTTTCTATTGGCTAATTGGAGATAAGAGTCTCACAGACTTGGTGCCCAGGCTGGCTTTCAACTGTGATACTCATATCTCAGCTCCCTGCATAGCTAGGATTACAGGCATGAGTCACTGGTGCCTGACTAGAGTTACATTTTTATGATTTTTTCTAATTTGTATATGCCTTTTTTTGAAGCAAAAATTCAGTCATATCCATGTTTTTGTGTCCCTGTAAAAAGCCAGCAGTACATTGATACCAGCTGCTCCCTTAGCACCTGAATGAATAGTGTTTGGCAAATATGTCCTACTCCACTTCTTGTGCCCTGATAGACACTACTAATCAGCCACAGATCTCTTTTCTGTCCATCCAGCCTCATCTTTGCCATAGAATTCTCTGGAAAATGCCTACTGTCATACTCACATGGTGGTTTTCTTGGATCAAATCCGCAGGAGCAAACCCAGAGATAAGCATGAGAGACCATCATGACCTGCTAAGGGAAGATATTTTGGTTTTAAAGAGTATGCTTACTGTCTGTCATTGGATGATCCATAAAAATTCATCCTCTCTGCTTTGAATCAACAAGTATCCCAAGGCAAGTAGCTACACCTCATGTGTAGAAAAGTTCTCGGTGATTTTCAGAGGTACCCTCCCATGCTCTGTGGCATTCTGGTAGGGGACAGACCCTTAGCCTCCCCTAGTCTCTGGGCCTGCCTCACCATCTGTCTGCCTCTGGATTCAGAGCTTCCTGGAGAAAACTAGCTCCTGTTTTTGCTAAGAGCCAAGGAGGGGTTTACTTCACTGTCACAAACTCTTGCTTTGAATCTGTCTCTGTGTGTGTATTCCAGTATGGATTTGAGAACACTTCTTGCCATGGTGATTAGTGGGGTGGAATTGGTGGAGACGGTGGTTATGGTAATGCTGGTGGAGGTGGTGGTGGCAGCCGTGGTAATGGCGCACACCCAAGTGGACTTTATCCAACTATCTATGCATTGATTGCTTATTTCTTGCTGGGGAAGCTGGATGAAACCAGAACTGAGCATTTGACACATACTGATCTAGCTCCTGGATGAAAAGAAAACAAACATACTGTCCTGCTATTTGATGCTAAGAAAGAATTCTCAGACTATCAGAAGGAAAGGAAAAAAGCATTTTACTTCTTCGCTTTGGCAGTATAAATCAGTTGGATGGTTTAAGCCTGCAAATGTCTGTCCCTGCTGTGGAATTTTGGCCTGACTAGCGCTTTGGGCAGTGATGTTCAACCCCCTCTGAGGGTTGTGTTTTCTCCAGACTTCTCAAGTCCAGCAGTGAGAATCTAAAGAAACCCTCGATTGTTTTCACATAGAAAGTTTTATAAAGCAAAGTTTAAAATGCAGTCCACTTGTGGGATATTTTTAGCCTCTTGAGAATGTTCCAGATCGCTGACTCAGTAAGCCCAGGCTCTTAAAAATGTGCGGTATTAAACTCCACAATGAGACATTGTCTGAGGCCTTGCCATTTGAGACTGGCCCTGTATTGAGGCCTGCCTTGATTTCCTAGGGACTGTGTACCACCCTACTGAACACCAGATCCCCCTTTACTCACCAGTGAGGACAAGGCGCTCCTCCATAGCACTGGGAAAAGGGGGACTAGAACTACATGGGAAAGGATAGAAAGTTACTGTGTTTATGGCTCAGAGCCAGGAGAGCTTCTGAAACTTAGCATCCTGGCTTTGCAGAAGACAGGAAAGCCCAGGAATGCAAGGGCATTTGTCCCAGGTTCGCTGTCTCCTCCAGCCTTCCCAAGTGCATAGGGTGGATGGTCCATCTCCCCTTGGATTAGTGTAGCTGCTAATTGGGCACCTTCCCGTGGTCCAATTAGGTTTAGTCATTGCAATAAGGTATAAGGTACTGTGCTTGAAGCACAATGGCTGCTGTAGGAGTTGGCAAACGGAGTATAATGGGTATTTTCCTGTCAGGCCTATATAATATTAGTAGAAATATATCAGTTATCTTCTATGCGCTCTTTGAAATTCACATAGATGTATTTTACAAATGAGATCTGCCAGAACGTCCCTATATGATGGTTTGACTTAATAATGGTATAAAACTCACAACCATTTTATTTTCCTCTCTCAGTGTAGTACTTAATGAATTAGTGCAAAATTGGTTTGGGGTTAGATGATTTTGTGTAACACCATGTGCTAATGTAAGTGCAGGTAGACTAGGCTGAGTTACAGCGTTCATATTCAGTAGTTTACATGTATTAAATATATCTCAGTTGAGAATACTTTTCAACTTGTGGATTTAATCAAGAGATTACCCCATCATAAATTGAGATTATCTATCTATCTATCTATCTATCTATCTATCTATCTATCTATCTATCTATAATCTAATTACCTACCCACTTATTCCAGAGTATTCACAGAAGAGAAGACAGGCTCTCAGTAGTATAAGGATGAGAACAACATCTCATTTCTGTGTGTGTGTGTGTATGTGTATGTGTATGTTGGTTGGGGGCTTGGACACTGGGCCTGAGTGTTGTCCCTGTGCTCTTCAGCTCAAGGCTACCACCCTATCCATTGAGCCACAGCCCCACTTCCAGTTTTCTAGTGGTTAATTGGAGATAAGAGTCTCACAGTCTTTAGTGCCTGGGCAGGCTTTGAACCTTGATCCTCAGATCCCAGCTAGGATTACAGGTGTGAGTCACTGCGCCTGGCTATCAACACAAATTTCTTACCACTCAGGTGTTAGTTATTCCCAGTGGACAACAGAATATCTTTCTTAGGAGCCTCTGGAGCCCTAGGGTCACATGAAGACAGGTATAAGCAAAGGATTGTAGGTCTCATAAGTTCTGGCTCACAGCTAACTTAAAGAAAGGCATCTGGCAGATATTTTTCAAATGCTCAATATTACAATGTCTGTCCCAGTATCTTCCCTTTCTTCTTTCCTTCAGCACCACAAAAACCTATATCCTCAGCAAAACAGGAGAGGTAGCTGCTGGACCACTGAAATCACTCTACTTTGAGTGCTCTTGATGTGTGGTTCCAGGACCAGCAGCTTCAGCATCCCCTGGGAGGTTACTAGAAATACAAGCAAGGTGATCCTACCTATTCCACAGTTCACAACTCTAGGTTGATGCCCCATGGGCTGAGCTGTGACCTGTATTGCAAGGGGGCTTGTGAGAACTGCTGCCCCTACTCAAGTGAGTCCGAAGACTTCCCAGTCCTGTTATTTAGATTTGATGTTACATGTTATAGATAATGGATTCTTAGCCTGTGCTGGTGGCTCATGCCTGTAATCCTAGCTACTCAGCAGGTTGGGATCTGAAGATCAGGGTTGCAAGTTAGCCTGGGGAGGGAAGTCCATTAGACTCTTATCCCCAATTAACCACCTAAAAAAGCAGGAAGTTGTCAGGCACCGGTGGCTCACACCTGTAATCCTAGTTACTCAAGAGGGTGAGATCTGAGGATCATGGTTCAAAGCCAGCCCAGGCACAAAAAGTCTGTGAGACTCTTAACCACCAGAAAACTGAAAGTGGCACTGTGTCTCAAGGGGTAGGGCAGTAGCCTTGAGCTGAAGAGCTCAGGGACAGTGCCTAGGCCCAGAGCTCAAACCCCACAGCCGACAAAAAAACAGGAAGTGGAGCTATGGCTCAAGTGGTGTAGCCCTAGCCTTGAGAAAAAAGGCTCAGGGACAGCACCCAGGCCCTGAGTTTACGCCCAAGATCACACACACACACACGCAGACACGCATGCTCGAGATACCACCAGATTTTTAGTTTTTACTCATTAGACATTGGAGCATTTCATAGGATAGTTACACCAGATAATTTCATGTTACATATTGAAAGCATTTCACATTTCCCCCCAAGAGTTTTGAAATTTAATCAAAGGGGAAATGAAGAGGACAACAGTGTAATTCTTGAACTATGAAGCAGAGACAGGGAAGCTTGTGGGTTAGCTAAGGCCACTCAGATTTAGAGGAGGACCAGGACTGCTATGATTTCCTAATTAGAACAGAGAGATGGGAAAATGGGACCAGTGTGGAAAAAAGGTCTACATTTCAGCTTCTGGAGTGGGCTGAGATCTTACATTGTAGAACCACAAGAGCATCTATGGATGCTTTATTGTTCTTAATGATTCAGGATCTTGAAGACCTTCTTTCAGACTTCTGAAAGTGGCAGAAACATTTTCAGATGCTGCTCTATTAATGGGCTACACTTTCATTGTTTTCTGGAAGTTTTCAGAATGACAAAGTTTCTGTGCTTAAGATCAGAGACTCTTGTTTTCGTACTTGACACACTGGAGTGAAACAAAATGTGTTCCCTTGATGACAATGAGCTCTTTCACATCTGGAGTGTCACTGTCATCCGGAACGACCCTCACATCTGTTCCCTGTTGTTTTCTATGCTCTGACATTCAGTCTTGTATTTTTGTCTTTATAATACATCTCCAATGTTAATAAGGTACCTGTAATTTATATTGGATACACCATTTCCTTAGCTATGAAATGCAAGAGGCAGTTTGTTAAAGGTCCTGTCATCTGTACTGAGGCTTCTCCCATTATCCTTTTAAAATTAAAGAGTGTCCCAGGTAATTTGAGGGGATGGTGGGTCTGGGAGAGACAGGAGTGGAAGGGGTGATATAGATTAAGATGCATTGTAAACTTACATGTTAAGTTGGAACCCCTTTGTACAACTACTTGATTCTGCTTTTGCAATTTTTTTTGCCAGTTGTCGGTCTTGAACTCAGGGCTTGAGCACTGTCCTTGGACTTTTCTCAAGGCTAGAGCTCTACCACTTGAGCCATAGCACCACTTCCAGCTTTTTTCTATGTATGTGGTACCGAGGAATCAAACCTGGGTCTTCGTGCATGCTAGGCAAGCACTCTACCGCTAGGCCAAATTCCCGGCTCCATGCTTTGGCAATTTTTAAAGAATTTTTGTCTTGATGGCTCTTGGGCTTGAACTTATGGCTGAGGCTCTGTCTCTGAGCTTCTTTTGCTCAAGGATAATCACTTTACCACTTGAGCCACAGCTCTATTTCCCACTTTTTCGGAGTAGTTTATTGAAGATATGAGTCTCATGGACTTTTCTGCCTGGGCTGGCTTTGAACTGCGATCCTTAGATCACAGTCCTAAGTAGCTAGGATTACATGTGTGAATCTCTGGTGCCTGGCTGAAATACCTAATTTTTATAAAAGTACTACATGTTGTTAGAACTCTACAAGTGGTAGTTATCATCCTATTATCTCCTTTAACTTTTGTGGTTTTTTTGGAGGGGGGAAGGGAGTTTGATGTTGTGAAGTTGGCATTGACTAGATGGTCAGATTCTGCTTCAAACTCCTCTTTCGGAACCACGAGAAAGCAGAGGGCAGACACATCTGACCTTGAAGATTTCTTAGATTTACATGCTTCTCCTACCTTCCTGCAGCCCTCACTCAGCCTTTCTACTTCCTCCCTAGAGGTTTGCACTCAAGTCTTCTCCAAACCTAGAAAAACTGTCTTCTGTTCTTTTACCACCCGGAAGCAGAATTCCAGAGGTGGGGTGAAGACATAGGTGCAAGTGGGGTGTCATCTTACACTTCATTCACCTGAGCAGTGGTTCTGTTTTTACTTTGTAAAAATTTGACCTCTCTAAAATGGATGGGTATAGTTTGCTGAAATGCTCTTCCTTCCTTCCTGCCTCCCTCCCTCCCTCCTCTCTCTCTCTCTCTCTCTCTCTCTCTCTCTCTCTCTCTCTCTCTCTCTCTCTCTCTCTCTCTCTTTCTTGTAGGTAGATAGAGGAATGATACCTTTTCCAGCCACAGCATCTGAGGTGGTTGAAATGCAGCCATCTCTCCTCTCAAGGCCTGCTGTCTTTGCTCATGGTAAGAGAGAAGACACATGGAGAGCCAGGAACCATGCCAGACTGAGCATAGACCTAAAGGAAAGCTACAGGAGTATTATGGTTTAGATATAACATGGCTTCCAAATTGTGTCAGGTGCTGGGTGCTTGGTCCCTAGCAGGGGGTGCTATTTTAGGCGCCTCTGGAGTCTTAGGGAAGTAGGGCCCAGCTGGAGGAAGTAGGTCCTGGGAGGCTGTGTGAAGGCATGTCCTTGAGTACTGTCTCTTGGCCTGCCCCTCTTTGTCTCATCTCTTTGCTTCCTGTCCACAGTGATGTGTGGGGTGAGTGGCCTCTGGCATGTGCTCCTCGTACTACAGTGCTCTGCCTTCTTACTGCTCAGAGTCCGCAGAGCCAAAGACATCAACCTCTGTGACCATGGGGCTAAATAAACCATTCATCCCTGTGGCCACAGCCAGGGAAGGCCAAGGAACCCTGGGAGAGTAGCAGTGCCCCGGAAGGAGTGCTTCCATCTAACCCAAGCAGCAGAGGCTCTCTGGGAAGTAGGAGGGGCGGAGCTCCATTTTTAGGCCCAGTGGAATGAAAAGGCAGAGGAAGGGTGGGAGGGTGGTTCCCTCAGGAATGGGAGAGGCAGGCCCATAGCTGCCACCCATTGGAAGGAAGGCAGAGCTGGCACTCAGCATTACTGGGGATGTTCAATTTCAGAACTCTCTTCACTAGACAATCCCAGGTGTGACTTGGGATTTCCAGCTATGGGATGGGGCAAAAGCAATACATAGTAGAAAGCACGTGTTGAATTCGATATTGCCTGGGGTTGGACAGCAAGGGAAGGTCTTCCTGGATGCTGCCTGTGGCAGCACCTGCAGCTCCCATCCCAGTCTGGGACCCCCAGTGCACAGTGCCTGGTGCTGCTGAGCGAGGACATCGGGGAGATGAGGTGTGTGAATGCATTTGGACTTCCCTTTTTGTCAGGGCAGAACCCCATCACGTGTCAAGGAACACCTGAGCTTGTAAGCAGAGGCTGCCCCAAGCCTCTCGGTGCATCCCTGCCATCTGGGCTGTCCTCCTGCCCCAGAAACCCTACAGCCTACCCTCACCTCAGCAATGAGGGGCTCATGCTGGCTTATCTTGTGCCCCAGGTCCCCCTGGTTGCCTGGCTGGGGCCAGGTTGTCCCCATGTATAAGGTGATGTTTACTCACTTTAGCTGGGAGGAGAACCATGCTGGGGGCAGATAAAGCAGGAAAACCCACCCGAGGAGAGGTCCTGTCACTGGCATGGTGGGCTAGGACTCTGATGGTTCAATCTCAGAGATGAATCTCTGAGACTTATCTCCTATTAACCTGCAAAGATCCAGAGTGGAGGTGAGGCCCAAGTGGTAGAGCACCAGCCTTGAGTAAAAAATCCAAACAAGAACACTTGGGCCTCAAGCCCCAGCACACACACACACACACACACACACACACACACACACACACACACACACATGCACGCACACCAAAAATCAATATGTGTCCCGTATTTGCTCACACAGCAGCTATGTATTTAAATATAAACGAAAATAGCTGTGATAGACTATTATGCATACACATGCCCAGAAGTAGATGAAAAAAATAGATTAATGAATTGGAAAAGGATATTTTAGAATAGTTAGAATATTCTCTGTCCATACTGCAGTGTTCATTGCACCCCTGGGCTTGGGTAAGTGGACCCCATTTGCGACAGCTCTACTGGGGCAGTGCAGATGCTGGGGCTGTACACCGATTTTGCCTTTCATGGAATCTGGCAGGTGACATACAGGGGAGGTAAGGCCATATAATATGTGACTAAGAAGTAGATCTGGACTGTCAAGGAATATTATTAAACATTATAGCCCTGCCTCATTCTGGGCCGTTATAATTGGGTCATTTTCCTCTTCCCGAAGCAACATGGCAGTGTCAGTGTGTGTGATTATGTGGGGTGATAGTGCTTTGGGTGCCACAGAAGAGAAGGAAGCCACAGGGTGGGGAACGAGGGCCTGGATAGAAAGGCCTTCTAGGAAAGATCAGCTGGGTTCCTAATCTCCGCAGGAGCAGCAGGGTGAAGAGTGTAAGAGCAGGTCCACCCATAGGATGAGTGCCAGACTATGAGCCTCAAGATCGAAGCCTCCTGGGTAGCTAGGATTATAGGCATGAGCCAGTGGTGCCTAGCTTAGCTTAAATTATTTTTTTAAAAAGAAGATGTGAGTTTATACACCTACATAAAGCTCATGCATATGTTTATTTTAAAGCCCTCTTGATTGCAACTTTAGTTCTTTCTCCTCATCTTCTCACCCTACTCCAGGATCAAACTCTAACCGTGTTCTGAAACTGATACAGTCCAAGCTGGAATCTCCAGATTCTGGGCTGGCTGTTACTCATGCTCAGGCCCTGGGGCTTCAGGATGTTCAAACAGGCTTAATTTTATGGGCTAGACTGTGCTCAGGTGAAGCTTACAGTTAGCGAGGGTTGCACACTATATCTGGAGATTGGGTTCTTTATTTTGAATTTCCTTGAGAAACCATCTGTTGGTTTTTGGTAGGCTCTTTTGGCTGCCAGACTGTGGAGTTCCCTGGCTTTAGAACTTCATTCAGGGGCCATTCTTACCCTCCTCAGCCTTTCTTTCTCTTCCAGCAGACTTGAATCCACTCCTAGAATCAGGCTAACTCACCATCTTAAAAGAACTTTGCCTTCTGAAGTTAGAACTTCCATGATCTCCACCCTACCCCGAAAAGCCTTGCTATTGCCCTTTCCTAACCATAGTGGAACAGTAAAAACCACCCAGCTAGGTTTCAGACTGTAAAAAAAAAAAAAAAAAAGAAAGAAACATGACATAATGATGGCAGAATGAAGCCAGGAGGGTCTTTGGGCCATTCTCTAAGTCCTTAACCCCTTTATGGTTTAAGTCAAAGGACAGAAGCTGTCTAATTTTATGCAATTTTCAGCCTTAAGGATTCCCATCAGGAAATGGAATTCTCCAAAAGACTCCAGAATTGATCTGCTTGCCCAACCAACCCCACCTTAAAATCCTCCTCTCCTTTCTTAGGCTTCAGGTTGCAGCCAGCAGATGGTGCTCGTCTGCCTTGTTTGTCTCTCAGGCCAGTAGGGCTGGAGAGGAGGAGGTGAGAGGGAGAGGCCCAAAGGCAGACGAACGCCTGAGCCCTGGCCAAGGTTTCTCTGGCATCTGGAATGCATTAAAAACATCCTACAAATCTGAATCTCATTCTCCTTTGAAGAGACTGAAGGAGAGAAAATAATAGAGAGAGAAAGGGAAGGAGGGAAAGGGAAAGAGGAAAGAGGGAGGAAGAAAGGGAAAGAGGGAGGGAGGGAGGGAGGGAGGGAAGGAGAGAGAGAGAAAGAGGGAGAGAGAGGGAGAGAGAGACGACAGAGAGAGAGAGAGAGAGAGAGAGAGAGAGAGAGAGAGGAGAGAGAGAGGGAGAAAGAGAGAGAGGAAGCCTTCATTACTAGCACAGAGGAAAAGGTCAGGGAGGAGTTGAGGAGAGCCAAGGGTCATCATTGCTGGGAAGGGTGTGTCCTCTCTGTTGATCATTCTGTTCTGGGGTGGACAGGGCCGTGCAGCCCAGAGGAGGAAGGAAGCAATGAGCCAGAATGCTCTAAACAAAGGGGTAGGATGGGATCCCCGCTTTTATGGTTTGAGGCTCCTCCTAGGAGGGATGACTGAAAAGAGGTGGAGGACTTCCACCTTCCTACTGTGCTGACGGGCAGTTGTGTCATCTTAAACAGGACATACCCTTAATTCTCAGGTATGACTCATGGGCAAGGCTAAAAAGGGCACATTTCAGAAAGTATCTATTATCCTCTACCTCTGCAACATCCAATATGACCCCCCCCCTCTTTCTTTCTCTCTTTGTTGTGGGACTTGAACTCTGGGCCTGGACATTGGCCCTGGGCTCTTCAGCTCAAGGCAACAGCGCCACTTCCAGTTTTCTGATGACTAATTAGAGATAAGAGTCTCACAGACTTTTTAGTACCTGGGCTGGCTTTGAACCGAGATTCTCAGATCTCAGCCTCCTGAGTAGCTAGGATTACAAGCATGAGCGCGTGCGCTCTGTCTCTCTCTCTCTCTCTCTGTCTCTCTCTCTCTGTCTCTCTCTCTCTCTCTCTGTCTCTCTCTCTCCCTTTCTCTCTTTTTTTTCTTTTCTTTCCCAGTCCTTGGGCTTGGACTCAAGGCCTAGGTACCATACCTGAGCTCCTTTTACCCAAGGCTGGTGTTCTATCACTTGAGCCACAGCTCCACCTCCCCCCCCACTTTATCCCTCTTCTTAATTGGAAATAAGAGTCTCATGAACTTTCCTGCCCGGGCTGGCTTTGATTTCAGCCTCCTGAGTAGCTGGGATTACAGGCATGAGCTATAGGCTCAGGTCTTCCCAATCTTCCAGCTTTTCTCTGGTTCTTTTAAAAAGCAGAAATGTTCTTCGTGATGGCCATCTCCATGGTTTAGAGCTCAGCAGCCTTACACAAGCACAGGGTGTCTAGGCACCACTCTGAGTGGGGAGGGAGTTTTCTAGGGTACATGATGGGGAGACAAGGCTGCTGAGCCTCGTGGTGACTGTTCTTAGGCTTAGGTTCTTTTCCCTACTGCTCAGGCCAGAGGCTGCCTTTATGGCTAAATCGGGGGGAATATCAAGGCTGGCTTGTGTATAGATCACCCACCAGGAGCCCACAACTGTCTTCAAGCTGGAATCATCTCTGAATCTGATCACACATACCCTCTCACCTCAGTCATGTCAATTCCTCTGTGTCTGTTGGCATGGCTGGGCTTTGTCCTCCAATGGCTTGTGTGCCAGAAGCTTGGTTCTCAATGTGGTGCTCTTGAGAGGTGGTGTGGAGCCTTGAAGAGACAGGGCCTAGTGGGAGGCGATTAGGTTATTTGGGTTGTGTCCTTTGGAAGGAATTAATGCTAGTCTTACTCAGGGAGTTCCTGTGAGAGTGGGTTCTGTCTTACCTGTGATCTTTCTTTCCTTTTTGCATGTCCTGGGGTCATTGTGATGGCACACCATGAAGTTCATATCATAGCAAAGCCCTTGAACTTCTAGAACTGGGTAAAGACATCTATTTCTTTTTATTTATTTATTTTTTGCCCTAGGACTGGCGTGAACTCAGGGCCTGCTGTTGTTCTTGAGCATCTTTTGCTCAAGGATAGTGCTCTGCCACTTGAGTCACAGTTCTACTTCTGGATTTTGGTAATTTATCGGAGATAAGAATCTCACAGACTTTTCTTCCTGGGCTAGCTTTGAACCTCGATCCTCAGATCTCAGCATCCTATGTAGGTAGAATTATTGGTATGAGCCACCAGCACTGGACCAATGTTGCTTTGGTTTATAAAGTACACAGCCTCAGGATATTTTGTTATAGTCACACAAAATGGTCTAACACAACATACCTGTGGGGCTGCCTTGTTCTGAATGATTATGCTCAATTTAATCAAGGAGTGTTCCAGTGTGAACAAGGCCCCGTGTGGGCCCAGGGAATCCTCTACATGGTGATACAGCTGAGCTCCAGTAGCTGGACTTTGAAGCCCACTGCACCTTTTTCACTACCCACCCTCCCATTTCCGTCTGCCTCTGTTCTCAATGCATCAGCTGCCTTCATAACTCATATTCTCTTGCCCCAGCTCTGACCCTCCTGCTCTCTCTTCTGATGTAGAAATCTTGCAAAGAGCAGGAAGTTCAGCCTTTCATGTTCCCTCTGGGGTCAGCACAGTGGAGGTGCTGACAGCACACTCTGGAGCCAATGAATGAGATGAAATCCTGTCCGGGGTTACACAGTCTTCATGAGCTTCAGTCTCCTTCTATGAAGGGGGGGGGGATAATAATAGTGTCTACTTCACTGGGTTGTTTGTTGCACTGAGGTAATGCATTTAAGTTGGTTAGTTAGTGCTGGACATAGGGTAGACATTCCATAATGTTAGCTGTTGTTAATAGCTTCCCATAATCCCCCAAAGCTGGCTCTTCTCAGAAAGTCTTGTTCTGTGGGAGAGGAAGTGGAGATGGCAGAGTCAGTCTGTGCCTAGTCTTCCAGTCCAGTGGTTGCCAAATAGGACCCACATACACTGCAATAGAGCTCATCTACTTTGGGAAGATATAACAAGGAGTGGAGGGACTTGATCTTCTGTGTCACAGTGTACTGGGTTCACAAAATGCCTATTGCCCTTTCCTTTTAGGCACAAGCTAGACTACATTTTCCAGCTTCTTTTGTAGTTAACCAGCAAAATGCCAGAAGTAGAAGTGTGGCTCAAATTGTAGAGTGCCAGCCTTGAGTGAAAATGAGATAGTTCCATCCCTGAGTTCAAGTGTGAGTACTGGCAGAAAAAAATTCTGAAAAGAGTATTAGCAATGGATAGGAGCAATCTGTTCTAGGACGTTGAAGACCTAAGTTTTAACTAAATGGGTAATGATGGGCCAGGGTGGAGTATGTGATCTACGGGTGTCTGAGTTCTTGTCTGCAGAATGAGATCGCTAGAGTGCATAACTGGAAGCAAGTCTCAGCCCTAACCTTTGATAAGTTCTGTAGTCTGTGGATGTGTTCTTAATTTTGTAGTAAGCTTTAAAGGATGACCTGCTCTCTCCACTTGCCAAGAGAGAAGGATTTTCTTTGAGTACAGCTCTCACCTGCTGGACTCTATTGTTGCTCTCTGGCAATTTGTGTCTGCATAGAAATGACAAGATAGGGCTTGTCTAAAATTGCTTATTTTCTTCTATTGAGAGAACCACACCAGCTCCTATGAACTGCAACTTCTTGTAACCATCTCCTCTTCCCAGTGCTTGGCTTTTATTCTGTTTTCTATAAAGGAAATTCTAGACCAAGCCATCGGTTCCAAGGACGTGTTCTAAATTACAGATGTTTGTTCTCAACTGGTCTCCAAATGTTTCTGAGGCCAGCACACTCCTGGCAGTCATTGTGTTATGTGGTGTTTAGGATGAAAACAGGGCAGGAACAGCTGCCCTCAGGTTTGGTTTATTTTTATTTATTTGCTCGTACTAGGATTTGAACTCAGAGCATTGTGCTTGCTTGGTTGAGGGTAGGGATGGGCGGGTGGTACTGAGAGGCACCAGCTGTAGGGTGATTATAAGTTGGCACTGGTGCCATTGATATATCCTGATCTTCATCTCATTTCACATCATTGTTTCTTATCTCACCATTTCTGCTTTAGTGTCTGGCCCTCGGATGTCAGGTCTATAGACACCCAGTCCTGTGTCTGCTCCCTAGTACATGGCATGGAAGAACATGTATAAAGTGCTCGCTTCACTCTAGGGGTGTACAAAGCTCAGACACAGAACAGAGACAGA
Source organism: Megascapheus bottae (assembly GCF_031878675.1). NCBI lineage: Eukaryota > Metazoa > Chordata > Mammalia > Rodentia > Geomyidae > Megascapheus > Megascapheus bottae. Next base: position 10,450,524 of record NC_143525.1, on the reverse strand, counting down.
GAAGAGGTGGAGAGGTGGGGTCTGGTTTTACAGACCTTGGGAGGACCTTCTGCCATTCCAATAAAAACAATTCTTCCAATTCCTTCTAGTTCCTTCTGCAGGCTAGACAACAAGCTCCCTGAGGGAAAAGGCAGGGTTTGACTCCCATTATTCTTCACCGACCCCACCAGAGGGCTCTGGCCCAAGTCAGACAGAGCTGTTGAATGCTCAAAGAATGCTGCTGGGTCAGCCCTGTTCCCTGTGTGACCAGAGACTCACTGTCATTGAAAGGTGAAATGTAGACAGACAGGTCCACAATGGCCAAGTCCTATGGCTTTATCCTCCTAGATCCCCTCTTTTGACAAAAGCTAGGCTCTCAGGCAGCAGTGTAGTTCAGCAATGGTCCCAGCAATGGCTCTGACAGCTGCCAGGGACAAGCTCTGGACCTCTTGGCAAGTTTGTTGCAACCCAACGGACCCAAGGCTGTCCTCTGCAGTCAGCAGCTGATTAGCCTGTAACTCAGATGCAGCTTAGTGGCATCTGTGAATTCTCTAAGCACACACCTATTACACACCTATCTCCATTTCCTTCAGCCCTCCTGCTATTTTCTCAGCTTGTGCTCCAACCACACACACACACACACACACACACACGCACACACACATCCATTTCCTTGGGTGGGGGGCATTGGGGAGTAATTTGTGGGCGCTTTAGGTATTGCTACTACTTTGAGTGACTCCTTAGGACACTCAGTGAGAGGCTGAACTCTTCTATGTTTACTATGGGTCTGTCTGGGAAAATGAGGATGTGAAAAATTAGCTTCATTTATTTAAGAACTATTTTCTTGCTGGATGTTGGTGGCTCATGCTTATAATCATACTTATGCAGGATACATAATTATTGTTCAAAGCTATCCTGGGTAGAAAGGTTCATGAGAGTCTGGCTCCAAAGTAGCTTCTAAAAAGCAGAGCCAGAGGCATGACTCAAGTGATAGAGCACCAGCCAAATAAGGATGAAGTCCCGAGTTCAAACCCTAGTAGTGCCAAGTTTTCTGATCTGTGTTTTGGACGTCTTGGCAGTACGTAGTGTTGATCAGGATAGTTTCAGAGCGGGTCTGGGGAGGATTTGATGGAAACACAGGTGGCAGTGCAGAAGTTGCTATGATCATCCTTCTGCTAACATTATAGACTTCCCATCTTCAGACACAGCATGTGTTCTCTCACTTAATTCCTCACAGTCCAGCCATTACCATTTTACAGAGAGACCTGAGAGGCCCGAGGTCATGAGCTCTGAGTCTGAGACACTGTCCACCAATCCTAACCCAGGGTCACAGTCACCCTGCTTAGAAAATCAAGGATTCCTGTATTTAGGCCATTCCCTAAAATAAAATACATGATGGGAAATCTTCCACTGTCCTTCTTCCTTCCTCCAGTGTCCAGTGCTGGTGAGGGCTGGGCTCATTCCAGCTCCAAAAGATTAGCCTTTGCACAATTTGCCACAATTTTTGTTTCCAACAGACAGCTGCTTAGATCCCTCACATAGTCTAAAGACTAGAGGAACAACAGTAGCTGTAAATATTTCCTTTCTTTTTCTGGCAGTAGTAGGGCTGAATTTAGGACCTTGCACTAGAACCATGTCCCCAACCCTTTCAGTTTCAGTTACTTTTTCCTTTTATTTCTGATTGGATTTCACATTGTTTTCTCTGTCTGTCCTGATGCTATGGTTATCCTGCCCATGTCTCCTCATGGCTGGGATTGCAGGCATGTACCACTACATTATACCAAGCTCATTTGTGGTGATGAACATATTACTTTTTGCCTGGGCTGGCCTTAAAGTGTAATCCGCATGCCCAATTACCTGGGATTGCAGATGTGAGCTACTGTTCACAACTTTTATTTTTGTTTCTTTTGATTTTTTTTTTGCCAGTCCTGGGCTTGAGCTCAGGGCCTGAGCACTGTCCTTGGACTTTCTCAAGGCTAGAGCTCTACCACTCGAGCCTCAGCACCACTTCTGGCTTTTTTCTATGTATGTGGTACCGAGGAATCGAACCCGGGTCTTCATGCATGCTAGGCAAGCACTTTAACCACTAGGCCAAACTCCCGGCCCCTCTTTTAATTTTTAATGGAGCGAGGTATCAGGGTTTTTAGCACTTCTTGCCTCCTGACCTGCAGGAGAGGCAAGGAGAACACGCCCCCACTAAGAAGAGACCCAGAAAGGTTAGGGCCGACTGGCTGCCTTCACCCAGCCCTCCCTCTCCAGAGGGAGACTGTGCCAGGGAGACTGTCACAGCAAGACTCGTTTATTGGGAAAGTACAAGGGGCTAAAGTAAGATGCAGAAGTCTATCAGCATACAGATGGGCAGGGCAAGGGGAGGTAGGTGCGGTCAGAGAGGGCAGCAGGGCCAATCCGTGGGTTTGAGGTAGTCTTATTTTACATCACAAACCACAGCCAAACCTCCCAAGGAGGCGACAGGCAGGTCGGCCATTTTCCTAATGTGACGTTCCCCACAACAAGGGTTCGAACTCAGGGCTTCATGCTTGTGGAAAGGTGCCCTATTGCTGAGCCATGTCTCTCGGCACTTTTTTTGTGCTGGTTATTTTTGAGATAAGTGTCTTTCCTCCTGGTCAGGTTTGTGCCTGGGTCACGATTCTTCTTCTTCTTCTTCTTCTTCTTCTTCTTCTTCTTCTTCTTCTTCTTCTTCCTCTTTTTTTTTTTTTTTTTTTTGCTTTCCACTATGTCTTGGATGACAAGCAAAAACAGGCCTAATTTCTTCAGGTGAGATGGAATCTCACAGAGTTTTGCTCCAGCCAGCATGAAATCTTGATTCTCCCTATGTTAGCCTTTCACATAGCTAGGATGCACCATGCCCAGCTTTGGTTGAAAAGGAGTCTCTAGTATATGTCTGAGCTGACCTCAAATCATGATCCTCTTAATCTTTGCTTCCTAAATAGCTAGGATTATAGGCTGGAGTCCCAACCCCTGCGCCCCCATCATTTTTATCTAGTGAGAGAGTAGTAGGTAGTAGCTAGCAAATAGTGTACAGAAGGCATCAAGAAGGGTCTCAGCATCATTCCAGTTTTAAAAGTTGGTTTGCTCAAGCAAGTTGCATCCAACACTTTTGCCAATTAGATAGATGCAAAATTAAGGCTGTGAGAGGAGCCTTAACCACAATTGTCGCTCATTTTCAACCAGGACCAGAATTTGGGTCTCTGCATCTTCTATCCAGACACCACATAGAAGGATGAGTCACATAAATCCTCTCCAACCCTGGAATGTTCAGATTCCTGCCACAGGGTGATACAGGGGGCTTGGAACATTCCAGAGGAAACTAAATTAAAGTAAGATGAGCAAAGGGGCAGATGACTATGGACACCAGGCTCACAGCTCATGGACCAGGGTGGCTGAAAAATGCCCAGGTCCAGGGACACCAACAGGAAATGCCACCTTCCTGGCCACCTTCCAGGCTGTCTTCACTAGGTGGAAACCTGAGCTCTGCCTTCAGGACTGTGCAGGACTGTGTCTCTAATGCTTCGAGAGAGTTGGTCTGTGGTGACTCAGACTTCCTGAGAAGTGTCTTATCTCAGCCAGCACAGACATCTGTGCCTTCGCCTGCCCAAGAAGTCACTCATTCAGGGACACTCCCTTCTTGGCCAGGGCCATGGGCCTTTTGCTCCTCCCTGGGGTGGTGGGGGAGGTTTCTTGCACAGCTAATGACAAGGCTTGGATGACTGTCTCTCTAGGATTTCTGGTTGTTTCCTCTTCCCTGGGCTCCACCCTCTACTCACAAGCTCCTGACAGCCTAGGAAGGATTGACTAATCAGACCCAGGAGCTTCTTGCCTGAAGGAAGAATGAGACTTCCACTCTACCAAACACACTTTGTAAGCTAAATAATGAGAAACCTAGAAGAGAAAGGGTGCTGGTGGATCCGAGGACCAAGTATTCTCAACTGATTTTATGAATAAGCTCTAAGGATACAATTAGCCCAGTAGGGAGATAGTATAGAGCTGGTACAACTTGATTCAAGTTGTTCCTAAGCTGAGCCTCTTTTCCTCAGTTATAATCTTACTACATACACAAACCTCCTGAAGACCACTATTTAAGAGGCTAGCTGGGGGATAAACAGTCTCACATGAGTTTGCTTGTGGATGGAGTAAGAGACCTCAAGGTTTTTTTTTTTTTTTTTATGAGACAGAACCAAGTGTAGAATAAATGTGTGTCATTAAGATGGCTCAAAGAAAGTTCTTAACAACTACAGATCAACCCTTTTGGGTTGATCTTTAGTCTTTGAGTTGTTAAAGTTCTCTAAACACTTTTCATTGAGAAGTGAGCATATAGTGTTGGAAGACATAAGTAACAGATCCAATCCTCTTTGTATTGATCTTCATCTGTCATTGTAATACCTGAGAGAAACAGGTTATACTGAGGAAAAGTTTATGTTGGTTCATAGTTTCAGGGGTCACAGATCTATAGTTTGTTGATTCTTTTGCTTTTGGCCTTTGGTGATCAGAATATCACAGTAAGCAGCCTGTGGAGCAGAGCTGTTCCTGACATCTGGAATAGAGTCTTTAAGGCTGTGCCTCCCAGTGACATAACTTCCTCCTCCTATGCTCCTCCTCCTCCCTCCTCTTCCCATCTACTATCTCATAACAGTGTCAAAGGCTGGCAACTAGCTTTTTTTAATCAGTTGATCATGAGGTTTGAACTCTGGACCTAGGAATCATCTCTGAGCTCTTCAGCTCAAGCACTTTACCACTTTGAGCCATAGTGCTACTTCCGGTTTTCTGGTGGTTAATTGGAGATGAGTCTCATGAACTTCTGTGCCCAGGCTGGCTTTGAACTGTGATCCTCAGATCTCAGCCTCCTGAGTTGCCAGGATTACAGGCATGAACCACTAGTGCCCAACTTTTCTTTTTTTTTTTTTTTTAGCTCAAGGATGGACCTCCACTACTAGAGCCATGCTTCCATTTCTTCTTCTTTTTTTTTTTTTCAGTTGGTCAGTTGTGGGGCTTGAACTCTGTGACTGGGCACTGTCCCAGAGCTCTTTAGCTCAAGGCTGCTGCCCTATCCCTGGAGCCACCATCCCACTTCCCATTTTCTAATGATTAATTGGAGACAAGAGTCTTAAATCTTTAGTGCCAGAGCTGACTTTGAACCGTGATCCTCAGATCTCAGGCTCCTGAGTAGCTAGGATTACAGGTGTGAGCCACCACACCCATCCCATATTTCTATTTCTAAGTTTTACTTTCTAAATAGCCCCTTTGAGCAATCAGTAAGTTAGTAGAAGATATCAGACTCAATATGACATGGCTAGGCCAGGATAATTCTAAACCTTGATCGCCCTGGTTTAAAACAGACTTTTATAGGTACTCCAAAGAGAACAGCTAAGAAAAAGACATCCAAGAAGACACCTCCCTCTAAGAAGCCAGTGTCTTTCCAGCCACAAAAGTCCACATGGAGAAAGAAGGCTGAAGGAATGAGAGCATGGTAGTTCTCTCCAGACTGCCTGTTAGGTTACTCCTCAGGAAGTGGGGCTACTACTCCCAGAGTCTTCACCTGCTGGAGGCCAGCCCTTGGGAAGCCAGGGAGAGACAACCCCAGTCTGGGGTTGGAAACAAACATCTTAACAACAGACTGAAACCCAAGTCTTGACTGTGACAGAGGATTTAGTTGTATCTGAAGTTCTATAGACACATAGAAGGATAAGAGATGAACTCAGAATAGGGAATCACGGAAGGGGTATAAGTTGGATTTCCTAGACAAGCAAGAATAGGGTTTCCATAGGCAGAGAAAGGGGGAAGATTCCAGAAGCCTGAGCTTGAGAGCATGAGACATTGTCCTAATTGCCAGAAGTCCTGTTTGATTAGGGCGGTGTTCCTAAGACTTGTTCCATGGAACTCTAGTCTTTGGAGATGAGCCACCCCAAAAAGGGAATCTTGGGTCAAATACTTCAGGGAGTGTTTGCTGTCTCCTCTGTGGCTTTCTTAGAGTTTTACAATGCATGAAGCATATTGAAGGCTCTTGGCAAAATAAGAAAAAATGAGATGGAATCGGTTTGGCTACTTTTCAACATGGCACCTCCTTCTTTTATTTCAGAAAGCATCTGCTTTTGTGTTGGGAATCGAAGTGCCACAGAATTTATTTTGGCCTAGAGCAGAAGGCAATGAGGAGATGGAGAGCTTTGGTTTTGGAAAAGCCAGGGCCTGCTAAAGAGTTTGGGATTTCAGCTGGATGCCTGTGGACTCACATCTCTAGCCCTAGTTACTTGGGAGGCAGAGATGGGAAGATGTGGTTTGAGGCCAGCTTAGGCAAAAAGTTCAAAAGACTCAATATCAACCAATAGCCAAGTGTGGTGGTATGGGCCTGTCATCTTAGCTATTTTGGAGGCAGAGTTTGGGAGAGGGATTGTGGTTTGAGGCTAGTTTTGGAAAAGAAGTTCATCTCAGCAGAAAAGGTTGGGCATGATGATATGCTATTATCATCCCTGCTATGACAGGAAATATAAGTAGGAGAATCATGGTCCATATTGGCTGAGGCAGAAAGTGAGAACCTTTCTCAAAACTAAACAAAATAAAAAGGACTGGAGGTGTGGCTCAAGTGGTAGAACTCTAAACTAGTAGTGCAAAGCACTGAGTTAAAACTTCAGTATTGCAGCTTGGGATTTAGTGCATAGGCAGACAGAATAATAGTAGGATCTGCCCTTCTCTCCAATATAAGTTCCCTGATGTTATAAATAATGCATATTTACTGTAGAAAACTTTCAGAAAGAGGAGGTTGCCTCAGAGAAGAGATGTGAAGTTATCTGGGAGGCAGCACACAGAGATCACTGTTTAATCACCGAGAACTTACATTTACTGGCTGTGTCCTGTCCCGGGCAATGTCAGCTCATCAGTGAATGCAGCCAATGGAACTTTCTCTACTCTCCTGCGATTGTGTGGAGACCTCCTAACTGTGGATGTGGGCAAGTATGTAACACCTGAGAACGATAATGGAGGAATGGAATGGGGAAATTTGTGGGGGCAGTAGAGTCAGTCATCCCCCATCCCCCAGGCAAGTAAGGAACACCAGGAGGGCCACACTGGCCAGGTTGACATGGCAACTTGTGGATGAAGACCCGAGGGAGGTAGTAGAGTGAACAGGAGAGCAGGGAGGAGGAAGATCAGAGAAGAGAGAGGGAGGGAGGGAGGGAGGGAGGGAGGGAGGGAGGGAGGGAGGGAGAGAGAGAGAGAGAGAGAGAGAGAGAGAGAGAGAGAGAGAGAGAGAGAGAGAGAGAGAGAGAGAGAGAGAGAAAAGGATGGGGGTCTCACAGGGCTAAGCTCTTGTCTCACAGATGATGTAGGATGACTTAGAGCTTTTTGGGGAGGGGGCGTGAGGATAGTCCTGGGGCTTGAACTCAGGGCCTGGGTATTATTCTTTTTTGTTCAAGATCCACCTTTGAGCCACAGCACCATTTCTGGCCTTTTGGCAGTTAATTGGAGATAAGTCTTATATGGGCTTTCTTGCCTAGGCTGGCTTCCAAGTGTGATCCTCAGATCTCAGCCTCTTTGCATAGCTAGGACTACAGGCTTGTGCCAAGCCATGATGGAGTTTTGAAACAAGAAAATGAAGATATAATTCATGTAGCACACAACTTATCTATGCAAATTGCATATGCAATTGTTTCATGCAGTGGTTTTTAGGATATCTCCAGAGCCCTGCAGCCACCACTAGTGTGCAATTTTCGAACATTATCCATATTAGCAGTCACTCCACTTCCTTCCCTCCCCTTCCCTAACCCTTGAAAAACATCAGTCTACAGATTTACTTGGTCTGATAACTTCATATATTTAATGTAAATATTATATAAACATTTGTGTGATGGGCTTATTTTCATGTGAGACAATGTCTTCAAGTTTCAAACTTTCTTTCTTTTTTTCTTTCTTTCTTTTTTAACTGGCTCAATACTATTCTGTACTGTACATACCACAGCCGGTTGTTTTCCATGGTAGGCTTTGAGCAGAGGAGTCATGGGATCTGATTTTGTTGTGGGTATTATGGTCACTGTATGGGGAGTAGATTGAAGGTGTTCAGGCAGCAGGAAACCAGGGAGGCTGGCTAGGAGATGTAGTTTGGTGCTTCAGTGATGGGCTGATGAGGAATGCCATGTGGGAATGCCCAGAACAATGTTTTAGTCAATAGGCACTACAAATAGGACAGTGGACTATCCAGTTAGATCACCTTGTAACAATGTAGTCATTGTGATATCTATCTATCTGCCTGTCTGTCTGCCTGTCTATCTATCTCTATATTGAACTACCAATCTATCTAACCTGTCTATCATTTATTGATTTATAGTACTGGGGATTGCACTCACAGCTAGGTAGTCTACCACTTAACCCACATACTTAACTTCTTTTGATTTTAGTTTGTTTTTAGGTAGGACTTCGTGCTTTTGCCCTGGCTGGTCTTCAGTCTCAGTTCTTCCACCTCCACCTCCCTCATATCTGGAATTACAGGTGTGCAGGTATGCCCAGCAACAATGTAGTTATATTTGTGTCAGTATACTCTGTGATGTTTGCACAATGACAACATATCCCAAGGACACACTCTTCACAATACATCCCCATCCTTAACTAACACCTCATTGTCTATACAAAGAATTCATAGACCACCAAGAAAACAGATTAGGCTAATTTAAAAAGTCAGCAAAAGATTCCTCATCAAGGGTGATGGTACAGATGGAAAATAACCATATGGAAAGAGGTTCCTTAGTGGTCTCAGGATCTTGCACAAGCAACCAAGTCACTACCAGCACGTACTCATTAGACTGTGATTAAACTCCAAGCACTGATAGCACTCAGTCTTACTGAGGGTGAGGAAGATCGTGAGGAATGTTCTCTCAGTACTACGGGAATGTGCAAAAGACCTCTTTTACCATTACTTATACAGATTTTTTTTTCTTACCCCACAATCCAGCAATATTTCTTTATTATTATTGTTGATTGATATTTAACCCAGTGAATTAAATCATGGCTTTATAAAATTATGCATACAAAAATTACAGATACGTTGTTCATAATTGGCAAAAAATAGGAGCAAAGGCCATATAGTATGACGCTAAATGAAAGGACCTCCAGGATATAGAAACAAAAGCCATGTAATGAGTGATTGTTGTCCTTAATGTACTATGTTATCTCTCATCTCTTTTGCTGTCCCTTGGTTATATCATATTGTTACAGTATTTCACCTTGATATCTGATATACTGTATATATTCATATTTGGTTATTTGAAATCGGATAGGGGAGGGGGGAAAACAAGATGAGGTGTGGGGATGGGGGAAGGGAAATGGGGACCAAGACATGAGAAAGGGTATCGATGTATGTGAAGTAATGCACCTTCTATCTGTGAATATAATGCAATCCTTCTATTAATTACAGTAAAAATATATGAAAAAAATAGGAGCAGTCTGTTGAGTGTAATGATGCCCAGTGCTCAGGAGGCTGAGGCAGGAGATGGTAATAAATGTACAGCATTCAAGGAAGATGTTAATGGAACCAGGGGCTATAAACTGCATATGAACTCTCCATACTTCTTGGTTTTTCTGGAAAATTAAAACTGCTATAAATTAGTTATTAAGTTAATGGGTCACACCTGTAATCTTACCTGTTTAGGAGGCTGAGATCTGGAGGATTCAGGCTCAAAGCCCAACCTGCGTGGAAAAGTCCACTAGATTTAATCTCCAAAATAACTAACAAAAAGCTGGCCTGGGGGCAAGATTCAGGTGGATAGAATGCCAGCCTAGATGCCCCAGTAAGCCAAATTAGCTCTAGGCTTTGAGCTCAATTTGTAGCACCTCTCCCCCAGGAAACAGCTTATTAAAAAAAATCAACTGGATACCAGTGGCTCATGCCTGTATTCCTAGTTACCCAGGAGGCTGAGATCTGAGAATCATGGCAGGAAAGTCCATGAGACCCTTATCCCAAATTAACCAGCAAAAAGCTGGAAGTGGAGCTGTGGTTCAAGGTGGTAGAGTGCCAGCCTTACAAATGCTGAAAGACAGGGCACCTGACCCTGAGTTCAAGATTCAGTACCAACACACATGCATACACACACATTAAAACCCATCAATAACTTCTCCAGCACATCAAAACATATGCTTTCTCTTCTTCCAGAGTGTTTCACCTCAGTCAGTAGTTTTACTCACCAAGTGTCTAATCATGACATCCGTTCATTTACCTTGATGCTTTCCTCACATTCAACTCTGCCATATCTGTCTCCTTGACTTCTATCACCATCCCATGAACCACTACAATAACCTTTTCACCCCATTTCCACCCTTGTCTGTCTTTTATGTTGCCCTGGTGTCAAAACACAGATCCAAGTGTACTCTTCATTGCCTGGAATGTTTGGTCACTTCTGGTTGCTCTCAGGATGAAGGCAGAGGTTTTTCATGTGGCTCTTCTTTATTGTCTGTCTCTGCTATTTTCTCCAGCTCATTTCCCACCACCTCTCGAATTTCCTTAGTGTATCTCAGACTTGCCGGAGTCTTGTTCTTTTTTGGTCCTGCCTTACGTTCATGTGGTCTCCTATAATAGTTCCATCTCCAGTAATAGTTCTTTTCCTTTACCTTTCAGCTGACTCCTTCTACTCAGCTGCTGAACTTTGGTGGACTATCACTTCTCTAGAGATCTCTTCTCTGAGCTCCTTGATTAGGCCACATTGCCGTATTTAGGCTTCTAAGCAATTTGTAATAATACATTTATGCATGATCGATACCCTTCTACAGGTTGTATAAACAGGTCATAAGCTCCGTGGAGGGATAGATTGTTTTCACTCATTGTCTCCCAAGCTTGGGTCAATGAGGTCTTGAAGGTAGTGAGCTTATCCTAAATCCAGTGCCACCCGCTCTGCCCTGGGCTTGAGGCACAAGGGCCTGTGTCAGTGACTCAGAACTTCACAGACAGCCCCGTGTGTGTGTGTGTGTGTGTGTGTGTGTGTGTGTGTGTGTGTGTGTGTGTGTGTGTGTGTGTGTGTGTGTGTGTGTGTTGGCTGCTCTTTCAGAGCTTCCCTCCTGCTGAAAGCTCACCAACTCAGCTGTAAGTACTCACTCTATCCCTGACCTCATCCAGGGAGGGAGCATTTTGGATTCGAACACATTTGGCTGTGGAAGAGTCCTGGTTGCAAAATAGGATGACTTCATGCTCCTTTCTTTTCTTCTTAGAACAAGCACAGTTCTTTTTGCACACTGGACCAGCTTGGCAAGGAGGTCCCTAAAGGAACAGAAAAACAGCATTTCTGAGACATCCAGTTTTAACTCCATAAAAGGACAATTGTCCCGGGGTTCTTACATGTCCATGTTTCAAAAATCAGCAATAGATCCTCCCCATAAGAACCTGTTTGACTCTACAGTGTTGTAGAGCAGAGCAGGACAGAGCAGGGCAGAGGCTGGCTCAGCCTGGGGAGTTGGTGTCTTTTCTGTGGCCAGTGCCATGAATTGACACCTGCACTTCTCTGCTCTGTGGGCTTCTGAGGTAACCATGGAACATTGAGCATCTCCTCATCTCCCTTCCATCTCCCTTCCTTTCCCAGGGGCTGAGCTGGCAGCCCGGTAAAGGAAAACACAGACTGGCTTGTTAAGGAGCTCTCATTCTTTCTGTTTTATTATGGGTCAGCCCATCCCCGTTTGTAGAGTCCAGGCCCTGTGGTTTACAGGGAGAGGGCAGTGGGGAGAAAGCCTTGCTCTCTCTCCTGCTGTTCTTGAGCTGAGAGGCCCACTATCCCAGCCTGCTCTGGGTAATCGACACTTCTCCCTTAGGAAGTCTCTAGCCTGGGCATCTGCAAATGAAGAGGTGTTTCAGGCCTGCCTGAGAGTGTGGATGGAATCCCATCCACACCAAGACAGCACATCCAGATTTTCTTTCCTTGTCTGCAGGCAGGCCAGCTTGCTATGAGCAGGAGTGGGTCCCTGCCCTGTGCTCTCTCACCATCGCCAGGTGCCTTTGCATCATATTTTACCCAGACACGGTCCTCAAAGTACTGCACATCCTCATCTTCCGTTGCCATGGCTCCCATACAGCTGGTGATTTAACCTTCTTCCAGAGTCTGTTTGTGGAACCAGTGTAGACCAGGGGCTTCCCAACCCCTCTGGGTTAAGCAGCCTTTAGTCCCAAGTTTTAAGAAAAATGTTCAATCATTCCCTGCAGTACACACAGATTTGTAAACATATCAAATGTTGTAGGTGCCTCTAACTTAGGTGTTGGTGAAGTTTTCTGGAAGAGTCTTTCAGCTTTCAGACTAGACAGAGGCTGATCCTTCGGAAGAGAAGTGAATCTCAAGGAAATAGAAGCGATCTCTGTTCTGTCCTGGGAATGAGGGCACAGATGAGCTTCTTAGCAGGTCCAGCTAGGTGATTCACAGCTGCAGGGGAGGACTCTGGGGTCATGCTCACACGAGAACAACCTTGGCTCTGAGGGGAGGCTTAGGTCTGGAGCTTAGTCTTGCTGTTTTGCAGGGGTGGTGTTCACTGGACTCAGTTTTCTCATGTAGAGTCATTGATTTAAAATGTACCCAGTGCAGAGTGCTGGTGGCTCACACTTATAGTCCTAGCTACTTAGAAGGATTTTTGGTCTTGGGCCTTGAACTCAGGGCCCAGGGGCTGTCTCTGAGCTCCTTCACTCAAGGTTAGTGGCTTTACTACTTTGAGCCACAGTGCCACTTCCAGTTTTCTGGAGGTTAATTGGAGATAAGAGTCTCATGGACTTTCAGGCTGGCCTTGAGCTGTGATCCTCAGATCTCAGCCTCCCAAGTCACTAGAATTACCAGTGAGCCACTGGTGCCCAGCCTGTGAGACTCTTACCCAATTAATCATCAAAACCTATAAGTAGAAGTGTGAGTCAAGTGACACAATGCCACCCTTGAAGTATAAAAGTTAAAAGCAAGAATACAGTTGTCCTGAATTTTAGTACTGGCAAACAAAAGTACCTACTCTGTAGGTATAAGGGAGTGGAGTTGATTAAGGTATAATATACATTATACATTATAGGTAAGATAATAATGTATGTCTGTGTATAAATGTCATAATGACCCCCCTTGTCTAAATAAATCGTGCTAATAAAATTATGGTGACATTTTGGTAATTATGTTCTCCAACCATTGAATTGCCTTCAGCCTTTGAATGGGTGAAGTTTATGATATGTAACATATCTCCCTAAAGCTGTTGAAAAAAATTTAATGGAACCTATGCTGAGGTTGTTAGATGAGATAGAGGAAGGGCTCTGGGAGAGCCTGTGGAATATGTTCTTGGCTGCTATAACTGAGTACCACAGACAGGAAGAGATGCTTGTTCAGGTCCCTGGAAACTGGGAAGCATAGGTGTATGGGGAGCCACAGCTGCTTTGCAAGCCTCACAGGAGGCTACAGGGCATCCCACAGAGAGACAGAGATGATGTGATGGTTCTCGTCTCTCTTATTTTATAAAGCTACTTAGCACCATCACAAAGGGCCCCCTCTTCACCACCTCACCATACCCTCATTACCTCCCCAAAGCCTCACCAGATAGTAAGAAAACGTTGGTGGTTTGGTTGCCAAAGCACACCCTTTTGGGGGGGGGCATATTTATAGCACAGCACAGCTTGTGTGTTTTAGTGAGTTGCATTGGAGCCCCGTGCATGCTCTGTGCCCTGTAGAGTAGCTCTTCTGTGGAGTTGCTGTTTCTCCCTGGGACTCGGGCATTGCTTATGTTGTAGCAACTTCACTGAAGATGCTTCTAAATGTTTACGTGTAGCCGAATGAGAATCAAGTTGAAACTGATCAGAATAATATTAGGAAGTTGATTACGCCTGTCAGAAGGTGTGGCTTTAAAGGCTGGCATGACCATTCTCTGGGTGTCTGAGCAAATTTCTTCTCCTGACCCCTTTTTTTGTGCGCTGGATTCTTGTTGTCATTCAATATAAATGTCCCACTCAGAAAGGAAATAGCTCATAATCACAAGATTGGCTTTCTACTGGGGAAGATGTATAGGAGCTAGAATCAGAGCCATGATATTTAATGATTACTTTTGCTTGTTAGAAATTTCAAATAACATGAAAGAAATTATACTTTTAAGTTTTTTCAAAAGAAGAATTAAAACAACATCAAAAAAGGAGTAGGAGTCCACCGTACCACACCATAAAATTGGATTTGACTGTTACTTATGTATTATTAACTCTTGCTTCCTATATTGAACATGGTCTACCTCAAATATTATTGGCACACAAACAGAAGTACTCTCTTCTCTCTGATCTGCCCTCTCACACCCCTACTTACAAAGGAGAAGCTAATAGCAAAACCCTTACATCGACCTGGTCCTTACTGACAGCTCTGAAATTATTTTTTAGTCAGATACTCAAAGCACTCTCACAAAGTGAATAGGGCAGATGTTACTATGTTCTCTCTTTATAATGAAGAACTCAGGCTCTTAGTAGAGGAGATACCTTCCTAAGGCCACAGATATTATTAGAAGGCTGAAGCTGGGCTTCCAGGTGCTGGTAGCTGTGGCAGGAATGACCTAAATCACTGCCTATTAGGGACTCATAAGCAGACATCTCTCTGTGGGACAGATAGGGGCAGATAGCATGCTTTAATTGCAGGCAATGAAAGAAGGAGAGAAGTATCAACTTTGATATCCTCTTTAAAATTTTTTATTTTTTAAAAAATGGTCAGTTCAGTGTGTCAGTTTATGAGTGCAAAGTATCTTGATCAATGTCACTCCTTCCATCTTTCTTCTCTATCCCCACCCCACCTATCCTTCAAGTTATCTGGTTTTATTATCACATTATGTACATTGAATATTTTGACTGTATTTGCCCCCCCCCTCCCTTACGGCCTCTCCTTTCATTCCCCTCTCCCACTTATTCCGACCAAAACATTTCAGCTTCTCAATATTCTTTTTTTTTTTTTTGGTCAAACTGTAAGTTAGTTGTTCAAAGGCGTTACACCATTGGTACTTACTGTAAACACCCACTAGATCCTGGCATCAGTCCATCTTCCAGGAATTTCACAGTGAGATGGCAACTGGTCAGTCATGGTTTTCTGAATGCTTTTCTGTGCCTAGGCTACTTCAGGGTTCCTGGAATTATAGAAAGTAGCAGTGAGCAAAAAAGGCTCCAGAGGCTCAGTGGCATTCTTGATGTTCACATTGCAGGGCCAAAGCTTTTCAATACCCCAAATGCAGTGCTTTACCTCTTCCTCCTTTACAGCAGGTGGCAGGCCATTCCTTTCTGTCTTGGGTTCAGCAATAATATAAGCCATCCATCATCTCCTGGGGCCTACTGTCAAGGGGAACTACTGACAGAACAACCCGACAAAGTGCAATGAGTTAAGAATGGAGTATTAGGGGAGTCCCAAGAGGGAGTGAGGAAGGAGTGGTCAGAGGAGAACTCAGAAAGCATCAGAGGAAGGGCCAGGATCCTGGATTGTGAAGCCCTGCTCTTCCTCCCCTTCCTGTCTCTGTTCACACTCATTGCACCAGGCCCTAAGATCCTCTGGTCTTAGTGGACCAGAAAACCCTCTACTGGCTGGTTTGCCCATTTTTCTTTCTAAACCATGGATATTATTGGACTTCTTTGTGGTTTCTTGGAGCCATTCTGTGTGAGAGAAGAAGCCGGTGGGGATATGTAGGAAATAAATGAATTAGTACTTTAAGATTCAGCACTACTTGGTGTGGCCTAGATGTAGTTAGAGGCCTGTGCGAGGAGCCCTGGGGGAGGGGGAGGTTGAGATTCAGGGGGCTGCAGGCCCTCCTAGGAGACAGGTAACTTGTGAACATGTTCCTGGAAGCAGTGCAAAGACAACTCTGCGGCTGAACGTGGGGCTCGAGTGACAGAGTACCTGCCTCACAAGAGCAAGACCCTGACTTCAAACCCCAGTACCACAACAAAACAGAACAAATAATGGTGGCAGTGGTCATTAAACAATGGAGAATGGCACGCTTAGAGCGCACCTCCTAGGAACAAAGTGGACCCCACGCCTATTTCAATTTGGATTTCATCCTTGAGGGGCTGCAAAGGATGAGTGGTGAGACCACGATAAGAACAGGGCAGGCCTCCAAGGTGGTTCAACATGTCGTGAAAGCCGGAAAGGAGGCAAGGGTGGAGTCTTTTAGGAATGCTCCCGTGATCAACATCCCGTCCTTCTCCCTTCCTTCTTAGCCTTTGCTACCACCTTTCTGCTATGTTTTACAGGACCGACTTTTTTGAGATTCCATGTTTAAATGAGATCATGCAGAATTTGTCACAACTTAACATAATGTCTTCCATCTGTTGTTAGGAATAACAGGAACTTCCTTCTTTTTAAAGGCTATATATTAGTATATATTAAGACATAGATCACATTTTCCACTGGTGGACACTTAGCTGGTTCCACAGTTGGGCTGTGTAAATAATGCTGAATGAATATGGAAAGTCAGGTCTCTCTTTCACAGGCCAATTTCAATTCCTTCGGCTATGTACCCACAAGTAAGATTGCTGGATCATAGGACAGTAGCATTTTTAGTCTTTTTTTTTTTTTTTTGGTATCACAGTGGTACTGGGGTTTGAACTTAGGGCCTTGAGCTCAACTTTTTTTTTGCCCCCACCTGGTACTTTTCCTCTGGTTCTGGCTTTTTGCAAGTTAATTAGGGATAAGGCTCTCCTCTGATTCTCCCCTGAGTTGGCCTTGTACCATGAGCTTCATGTCTCAGCATTCTAAGTCGCTAGGATTACAGGTGTGAGCCACTGGTACCAGTGGCTTGCTAATAGCCACTCTAATAGGGGTGAGGTGTTACCTCATCATGATTTTAGTGTGCGCTTTCTCAGTGAATAGGAGAATTAAAGTATTTTTCATGTATTTGCTGATCATTGAGAAATATCTGTTCAGAACCTTGGCTTATTTTTAAACATGATTATCACAAAAAGATGCATAGGAGAGGTGATAAAAATGGGCCATTAACTTTTCTGTAATGTACCCTTAGATGAAAACATTATATTGCACGTCATAAACAGACACTAGTATTAGCAGCACAAAAAATTAAGTAAAACACAAAGCATCATTTAACAAAAGCTAAAGCTTCTTAGACTGTTCTGCAGAGCTAGTGAGCCTGCATTCTTGGGTGTAGATTAGGGAAAGCTCCCATCATCTGAAAGTGCATTCCATGAGGTGACGTTTGGGAACATAAGGTTATAATAATGAGTGGCGAGGTTTACAATAATGAGGGATTGAGAAATACTGGACAAGAGGCCAAGATATGAGGCCTAGTGTGGGGAGGGTCTCCCCTTGCAAAATGTGCACACTTCAGTGCTTGCCTTCCTAGAAATCTTTGTATGATGCATGGGATCGTGAATCTGTACACACAAGTTCATGTGTGGTATCCACTGTATGGAGACAAACAAAGGATAGCATTTCACCACTGGCCATCTCTTCCGGTCTCAAGGCCCAGTGTAACTCAGGGGTGTTTCTGGGAGTGCAATCTCATAGGCACAGTTGCCAATGAAAAGTGGAATTAATTTACTATGAGACTTTTGCAAAATAAATTACGTAATGTGTTCAAAGAGGAAAGAAACTCCCCTGGGGTTGTATGTGGTCTGGATCACGACAGTGTGGTATTCCTGTCTGCACTGGGAGCAAGGGGCTGACTGGGTGTCACTGCCTGGGTCTCACCTGGAAAACTCAGCTGGAAGTTGTGGGGACTTGATGCACACCTAAGAGAAGCAACAGAAAATTAGAAAGATGAGGGTGGGCAGAAGTGGTGAGAAAGGACTGAGCAGTAGTGCATGTGTGGGTCAGGCTCAGTACTCTGTCTTGGTTGTCTTTCTAGAAACTTAGTTTTGTTCACTGTTTGTTGATTGATCTCTGCACTCTCAGGAAGGATGTGAGGTGAAAAAGAAACAGAAATGACATCCCTGGATGATTGGGTAAATGCCAAGTAGTGGAATTGCTGGGTCATAGGGAAGCTCTATGTTTAGCCCTTTGAGGCACTGCTACACTGCTTTCCATAGTGGTTGAATGAGTTTGCACTCCCACCAACAGTGTAGTAGTGATCCCTCCTGGCCACATCCCCTCCAGCATCTGTTGTTATTAGTTTTCTTGATCCTGGCCATTCTAACTGGAGTGAGGTGGAATCTTAGAGTTGTTTTGATTTGCATTTCTTTTATGACCAGAGATTTGAGCATTTCTTCATGTGTCTATAGGCCATTTTTGTTTCTTCTTCAGAGAAGACTCTCATTAAGTCTTTGGCCCATCTTTTAATGGGATGGTTGTTACTTTGGATATTAGTTTTGGATTGATTCAATTTTTTGAGCTGTTGATATATTTTAGATATGAGGCCTTTGTCTGTTGTATGGTTGGTGAAGATCTTCTCCCACTCTGTAGGCTTCCTAATTAATTTACTAGCTATATCCTTTGCCCTACAGAAGCTCTGCAGTTTAATGCAGTCCCACTTATCCAGCCTTTCACTGATTTGTTGTGATTCTTGGTCCTTATTAAGAAAGTTTTGACCTGTGCCAAGGAGGTCTAGTGTATCTCCTATTCCTTCTTGTAAAGTTTACAGAGTGTCGGCTTTTACCTCCAGGTAAAATACCTCCAGGTATTGTTACAGTATCTCACTTTGTTATCTGATATATTGAATTTATTTGTATTTGGTTATTTGAAATTAGATAGGGAAGGGGGGAAAACCAAGATGGGTGGGGGGGTGGGGGGGAGGGTAATGGGTACCAAGACATGTGAAAGGGTATCAATGTATGTGAATTAAGGCACTTTCTATCTGGCAAATATCATGTAACCCTTTTATTAATTACAATAAAAAATATTAAAAAAAGAAAGTTTTGACCTGTGCCAAGGAGGTCTAGTATATCTCCTATTCCTTCTTGTAAAGTTTTCAGAGTGTCGGCTTTTACCTCCAGGTCTTTGATCCATTTGGAGTTAATTCTAGTACAGGGTGACAAAGAAGGATCCAACTTTAGTTTTCTGCATGTGCTTAACCAGTTCTGCCAGCACCACTTGTTGAAGAGGCTATCTTTCTTCCATTCTATTTTTTTGGCTCCCTTGTCAAAGATTAGGCAGCCATAGGTCTGCAGCACAACAATGTTCATTGCAGCACTATTTACCATAGCAAAGATATGGAACCAACCCAGATGTCCCTCAGTTGATGAGTGGATCAACAAGTTGTGGTATTTGTACACAATGGAATTCTATGCTGCTGTCAGAAAGAATGACATCGCCCCATTTGTTAGGAAATGGAAAGACAGAAAAAATCATATTACGTGAAGTAAGCCAGACTCAAAGGAACTTAGGTTCAATGGCTTCCCTCATTTGTCATAATTAGTAGAAACCTTGGGCTCTCCTAGCAGAGATTTGCAATAGAGCAAAACCTTGATACAAAAGGCCATATAGTAGGATGCTGAATGAAAGGATCTCTAGGATATAGAAACGTAAGCCATATAATGAATGATTGTTGTCCTTAAGGTACTGTTATCTCTCATCTCTTTTGCTGTCCCTTGGTTATCTCATATTGTTACACTATCTCACTTTGTTACCTGATATATTGGATATATTTATATTTGGTTATTTGAAATTGGATAGGGAACAGGGGAAAAGAAGATGAGGGGTGGGGGTGGGGCGGAGGGAAATGGGGACCAAGACATGTGAAATTGTATCAATGTATGGGAATTAATGCACCTTCTATCTGGCAAATATCATGTAACCCTTCTATTAATTACAATAAAAATATATGAAAAAAATGACATCCCTCTTTCGCTCCACTCCCTATCTATCTTTTGATCTATCTCTCTAATCATTGTCTTCTATCATCTATGTATTATC
This sequence comes from Megascapheus bottae, assembly GCF_031878675.1. Classification (NCBI taxonomy): domain Eukaryota; kingdom Metazoa; phylum Chordata; class Mammalia; order Rodentia; family Geomyidae; genus Megascapheus; species Megascapheus bottae. The sequence goes on along the minus strand of NC_143525.1, from coordinate 10,430,734 downwards.
TGTCTACCTAATCATCTATCTATCTTCTAGCACTATCTATGTATTATCTATCTTATTAATTATGTCTTACACCAATTGCCTTTTTCATTGAAACTTTGATTTAGAAAAGGATAATGTAGTAGTTTGTTTTAAAACAACTTAGTGAGTTTGGCACACCTGTAATTCTAGATACTCAGGAGACTGATCTCTGAAGATTAAGGTTCAAAGCCAGCTTGGGCAAGGAAGTCCGTGAGATTCTTACCATCAATAGCCAGAAAAAATCCTGAAATGGAGCTGTGGTTCAGAATGCTAGCCTTGAATAGAAAAAACTAAGAAAGCCGGGTGTGGTGGCTCTCGCTTCTAATCCTAGCTACTCAGCAGGCTGGGATCTGAGGAATAGGATTCAAAGCCAGCCCCAACGCTAAAGAATGTAAGACTCTTATCTCCAGTTAATCACTAGAAAATGGGAAGCAGGACTGCATCTCAAGGGATAGTGTGGTAGCCTTGAGCTGAAGACCTTGGAGGCAGCACCCCGGTCCAGAGTTCAAGGCCCATGACCTACAAAAAAAAAAAAAAAAAAAAGGCTGAGATAGTGTCCAGGCTTTCACTTCAAGTTCTAGTATATCGGCACAGATACAGACATAGACACACCGACACACAGACATATGGACACACACACACACACACACACACACACACAGTTTTATTGAAACAAACAGCAATAAAACTGGTAGGATGTGGGAAAAATGAAATGGTAATACCCTGTATATTAGTATAGTCACTATAAAGTCAGTATGGAGGTTCCTCAAAAAATTAAAATTGGAACTACCATGTGATTCTGCTGTAGTACTCTTGGATATATATTTAAAGGAATACATGTCAGCATGTAATAGAGACATTGTGCATTCATGTTTATTGCTGCACCATTCACAGTGGCTATGGAATCAGCTTAGGCGCCCATCAACAGATGAATGGACAAAGAATATACGGTATATTTGCCATAAAAAGTCATAAAAGAATGAAATTATGATACCTATAGAAAAATGGCAGGAACTAGAGATCATCAAGTGAAGTCAAAACAGCCAGTCTTAGATAACTGCTTCCTTTTTTTCTCTCATGTAAATCTGAAACAAAATGAGTGACAAGTACAAATCAGAAATTGTTTAGAGGGCTGGGGTCCAAGTGGGAGGGTAAAAAGGGATTGTGAAGTGGGTTGAATAGGATTGAAGTACTTTATGTGCGTGTATAAAAATAGAATAATGAAGCTGGATGCCAGAAGCTTATGCTTGTAATCTTAATTATTCAGGAGGCTGAGATCTGGAGAATTGCAGTTCAGGGCATAAAAATCATCCAGATTCATCTCCAACTAACCAGAGAAAAACAGTCTGGAGGTGTGGTTCAAGTGGTAGGGTGCTGGCTGTAAGCAAAAGCTGAGCTGAGAGTTCGGGGCTCTGAGGTCAAGCCCCAATACCAGTTTGTGCACGCATGCACATGTGCACATACACATGCACGCATGCACATACACATACACGAAGCACATACACACACATGAAGCACATTAAAATTGTTTCTGAAGTGGAGGAGGGGAGATAAATTGTAGTGGGGGGTGAATATGATCGAAGTGTACTGTATGCACGTATGGAAATACCACAGTGAAACCCTTAGCATAATTCATGTACACTAACCAAAACGTTCATCTGTATTACACTGCTCATTCCAAATAACTCATCAACTTAACTCACACATTTCAATGTTAAGTATCTTCACAGGGTGGCCGGCAAATCCCCACAACCTGGGTACAGTTAGAATATTTTCATCACCAACCAGAATCTCCTTGACCTTCACCAGCACCATCCAACTCTCCTGTTCTCCTTCAGCCTGAAGCAACTGTATGTCCAGTCTCTCCAGAGTTGTCTATTCTCAACATTTCAAAGGAATGGACCCTGTGAAATGAGTCAGGAATGACATGGAATTGACTCCATATAGTATCATAAAAGTAAGGAAAAGCCAACCAACCGGGTGCTCATGCCTGGAGGCTGAGATCAGAGAATCAGCATTTAAAGCCAGTCCAGGCAGGAAAGTTCTTGAGACGTTTATCTCCACTTAGCTACCAGAAAACTAGAGGTGGAGCTCTAGCTTTCATGGTAGAGTTTTGGCTTTTTTTTAAAAATAATGTTTTTATTAACTTTAAGTAGTTATACAAAGGACTTTACCATTCATCAAAGCATTTTATGACTGTAATATGTCTTGACCAATGTCACCCCTCTTAACATCCTCTCTTGTCCCTCCCAACTAACCCCTTCCCTCGCTTTTCTTTTTTTAATTGTATTTTATTGTTGGGATAATGTATACAGGGGTTACAGTTACAAAACCAGGAGAAGGGGTATCAAGGTTTGAGAAGTAATGTACCCATTGCCTGATGAATGTGGAGTGCTAGCTTTGAGCAAAAACACATAAGGAGCCAGGTGCAGGTGGCTCATATGTATAATTATCGCTGCTCAGAAGGCCGAGTTTTGAGGATCCTGTTCTGTAGCCAGCCTTGGTAGGAAAGTCTGAGAGACTCTTTTTAACCACCAAAAGAACTGGAAGCAGAGCTGTAGTTCGAGTGGTGGAACACTAGCTGAGAGAGAGGGGGGAGGGGCAGGGGGTGCCTCAGGGACAGGGTCCAGTTCCTGAGTTCAAGCTCTAGGACTATCACACACAAAGAATATGGAAAAATGTGCACTTTATAGTTGCCCAATAAGTGTTGTTGAATTAATTTTGCTTTGTTAACGTGCTCAACACTGAATCTACAGGTAGGTAACAGGACAAAATGAAGTGTAGGTTAAGCAGGTAGATTCCAGAGCTAAGCTTTCTGGACATGCATCCTAGGTTGATGCACCCACAGTTCTGCAAGATGTAGCATCTCAGGCACATTATTCACTGAAATCAGTATCTTTATTGAAAAAACAAAGATAAAAAATGACAACTTAGACTGGGTGTGGTTGTCCTCGCCTACAATCACAGCCACTTGGGAGTTGGAGATAGGAAAGTCTCAGTCTGGGTAGAAACCAGCCTGGGTAAGAGCCCAAGATGTCACCTGGGAAAAAAAGAAAAACTTCAAGAAAACCCTAAAAGTCAAAAGAGAAGGAAAGTGGGGCTCTAGCAAGTGCAGAGCCCTGATTTCAATCCCTAGTGCTGCCAATTGCACCTTAGCCTTCCGTTCAGGGTGCTTGTGAGGCTCTTGGCAGGTTGCCTGACCTCTGATAAGCCTGTAATAAAAGCTGGCCGGATGGCTTTAAATATTCAAAGGGCTGCAAGTCCAGAAGCACATGAATGACTTTCAATGTATGATCAAAGGGTGAATGTTTGTGGTGGGTTTCAGGGCAGAGACTTGTTTTTGCAGAGCCTAGATCTATCTGTACCTACTGAGTTTACAACTGAGTTTTGGAGCTGCTGTCTTATTTTGGATCAAGCTGCTTTGTTTGGGACTAGTGAACTCCTGGAGATCAGTGAATAACTGTACCAGTAGAAGATGACCTTTGGCCTGGAACTTAAAAGCTGGTTTTGAATAAACCAGACTGGGAGGGACAGGAGCAGAGTGAGTGTGATGGGGATTTCTTGTTTGCTGTTCTTACACACAGATGATTGGTTTCTCTCCCTCCCTCTCTCTCTCCCTCCCTCCCTTCTTTTTTTTGGTACTGAAGCTTAAATTAAGAGCGTGGAGCTTGTTTGGCTTGTTTGATGACCTGGTTGGTGCTCTACCACATGAGCCATGCCTCCAGCCCTGCTTTGTTTTGTAGAGGAAGTCTCACAGACTTTTCTACCTGAGCTGGACTCAAACAGTGACCTTCTAGAGCCTCAGATCTCAGGTTCCTGAGTAGCCAGGATTACAGGAGTTGCCCACCAGTGCCCAGCTATGTGCTTTGATGCCTTTAATTACAAATTGAATGTTGACGTGCATGGTTTTTATGATTTGAATGCTTATCCTCCCCTCCCCCACCACCCAGCCCCCCAGTTTGTGCATTGGAAACTTAATCCTTAGTATTCTGGCAATGATAATTGGAGGAGGTGGTGTTTAGGAGTGGGTCATGAGGCTCTGCCCTCATGAATGTCTTGATTCACTTGTGGACTAATGAATTAAAGGGTTATGGTGGGATGGGATTTGCTGTGTAAATGAGTTCTCTTCTATTATATGCTTACTGTGTCTCCCCGTGTGACACACGTGTGATGTCTTGGTGTGTATGAGGCTCTCACCAGAAGCTGAGATGTGGTGCCAGAACCTGGGCTTGGCAGCCTCTACAACATGACCTAAATAAGCTTCTAGCTTTATATAAATTTATTTTTATGCTTTGTATACATTCATTTACATAGTCTGATGCATTTTATTACAGCAACAAAAAAGAGACCACTAGCTGCCTGTGGGGCCTCCAGTCTGTAAACACAGCATGGTGATGGGAACTTTGGGTGTGAAGCCCACCTGGGCTGCTTAGGGAGACTCCATGTCACATCCACAACTGCAGACACAACAGGAAAACAGATTAAGACAACAGACAACGGAATTTTTGTGGGCTTCAGTTTCATTATTTTATAAAACGGGGGGTCGAGTGGTAGATTCTTGTAGGTGTGTGTGTGTGTGTGTGTGTGTGTGTGTGTGTGTGTGTGTGTGTGTGTGCGCGCGCGCGCGCGTGTGCGTGCGCGCGCCCGCGCTCGTGCGCTCCTGCTTGTGTATACCAGTCCAATGACTTGAACTCAGGGCCTGGACATTTTCCCAGTGCTGTTTGGCTCAACCCTAGTGCTCTACCTCTTGAGTCACAGCTCTGTTTCTGGTTTTTTGTAGATACGATTCTCATAGACTGTCCTACCCAGGCTGGCTGCACACATGGATGTTTCTAATCTTACTCTCCCGTGTAGCTGGGATTATAGGTGTGAGCTACCATTCTGTCCAGGCTGCAGGGACGCCTGGGAGGTGAAAGGGCTCACCAGCAAGGAGGCTGGTTTGTACATGTTTGGCTTACCCCTTCTCACAGCCAATGGCAGCCTGATCAACCCGGCCGCATGCCAGGCTGACTCTTGGGGAATTTCCTGCCCACACTGGAGGGAAAAATGCACTTTCCCCGAGCCAGCACTCAAAGGCCAGGCAGGCCCTGTGGGAAGAAAATAACTCAGGCTATGGATTTTCTCTTCTAGGTTTGGAGCCCTGCCATGAACAACACAGAGGCAGACACAATTAGCATTCTGGTGTCCATGTGCATTTGCAGGTGGCCAGGATAACGCTACTCTCAAGTGACACTTGGTCCCAGGCTCTGTCCCTCATCTAGGCCCATTTCTCATGCAGTGCTAGTTCTAGAAGTAGCTCAGAATCATGTCAATCAATGTGCAGCAGACTTGTGGGCTGACTCTGTGGAGGTTCTCGTGGGCTCGCTGTCCAAATCTGTGCTTGGCCTTGCCTTTGTCCACTCCACAAAGATGTCTACTGTCTTCCTCCACTTTGCTAGGAGAAAGGACAGTGCCATTTCAGACTGGCCTAACGCTACCCCCGTGTTCCCCCACCTGATCCTGCTGGACCAGCTCTTCCCAGCCTCCCCAAACCTCTGGGCCTTTTTGCCCCTCCTTGGAGATGTTGGCCTTCCCTCCTTCCCTCCCTCCCTCTCTCTTCTTTCTTTCTTTCTTTCTTTCTTTCTTTCTTTCTTTCTTTCTTTCTTTCTTTCTTTCTTTCTTTCTTTCTTTTCTTGTCAGTCCTGGGGCTGGATTTTATTCAAGGCTAGCTCTCTGCCACTTCTGCATATGCGGTACTGAGAAATTGAACTCAGGGCTTCACGCATGCTATACGAACACCGTACCATTAGGCCATGCTCCTGGTCCCCCATGTCCTTTCTTGATGTGAAAACAAGCATATTGAAAAGACGTAGTGATGACTCTTGGGGTACAGGGATCCCTGGAAAGTATACTCCGGGAGGCATGGCTCAGCTGACTTGAGCGCTGCAGCATGAGAAGGGACTAGAAGGAGTTGAAGGGCTAGACTAGGAAAAGAACTGGAGCTTACGCAGAGCTTTTGGAATGAGAGCAGCAAGCAGGGCAGGTAGTGGGTGGGGGCGTGAGGAGATGGGAATTCTAGTTGGGAACTTTTTTTGTTTCATTACTAATATTTGAACTTAGGACCTTACACTTGCTAGTCAAAAGCTCTACCACTTGAGCCACTCTGCCACTACCTTACCTTGTGTGTGTGTGTGTGTGTGTGTGTGTGTGTGCATGCACACGTGTGTACAAGTGCACACATGCTGATACTAAGGTTTGAACTCAGGGCCTTGGCACAGTCCTGGAGCTCTTTTGCTTAAAATTAGTGCTCTACCACTTGGGCCACAGCTCAACTTCAGGCTTTTTGTGGTTAATTGGAGATCAGAGTCGCACGGACTTCACCTACCCAGATTGGGTTTTGAACTACAGTCTATAGATTGTAGTCTCCTAAGTAGCCAGGAGACTGCAGTCATGAGCCACCAGGCTGCCAGTACCTTTTAATATCAGTTATTTTCCAGGTAGGGTCTTGCTTCATACCTGGGCCATCCTGGCTTCAGTTCTCCGTCTTGTGCTTCCCTGTGTCTCTGGGGCTGACAGGTATCTAACACTATGTATAGCCACCGTGCTTCCCCTGCAGTTAGGATAACAGTGAACAATTACCATGCCCGAGCTCTAGTTGAGATGGAATCTTGAGAACTTGTATATCTGAATTGGTCTCCAACCATGATCCTCTGATCTTTGCCTCGGGGTAGATTACAGATTTGCCCCACTGTGCCAAACTGTGATAGAAGCGATGCATTTTCCTACTACTAAATGATAACATTGCAACTAAAACATAGATCTTATTCCTTCCATCCTGGGCTCTATTCAGACCTCACTTCTCAAGATTATGAAGAACCCAGAAGAAGAGGGATAGTGGAAACAGCTGGTGATTTGAGGAAAGTGCTTGCTTTGCTTACATATTAACTTTACCATTTTGCTTGCCCAGAAGTGAGACGACTTCAGGTTTCCTGCCAGACAAGTTGAAGGCAGAGACTGGAGAAGGTAGAATAAAAAAGATGGATACCAAAAAGCTGCTCAAGAGGTGGAAATAGGAGCAACACAGGTGGTAGCTGGCCCAGGCAAAGTGAGGGAGACCTTAGCTCAAGAAACAAACCAGGTGTGGTAGAACACACTATAATCCTAGCTGCTAGGGAGGCAGAGGCAGAAGGATCGTAGACTGAGGTCACTCTAAGAAGCAGCATGAGACCCTATCTCAAAACAACTTAAAGAAAAAAAAAAGGGTGGGGATGTGGCTTACATAGGGGAGCCTTAGCCTAGCAAAGGCAAAGTGAGGCCTTGAGCGCGATCCCCAGGGCTGCCCCTCCCCTGGGGAGGCTCATTTCAGGGCTAGAAGACTGGCATAAAGAAAGTCCAGTCTGGGTCCTGAATCGCCAATAGACAACCACAGTTACGCTGCCAGACTTCACAGTTTGCTCTACATCTCCTTTGAACTTGAAGTGTTGTTCAGAGCAAGGGTCACAGGAGAGGTTAGGTCCAGTGATCCTATGGTCACACCTAGACAGGTCCGTGGCATGGAAGGGAAGGGGTTGGATTCTGATTAGCCTTTTGCAGAGAACGAGGCTCTTTCTGGATGCTCCTCCAAATACTTTGTTTCTGAAAATGTTGGGAGCTTGTTGGGAAGATCCACCCCAGCTCTGGATCTGAGGGTAAAGCCCAGCTTCTTGGGTTCTGAGAAAGTGAACCTCTGGACTCAATCTGTGTGTGGCCCAGTGTTAAATGAAATCAGTTCTACTCTGCTGAGCTCAGAGTTTCCAATGAAGTCAGGCCAGGCACAGGAAGTACTGTTTTGTTTTGTTTTTTTTTTTGGTCCCACATGACCTAGTCTTTCCATCCTGAGGGGAGGGATGGTCCTTCCCAAATCCACCACTGATCACTGCCTCTCCTGAGCCAGCTGGGCTCCCCGAGACCAAGGGCAGCAGGTTCAGGCAATTGTAACATCAGCATGGTAACTGGTGATGTCACAATGTCATTTAGCAACTCAACCTCTTCTTGGCAGCAGCAAGAGGATGGTTGGCTGCAACAAGGAGAAGGGGGACATGGGAGCCAGACTGCTAGGGACAGCACAAGATAAGAAATAAGCCCCAAGAAGAGCACGGCCAGGAAGAATGAGAAATCACAAACACTTGTCAGGTAACAGTCTGGGCAAGGTCGTAATTTCTCCAGCTAGAGCATCTGCCCTCTGCGGACTCCAAGGACTGAAGGCAGACTGGACTTTGAGAAGGTCATTCCTGCCACTAAAGGACAGTCTACCTGCTGGTGAAAGGGTTTCCCGTCTCCACATTCCTTCCCTTTCTCCCAATCACAATCTGGCCCCCCCACCTCACCCCTGAGACTGTTAAACATTATAAACCAAGCTCTGCCCTCACCCCTGAATTCTGATTTGCTTGGTCTGCAGAGCCCTCAGGCATGGGTGTGTTTATACAAGTGGTCAGGTTATTACACTGTACAGCCTGGGAAGATGACTCTATTTCTTAAAAGAAGAAAAATAACACAAGAATATAGGCAGATGCATTTCTCCTGGAGAGATGGAACGGAGGGTCTTCTGTCACCAGGTCCTTTGCAAACGTGTGACTGGGGCCCAGGGGAATACAGGATCAAAATGTTCAGCTAGAGCTCATTGAGGTTTTTCTTTACTAAGAGCATACTGAGTGGGCCAGCATCCATCGCTCACTCTTAGCTACTTAGGAAACTGATCTAGAGGATCAAGATTTGAAGCCATTCTGGGCAGAAAAGTCTATGAGACTCTTATCTTCAAAAATACAAGTAACTAGCAAAAAGAAGGGTTGGAAGCACCAGTACTGATCAAACAACCTGTAGGAAGGAAGATAATTAAGAGAGACACAAGTAATTAATGGTATTCAAGTAGCATATTTTTGTAGCCTATGTATTTATTTATTTTTGCCAGTCTTGCAGTTTGAATGCAGGGCCTGGGCACTGTTCCCAGACTTCTTTTGCCACATTCTCAGTCCTAATTAATTAATTTTAAAATTTGGTGCTGGTCCTAGGACTTGAGTTCAGGGACCAGGTGCTATTCCTGATCTTTCTGTGCTTAAAACTGGCACTCTGCTATTTGAGGCATAGCTCTAGTTCTGGGTATGTTGGTCTTGAGGCTTGAACTCATAGCCTGGGCACTGTCCCTGAGCTTTCATTTGCTCAAAGCTAGCACTCTATCATTTTGAACCATAGCTCTACTTCCAACTTTTGGGTAGTTAATTGACGACAAGAATCTCATGAACTTTGCTGCCTGGGCTAGCTCAGAACCACAATCCTTAGATCTCAGCCTCCTGAGTAGCTAGGATTATAGCCATGAGTCACGGTTACCCACCTCAAGTTGCTTATTTAAAAATAATTTGGCCATGAGCTCAAGCCCCACAACCCACAAAAAATAAAAAAATAAAAATAATTCCAAGTAGCTGGATGCCAGTGGTTCATGTCTGAAATCCTAGCTATTGAGGGGGCTAACATCTAAGGAGTGCAGTTTAGGCAACAAGTTCATGAGACTCTTGTCTTCAATTAACCATCCAAAAATCAGAAATAGCGCTGTAGCTCAAGCGGTAGAGAGCAGCCTTAAGCAAAACAATAAAAAGCTTAGGGACAGTACCCAGGCCCTGAGTTCAAGACCTCGGACCTGCTTACATAAAAAAATTCAGAACAATGGGGCCTGGGGTTTGGCCTAGTGGTTAAAGTGCTTGCCTAGCATGCACAAAGACCAGGGTTCGATTCCTCGGTACCACATACATAGAAAAAAGCCGGAAGTGGTACTGAGACTCAAGTGGTAGAGCTCTAGCTTTGAGAAAGTCCAAGGACAGGCCCTGACCTCAAGCCCACGACTGGCAAAAAAAAAGATTCAGAGCAAGTATTAAAAGATACCAGTCAAGCCAGATGCTGCTAGTTCATGCTAGTAATCCTAGCTTCCCAGGGTGCTGAGATCTTAGGATCAAGGTTTGAAGCCAGCCCAGACAGGAAAGTCTTTGAGACTATTATCTAAAATTTACCAAAACAATAACACTAACACCAACAAACCAGAAGTGGAGCTGTGGCTCAAATGGTAGGGGGTTAACTTTGAGCCTGGACAACATCCAGGCTCTGAGTTCATGCTTAGTCTATATGCGTGTGTGTACACGATATCAGTACATAAAAAAATCTTAGTATAAAGCTTTATAATGAAACCTTAAGAACAAGGTTATAAAGTGTATGGATGGAGACTCTGCCTCTGGATGCATGAGTCACCCTTCTTACCCAGATTTACAAAGACAGGGCCAGCACCCAGGCTGCCTGCCACTCCAGGCTAGGGTTTTTAGGATCCAGGATCCCTGGAAATCTCCAACAGGCTCTTTCCAGATTGGCTTGTGTGATGTTGAGTTCATGCATGTGAGAGAGAAATAGAAGTTGGTTAAGGAGATGGGAAGCTGGAGGGCCTGGGTTCACATTGAAACACTGCCACCTGTCTGACTAGTTCGCACTGATTGGCCTTGTGAGAGAGCAGGCTGTCCAAAGCTCAGGTGACCTCCTGTGTCTCAAGGTCACAGCCAGGGACCCTGACTCACATTGCCACCCTCCCTGGTGGCACGTGTTTCTTCTCAGTTCTGGGACTCAGGCAGGGCACAGAAAGGCCTTTCCTCCTAGCTGTAGACCCTCAGGCCCAGGACACTTGGGCCCCACCCAGCCCTAACAATTCTAGGACCCTTCTCCTCCCTGGCAGCACCCTTAGGGGTCTTGAGTTCTCGTAACAAGCTGTGTCAGCACACAGTGGATGGTTCTGGGCTCCCCTCATCGCTCTGCAAAGTGTGGGGTTGTTGGCAGTCATATTGAAGTGGGCTGCTGTGTGTTTGTGTGTAAGAGTATCTTATATGCATGGTATGTCTGTGTGTGTCTGGGTTGGAGTTACCTGGGTTTCTCTTTGTGGGTTGCAGTGTGTTTATTTCAATGTGTGTCTATGATTGTGTGTGCTAGGGGATTTTTTATGTGTGTGTATGGATCTGAATCCATATGTGCACTTTGGAGCCTCTGTGTGCTGCTGTACTTTCCATACCCCTCCCATCTCCCATAGCTGTTCTTTCTGCTTACACGTCATCCCTCCAGATCCTCCTGCCAGAGCCATCCACCAGAAGGCCCCTGGGTCAAGAGGATCGAGGGACTGCTGGGACAGTCATCCTCTGGAGATTTGGGAAGAGAGAAGGAGAAAATAGAAGGAAGGGAAGCTTAGGGTCAAGGGAAGAATGTTTTAGGGGAAGGAGACTTGGGAATGTTTGCAAGTAGGAAGGAGGGGTGCAGCAGAGAGGGAGAAAAGCTGGGAACCATTGGTGAGGGAGGTTTGCCAGAGCCAGCACCCAGGAAAAGGATGTGGGAAATAAGGGCCAGGGGCTGCCGCCTGCCCCAGGGCTTGCGTCCCTGCCTCTTGCTAGGGTTGAGGTTTCAGGGCTGTCACTCAGGAGTTGGCTCCATGAGCTCAGTAAGGGATAAAGAAGCAAGCTTAGAGCAGACAGCCAGTGCCTCAGGGAGGTCCGTGTCCCACTCATACATATTCATGTCTTCCTGCCAGGGGCCACGCCCAGGCCAGGTGCTAGTCTTTACCTTAGACAGGCTCAGGGTCTATTTATGATGTTTAGATGTCTCAGGATATCATAGATGTCTCAGTCTCCTAAATCTGCTGGCTTGCCTGGCCCAGAGGCTTTCACCCCTCTGGGTCACATTTCCATTCCTCTTCTCATGCTCAGGACATCTCAGCAGAGAATGAGGATAACGAAAGATCATGCCTTCTCCAAGTTCTCACGGCTGGAAAAGGCCGGAATCAAGACTTAAACCCAGCACTGACAATAGCATACAACATATGTGCTCCTCTTCTATGCATATCTTATGATGGCTCTTTGTCCCTCAGTCCTGTCTGACCTCTGCTTGAGCAGGCTCTGCCTGCTTCTGCCCAGGTGGACCTCAGCTGATCAGATGTCACCATCTTTCCCCCTTCCCCCGGCCCCCACCCTACACCCTGGGCCTTTGGAGCCTTTCACTGTCTCCACTGTTCTTGGGGTACTCATGTTCATCCCTGACAACAGAACAATGAGACACACACACACACACACACACACACACACACACACACACACACAGAGAGAAAGAGAGAGAGACAGAGACAGAGAGAGACAGAGAGACAGAGACAGAGAGAGAGACAGACACAGAGACAAAGAGACAGAGAGAGAGGTGAAAGATAGACTCAGGAGAGGGTGTTAGAATGGCCATCTTAGTGTCTGGTGGTTTCTGCCAGGGAGATGGAAGCTGGACAGCAACCTCCATGGCTCAGAGAAGGCATTTCTGTGATTTCTGTGTGGAATGTGCCAAGAAGGCATGGAGAAAGGGGAAAAGCCTGGCAGAATTTCAAGAAGTGCCTGGTTGAAACCAGACACCAGGAATGTGCTGCAGGTCAGGCCTGTTGTCTGGGAGATATTTAGCCTATTTTGATTTTCAGTTTTCATTGTTTATTTCTAAAACAAATATTTATTTTACCTTTGTAATTCTTGAGAGGTTTTTAGGAACATGGGAGGGGATGGTTTTGTTCTGGTTTTAAACACTTCTAGCCTTAGAGAGACACTGGCCAATTTGCTAATAACAGCCTAAAAGGCAGTGGCTAATGGCCAAATCTGTTTTCTTTGATAGGTACAGGCTGTTGGGAGGACATGACAGCCTCATGGTTGCTTTCACAAAAGCCCTCATGTACCTTGTTTTCTCCTTGTTTCTGCCACACTGGATCCCCTCCACTGCTCTCCCTTGTAGACTGAGATCTCAAGGATTGAGGTTCAAAGCCAGTTTGGACAGAAAAAGTCTGAGATTCCATCTCCAGTTCACCAGCAAGAAGCAGGGCTAGAGGTTTGATTGAAGTGCTAGAATACTATCTCAAAGCCCTGACTTTATTTGCTGGTCCTAGGGCTTGAATTCAGGGCCTGGGAACTGTCCCTGAACTGCTTGGACTCAAGGCTCTACCACTTGAGCAGCAGTGCCACTTCCAAGCTTGTCTGAGTAGTTTATTGGACATGAGAGTCTCAAGGACTTTTCTGCCAGAACTGCCTTTAAACCATGATCCTCAGATCTCAGGCTCCTGAAGGTATAGCTAGGATTACGAATGTGAGCTGGCTCTTTTTTTAATGTTGCCCTTTTATGTAGTAAACTTTCTAAACCTACTAATTCTACTACTTTATTTGTAGATTATTTTGGACTTCTAGATGTAAAATTATAAAGTACTAGTTAATGGTTTTTTGAATCAGCTTAACGTGGTTTTAAATTTGTGTGTGTGTGTGTGTGTGTGTATGTGTGTGTGTATGTGTGTGTGTGTGTGTGTGTGTGTGTGTGTTGATTTTAGGGCTTGAACTCAGGGCCTGGGTGCTGTTCTAGAGATTTTTCTTTTCTTTTTTGCTCATGTTAGTGTGCTTCCATTTGAGACTCGTCTCTATTTCTGGTCTTTTTGGATAGTTAATTGGAAATAAGAGTGTCATGAACTTTCTCACTTGGGCTGGTTTTGAACGACAATCCTCAGATCTCAGTCTCCTAAGTAGCTAGGATTACGAGTGTGAGCCATCAGCACCCAGCTAATTTTTAATTTCAAAATTATCTTTTAAGTAGTTGTACAGAGGGGTTTCACGTCAACATGTTAGTTTAGGAACCTAGTGCATGTTGACCAGTGTCACCCTTTCATCATTCTCCCCTATCTCTCCCAACCATAGCCTTCCCCTTGATGTTCTTAGTTCCATTTCACATAGGTATATTGAATAGGAGGACTGCATTCTCCTACCTTTCTCTACTCCTTCTTATTGACCTCACCCAGCTGACACTTCCTGATATTCATTTGGTTAAGAGGGTTAGTTAGTAGTTCAAAGTAGTTATACCATAGTGAGTCTACCCTGGGTACACTTTAGCTAATACATTTGTGTGCATGTGAGATGATCCTGTATAGCTTGACATAGCTACATTTATGTTAGGTCTAATTTGCTTTTGTATGTGAGAGAAAACATGCATCGTTTGTCTCTCTGTTGGTTTTTAGTTACAGTCTTCTAACCTCGCTAAATATATGAGTTTTGTAAAAATGATTTACTTTTTCTGAAGCCCATTTTGTCTCTCTCAGGAATGGAGAACCTTTTTTTCTGCCAAGGGTCATTTGGATATTTACAATCATCATTTGAAGGCTAGACATAATTATCAGTGCACACAGATGGGCCCTGGCAGATGACAAGAAACATGTGACTGTTTTACCATGTACCAAATGATTGATGTGTGTGTGTGTGTGTGTGTGTGTGTGTGTGTACGTGCATGCACATGCCAGTCCTGGGGCTTGCACTCAGGGCCTGGGCACTGTTCCTAAGCTTTTTGGCTCAAGGCTATTGCTTGACCACTTGAACCACAGCTCTACTTCAGGCTGGTGTGTGTGTGTGTGTGTGTGTGTGTGTGTGTGTGTGTGTGTGTGTGTAGTTAATTGGAGATAAGAGTCTCACAGGCTTTCCGCCACCCCTCATCTTGTTTCCCCCTTCCCTATCCTACTTACAATAACCAAATAAGCATATATACAATATATCAGATAAGGTAAAATACTGTAACAATATGAGATAACCAAGGGACAGCAAAAGAAATGAGAGATAACATAGTACATTAAGGACAACAATCACTCATTATATGGCTTTTGTTTCTATATCCTGGAGGTCTTTTCATTTAGCATCATACTATATGGCCTTATGTATCTAGGTTTTGCTCTCTTGTAAATCTCTGCTAGGAGAGCCCAAGGTTTCTACTGATGATGACAAATGAAGGAAACCATTGAGCCTATGTTCCTTTGAGTCTGACTTACTTCACTTAGTATGATTTTTTCTAAGTCTTTCCATTTCCTTACAAATGGGGCGATGTCATTCTTTCTGACAGCAGCATAGAATTTCATTGTGTATAAATACCACATCTTGTTGATCCACTCATCAACTGAGGGGCATCTGGGTTGGTTCCATATCTTTGCTATGGTAAGAAGAGGCAATCCAAAATTTCATATGGAATAATAAAAGACCCCGTATAGCAAAAACAATTCTTAGCAGAAAGAACAGTGCAAGAGGAATTTCAATACCAAACTTTAGGCTCTATTACAGAGGTATAGTGACCAAAACAACTTGGTATTAGCACAAGAACAGGCCTGAAGACCAATGGAATAGAACTGAGGACCCAGATATTAACCCACAGACCTATGGCCACCTAATTTTTGAGAAGGGAGACAAAAAAATAGAATAGAAGAAAGACAGCCTCTTCAACAAGTGGTGCTGGCAAAACTGGTTAAGCACCTGCAGAAAACTAACGTTGGATCCTTCTTTGTCACCCTGCACCCAGATTAACTCCAGATGGATCAAAGACCTAGAGGTAAAAGGAGATACATTGAAAACTTTACAAGAAGGAATAAGAGATACACTAGGTCTCCTTGGCACAGGTCGAAACTTTCTTAATACGGATTTAGAATACTTCTACAAGTGGAACTGACATGACATGCTGATAGATTGGAACATGAGGGAGAGGGAGAGCAGGAAAGATGTCTGGTTCATTACTGGTCTCCTTTGATAAAATGGAAAAGCAGTGGAGGAGCAGGTTTGGAATGTGATGGGGAGAGGGTGTTACAAGTTCAACTGAACAGAATAGGTGAGAGAAGCCTAGAAAATATCTAAGAAGAGATATCCTACAAGATTGGGTTATAAGCCTGGGGTTTACTTGAGTTGGGACTCAGAGCATGAGTCTCAGAGAGTGCTGGTGGGGAAGTGGAGAGTGCCTGAGACAGAATGTGGGGCCCCCTTGCTCTAAAGATGGACAGAACACCCCCAGAAAGAAGTCTTGGGAGGAGGTGGAACCCTGGAGAAGGTGGCAGGCAAGTTCCTGTGTAGCCCATAGTTCAGACAAGACAAGCTCTAAATATAAAGTAGATGACTGACCTCGGCAGTGTAAAAGTCACTTCCAGAATGGGTGGATAGAATGTTACTTCAGCAGATGGCTAGAACAGTCTTTTCCTTAAGCATCAGCTACAAAAGCTGGCCTCACTTTGATGCCTACCAGAAATGAGATGAAGTGAGTCTTGAGGACCACAGTGAAGACAGGCTTCTCACAATTGCATAGTACAGACTAGCAAAGTGCTCACCAGGCTGCTTGCTGCATGTTGTCAGCAATCGCACAGACACTTTCTGCCTTTTCTCCAGAGCAGAGTTTCAGCAATCATCATTATAAGGTGGCCAAACCAAAATGGAAAAAAAGTTATGTCTGCAATGGAGGATAAAAAACTTTTCCAATGACACCACAGTTTGGCACAGCTGTTGCTTGGTCGGGGAGCACTGGAACCTTAATGGTATTTCTGTGACCTCCCCCAAGCATACCATGACACATGGATTTCCTCTACTACCCAATCCTCCGTCTCAACCTCTGGTGGGCAATGCGCTCCCCAGATGGCTTGTGAGATACCTAGGGCTGCGATCCTACTCTAGAACTTCTGCTTTAGCGGCCAGGGTGGGACCAGATATTATGACTGCCTTTCCAACAAGCCTCCCCCTCCCCTGTGCTTCTGCTGGGGCCCCAAGACCACCCCTCAATAACCTCTGCTCTAGATTGCACACTCCCCAGAGCAGGTGGGGTCCCTCACGCCCCCTGGCTGAGGAAGAGGCACTCATGACACTTATAATGTTATTTATAATACATTTATAAATGACAGGATTAAACATCCCTGGGAGGGCTTGCTCCCTCAGGACTCAGGAATTGGGGTGAGGGCAGTAGTTTGGGTTAGGAAGAGATGGCATACCATGTCTAGCTTAATTATTTCTTTAGTAATTACAACATTCTTTTACTTATGAAGTTTGAACACAGAGCTTTGCATATGCTAAGCAAGCTCTACTACTTGAGCTGTGCTCCTCCTTCCTCTGGACACCACACAGAGCTCTGATCTGCTGCTGTTGCTATGACCTCAAGACTTCCAGGCACTCCTCTGCTGAGCTGGACTCTACTCAGAGCTTTTGAAGGCAGAGTGGCTGTGCTAGAACAAAATGACTGAGGTGGTTCATTTATGAAGACTAGAACTTGTTGTTGTTATTGTTGTCATCATTTTTTTGGGGGGGGTAACTCTTCTGGGGCTTGAACTCAGTGCCTGGGTGCTGTCCCTGAGCTGTTGTGCTCAAGGCTAGAGCCTCTATCACTTGAGCTACAGCTCCATTTATGGCTTTGTAGTGGTTAATAATTGTTGAGTTTCATGGACTTTTCTTTCTGGAAACTCTGGCAAATCTTCGATCTCAGACTCCTGAGTAGCTAGGATCACAGGTGTGGACTCACTGGTGACTGACTTAACAATTTTTTTTTGCCAGTCCTGGGGCTTGAACTCAGGGCCTGAGATGTCCTTGGGCTTTCCTCAAGTCTACCACTCTACTACTTGGGTCACAGCACCACTTCTGGCTTTTCTGTATATGTGGTATCAAGGAATCAAACCTGTGTCTTCGTGCATACTAGGCAATCACTCTACCACTAGGCCAAACTCCTGGCCCCTAACTTAATTTTCAATGAGGACACTGAAACCATGGCAATCAGTGGCTGACTTTGGACATTTTGCTTTCTTCTTGAACCAGTCCTAACTTTTTTTTCCTGCACTGGGACTCACACCATTTGTTTCAGGTGTCCATCTTTCTCCCTTCCTTCCTTCCTTCCTTCCTTCCTTCCTTCCTTCCTTCCTTCCTTCCTTCCTTCCTTCTTTCCTTCCTTCCTTCCTTCCTTCCTTCCTTCCTTCCTTCCTTCCTTCCTTCCTTCCTTCCTTCCTTCCTTCCTTTCCTTCTTTTCTGGTAGTTCTCAGGGTTTGAACTCAGGGCCTCAAGCTATTGCTTAACTTTCTTATTCATGGCTGGTACTCTACCATTTTGAGTAATGTCTCTAGCTTGGCTTTATGCTGGTTTATTGAAGATGGAATCTCTCAGACTTTTCTCCTGGTTTGGCTGTTTGAACCACAATCCTTTGAATCTCAGCTTCCTGAGTGGATTATAGGTGGGCATATTGGACTTGCAACTTTGTGAGGAGAATTTGGGCATCACTTTTGGTACAGGGATCCAGACTGATGATTCGGTGTGAAATGATTTGCTGGGATCCATTTTCCCTGGATAAGGCCCATACTTTTCTCTTTCCAGAGT
Source organism: Megascapheus bottae (assembly GCF_031878675.1). Classification (NCBI taxonomy): domain Eukaryota; kingdom Metazoa; phylum Chordata; class Mammalia; order Rodentia; family Geomyidae; genus Megascapheus; species Megascapheus bottae. The sequence continues at coordinate 10,412,537 of NC_143525.1, read as the reverse complement.
TAGAGGAAGTGGGGTGGGGCCCTTGGCACATGGCTTTGGGGAGATGGAATTTGTTAATGCTCCATCCCAAGAAAATGAATGTCGGTGGCCACATCCCATGGAGCCGGGCGCATGCATCTTCTGGCCCGGGGACACAGCTCCCTCACTGCGTCCCGCCTACCACAACACAGAGCCTTCTTTCTTCCTCAGGAAAAGTGACTCTTTCACAGGCTCAGGGAGGCAAAGGAAATGGAAAGCCTCTCTCCGGGCAGGAGGGCACCCTGTTTCCTTTGCCTGCCTGTCTGAAGGTCAGATCCTGGGGAAAACAGGAGCTTCAGGCAGAACTTCCAAAGTGGGGTGGGGGGTGGGGGGCTGTGTGAGCCCAGCCCCCTTAGCCTGGTCCCTGTGTGAGCCAAGAGCCTCTGGGGCCTGCCCTGCCCTCCTGGTCTGCAGCCCCAAAGCAGAGTGGGGCTTAGCAGGGGCTTTTCTGAGAAGCTGTTGAGCTCAGACCCTGCTGGGTGCACATTTCTGCTGGAGGATGAGGGAGGGATTCCAGTATTTACTTTGAACACTGTTTTCCTGTGTCTGCATTGACTGGGTGTTAAATTCCTCCAGATTTCTGGCTCCAAGGTTGTAGCTTCAATGGGTAGAAATAGATTTAGGGCAGCTGCCAAGAGAGCCCAGGGTGGGTGGGCCTGGGCACCTCCTCTGCCTGCAGTTTTCATTCTGCGGATGGCAAGGGGGTCAGGGCCTTCTCTGCAGGGGCTTCCAGCCTGGGAGGGGTTGGTTGTGGTCTAGACTCACCAAGGTTTGGGTTTTTCACATTTCCTACCCTAGAGGGCAAAAGTTAGCTTTGCTCCTTTTGGAAGGCATGCAGGAATGAAGACACGCTGAGTTTTTTGAAGGTCAGGGTTTTGTATAAACCCAGAAGTTGGGCTCATAAGGAATTCATTTGGTGGGATGTTGGGAAATCTTAGTACATTCCAATTCCTGGGGCCTGATGGGCCTCAGAGGGGTCGGGAGTAGCAGGCGGCTAGTGCTGGGAAACCCTGTGCTGTATGCCCTGGGAAACAGAGGTGTAGTGAAGCAAGGTGACACGGGAACCAGCTTGTCCCCAACACAGCTTGTGAAAGCTCTTCCTGCGAAGTTAGGACCCTGGTTGAGGTAACCTGCGACTACTACTGCCTCTGAAGCAGGTGACTGGGGGTCACCCAGCAGCTACTGGGAGGAACAGAGAGGACAAATTTTTCCTTATTAAGTATTAATCAGGGTTGGGGCATGAATCTGAAGGTAGAATGCCTATCCAGCAAGTTCAAGAGCTAGAGTTAAAATCTCATTGCTGCCAAGATAAATATATAAACAAATAAATATATCAACCAATTAGTGATTAGCCAATTTATCAATGAATCAGTCAGCTAGATAATTAGCTAATTTGTGAAGTAATAAAATGTTGATGTCATGAGCTGGGAGTTTGGCCTAGTGGTAGAGTGCTTGCCTAGCATGCACTAAGACCCGGGTTTGATTCCTTGGCACCACATACATAGAAAAAAGCTGGAAGTGGTGCTGAGGCTCAAGTGGTAGAGCTCTAGCCTTGAGAAAGTCCAAGGACAGTGCTCAGGCCCTAGGTCCAAGCCCAGGACCGGCAAAAAATAATGTTGATCAGTGGTGCTAAAGACACAGTAAACGTCAGAAAATTGAAAGGATCACTTCAATGATAAAAGATGCTGGTCTAGTTCCACCATGCCCAACAAATGACTTATTCCCACTTTAGTTCTAGGGTGACGAATGATTCAGGGAAAATTCTCAGGGGACCCTGTGAGAGGCTCCAGGCTCCAGGCTCCAGGCTGGCAGCCTCTTGATCAGAGAAGCCCATAGCCAAGCAGGGCCCAGAGGCAGGTGTGCATTAGTGTTCTTAAACCCTCAAAATCTACCCCTGAGCCTCTTTTCATAGTAATGGTGTGTGTGTGTGTGTATGCGCGCGTGTGCGTGCATGTGTACGTGAGTGTGGAAAGCGAAAGGGGTGATTGTTAATCATTTTCCTAACTTAAATGTCTAGGCAGACCCCAGATAATGTTCATGTATAAGTGTTGGATAAAATAGTCCTATGATAGCCTTTTTTTTTTTTTTTTTTACAAAGCTAGTACTAGGACTGGAATTCATAAAGCTTTGTGCTCTTGTTTAGCTTGTTCAGTCCAGGCTTGGTGCTCTGCCATTTGAACCACACCTCTACTTCTGGCTTTTTGCTGGCTAATTGGGGATCATCATCTCTTGGATTTGTCTGTTCAGGCTGGCACAGAATGGAGATCCTCAGATCTCAGCCTCCAGATGGCTAGGATTACAGGGGTGAGCCACTGGTGCCAGCATTCCATGGGTATTTGATCTCACTACTTTCCCAAGAACATTTTACTTGATCTTCCGGGGAAAAAAAAATCACAAAGTCATAGCTTTCTATACCTATTAAGCAAAGTGTGAGGTAAGCACTTTAATGCCATTATTGAGCTCTTTCTCACATCTGTAGCCTTACTGGCCACATTGATATGTTCATTGTGTCTACACAGCCTTGTCCATACTGGCCTTGCAACAAGGGCCCCTTCATTTCCAAAGTATGTGAGAGGCCCAAGTTCCTTACCTACGTGAATTCACTTCTTTGAGTAGAACAAGTGTGGTGTCCTCTGGAAATGGAAGTGGACTGGAGAAAGACAAGTTACCCAGTGAGCATTCTCCTAATACTGCCAAAGCCGGAAGCCCTCTTCTGCCTCAGCCTCAGGTTCCTTGGACCGTCAGATGTAAAGGTGTTGCGCTGTTATCTTTTGCTTTGTAATGAATGACTCCAAAATTTAGTTTGTTTGTTACAAATGCTTTTACCTCATAGTTTTATGGTTCAGAAATCTAGGTGTGTGCCCCACTGGCTGCCTCTGTCGCAGGGACTCTCACAAAATGGTGGGAATTGAACTCGGGGATTTGTACTTACTAGAGAAGTACTTTACCTCAAGCCTTGTATCCAAGCCTCTTTTCTCATTGGCTATTTTTGAGGTAGAGTTTTGCTGAATGGTTGGACAGGCCTGAGCTGCAATTCTCCTATGTGAGCTTCCCGGTATTTCTGGGGATGGCAGTCCACATCACTGTGTCTGGCCATTGTGCTTCCCTGTGAGATGGGGTAGCAGCAGCAGGCCACAGCCCTGAAGCCACTGGCTGAGAATGGAGTCACCAGCTCATCCTCCCCAGATGCTCTAGACTTGAGCCTCTTTGCTCAGCTAGTAGGCGGTTTTTATAATGTAGTCTCCAAAGCCACATCCTGTCCCGTTGACTGTATTCTGTTTCTTAGAAGTGCAATCTCCAGATGCAGCCTAGGAAGGGAGTCCCTAGATGCAGGGCAGGGAATTTCACAAGGCCGTGATGAACAGGAGGTGAGATCAAGGGAAGCAAGCTGCAGTCTGCCTGTCACTGGCCTTAGCAACCCAAGTCCTGGTGAGTGTTTGTTCAACCTGTGGGCCTTGCTACCCAGCCCTTCTGATAAGCCCTGAGACTTGAAAGATGAGGAAATGAAGACCAGGATTTCCATTGCTTTTCCTGGGACGTAGATAACATCCTTAGCATAGCTTTCCAAAGGGCTAAGTACATACATTTCTAGACTGTTACACTTAACTTTTGTCCCTGTGCTCATACCAGCCACCCCTAGTCTGTGGTCTAGGCTACTCTCTGAATAATACAACCCTTCAGTAGTCTTGGGCGGTCATCTCATCCTCACCCTTTGGCAGAGATGTTATTTAACTTTCTTGTAACCAAAACAAGACTGGGTCAGCAACAACAGTGCAAGATTTATTCTGATAGTTCAGGGCTCTTGTCTTTACCACAAAAGCCAACAGCCATGAGGCTCTTTTAGAGATCACGAGACACTTTCTCGCCATCCATCGGGCCGCCCCTCACTGGTCATGAGGCAGATGTTGCCCATCTCCAACGCAAGGAAACAGGATCAAGAGCAACTGAGAATCGCTCCAAGATCAGACAGCAAAGAGCTTTTGTAAAGCAAGGGTGTTCAAATTAGTTTTCCTAACTCCAGATTCTTTACTCCACCCCGAGTACCCTTCTACATTGTTTGCATATCTCAGTCCAAGTTTATTCCAGGAGGAATCCAGGGAGATTTCTTGGCCCAGTTTTATTTTGTTAAACCATTAGAGCTGAAGAGACCTGAGAGGAGAGAAAGCATACGAGGTCAAAAATGGGAGTAGAATGTGGGCAGGAGATTGGGTACACAGCAGGCCTGGCTGGTGACTTTGAGGAGTTGCACAGCTGCGTGTGTGTGTGTGTGTGTGTGTGTGTGTGTGTGTGTGTGTGTGTGATGTGCATGCCAGTGCACATATTCAGGCATGCATGTGTGCATAGTTTGTAGACTCTCTTTTTCATGCCAAGGACTACGTGAACATCCTGCTAAGGGCTACTCATGCCATGGGCATTTGTGCAACATGTGACAGCAGGGGGCCACCCATGCCCAGAATCTGCCTGGCTCCAGAGCAGCTCTACAGAATGTCCTTTTGGTGAGCAGATGATGTCAGCGGGACTGTAGGGATCTGATACATGGTGCGGGTGGGTGCAATGGATAGTGTGGGGAACAACTGTGTCCTTTGATCTTCTCCTGCTCCAAATCCCTTCCTCGATTTTCTGCTTAGTGGCTCATTTGGGGCAAGATGTTTTGTCATTAATGTTTGCTGAGCTTGAATCTGGACCGTATTGTTTTGGCACGGTGGACAATATGGCCATTATGCATGTGGCAGTAATAGCAGCCTGTGGTTAAAGGCTCTTACCATTGGCTCTACCCTGTGCTCCATGCTTGTTACATCATCTCATTAAATCTTCATGTCACTCAAAGGAGCGTGAGTGCTTCCCATTTTCTCTTGTTTTCTAAGAGAGAACTTTGGGGCTTGTAAGAACTCCACAGCTAAGTCCTGTTCATAACTCTACCATGTGTTTCATTCAAAAGTTGTATTATTGCCTTGGGGACCTTGGGGAATTCACCTCTCAGTTGCTCTCTGGGGGAGTAAGAGGAGGCTGGTTCCCCTGTGGTCCTCTGAGGCAGGGCCTCTGCTGGGAGAGGATTTCTACAGGGCACTCCCCATGAAGGGCCTGTTCCCCGATGCTAAAAATATTTGGTGCATCCCTCCACCATGTTGAGGAGACACATTCGAACCTTTGTTGTTGAGTCAGTTGGATTTCTGATTCCACAAAACTCCCTTTGTCAGAACTTCATAATTTCCTGGCATGTTACCACCCATATTTTCTCTGTGGCTAGCAGTTAAAATTCTGTGGTGTACTCTTTGTGTATATTTATGCCTAGAATGATTCATTTGAATCTAATAATGACAGATGTCTCCTTAATTATTTTCAGTGACCTATTTTGTGACCTCCAAGGAGTGGAGTCTTGCTGTTTTCACTTTTTTGTTGTTGTTGCAATATTAGCGTTTGAACTCAGAGCAGTTGAGTCAAACCTCCAGTCTTTTGGCTTTATCTTTTTGAATACAAACTCATGTTTTTGTTGATGGCCTACCTGAATTGCAATGATCTTATTCCATCTATAGCTGGGATGTCAGGCATATGCCAGCATACCCAGTTTATTAGTTGAGATAGGAGTCTCACTAACTTGTTGCCTGGAACTGGCTTGGAACTGTTTATCCTCATGATGGCTATCTCTTGAGTAGCTGAGATTACAGGGGTGAGCTACCATCTTGGATACTACTCTTGTCTTTGTTGGGTCAGGGTTTATATATCCCACTATCTATCTGTTCTCTCTATAACTAACCGCCTTTGTTAGGTTTCATTTTTATCTGTTGCACTTTCCATCCTGCTTCCCAGACCCATGGTAAAATGAAGAGAAGACCAGAACAAATCTGGCCTTAGGTTTTAACCATGGTCGGTCCTTACTATGGCCAAGCTGTGGCTGTGGTCTTGGAAGAAAATCCAAAAGGAGTAGAGGCCTCAGGCCATATGTATAAATTTACAATCATTATGCCAGAAGGAAACACATGAATGGGCTGGGGGTGTGGCCTAGTATTGGAGTGCTTGCCCAGCATGAATGAAGCCCTTGGGTTCCATTCCTTGATATCATATACACAAAAAGCCAGAAGTGGTGTTGTGACTCAAGTGGTAGAACACTAGCCTTGAGTAAGCTCAAGGACAGTAGCTGAGTTCAAGCCTCAGGACTGGCAAAAGAAAAAAAGAAGAAAAGAAAAGAAAGAAAACACAGGAATGGAGAAAGGTGGCTACTACAATCTAGGGCACCCAAATGATTTATTTTTACTGTTGCCAAGATCTGGGGCTGTGGTTCATAGGAGGGGTGGGGGTGGGCTGCAGACTGGCCCAGTGGAGAATGGAAACAGAAGTGTGGAGGAAATGTGGAGGAGGCTTCAGCTGGAATTGAGCATGCTTAGTTCACATGGACTTTAGCCTATTAGACAGGGTTTTCTTTTCCCTCTCAGCAGAACTCAAATCTGGGGCTGTTGTGTCTGCAAATGTTTGAATTGGTGCTGTCTCTTGTGGTGTGCCAGCCACTTCCCCTGTGGTGTGTCAGTGCGTTTTCACAGGGAGCCCACAAGGCAAGTGTTCCAGTCACGTTTTACACATGTGGGAAAAATAAAGCTCTAAGAACGAGAGAGAGGGAGCAAAGGCAAGTTATTTACCATGTACGTAAGCACAGGCAGGATCATAATCTGCTTGTAATTGTGGGCTGTTTAAGGGAATTAGAAGGGGGATGGTGTTGGAGAAAAAGAGAAAGTTAGAAGGTAAACAACATCAAAATAAACTGCATCTGAGAATGAAGATTGAAAAACTAGACCCACTGAAGGCTGTTGCATAATAGGGACCCGGGAGAGTGGACACACCAGGAGATCCACCTGCACGTGTGAAATACTATGGCGAAATCCCTTTGAACACAAAGCATATGCTTACAAATTGACAGGGATGTAAAATAGGTCTTTAACAGAATCATAGGAAGGAGTGTGGAGGGGGTCAAAAACCTTTATGTCTGTGTCAGGTAATGGAACAATAAAGCTTGCTGAAATTGGTTTGGGAAGGAGGAGTAGAAAAGAAGGGGAATAGTGGAGTGTGAGTCTGATCTAGACACAGTGTATGCATATCTGGAGAGGTTGATATGAGCCCCCCAAATTATGTGAATAAGAAAGGAGCCACCTAAGGTTTGAACTCAAGACTTTCCATTTCTGTTTGCCCTGGTTTTAGGATCATGTTTCATGTCCCATGTTCAACCTTTATTCAAATCAGCAGGTTCAAGATTTCCACGTGTCCTGTGTAAGTAGGTAGCTTTGAGATGATTGTATTCCTTGGAGATTTCAGGGCAAGTTACCTAAGGCAAAGGCAGTACCACCTATTTATCTAATGTTGATACATATTTTGACGAGGAGGACATAAACAGTATGTTCATGGCACTGGCCATTGTCCATGTGACACACGCGTGTCCTGATGGTTTTTCTCAGCATGGCAGTGAGTGGCTTCACTTCCTCCTCACCATCCTCCAGCAGTCGCAGAGACAGCCATGTATGGGAAGGAGAATGGCACTGCGCATGCGGGGTAGATAGTCCCCGTCACCTCATCTTCTAATTTTGACAGCGCTTAGGATCCGTCTTCAAGCTCACCTTCTCACCTTCTTTTCCTTCACTCCAATATGGCATCTTCCATCTGTTTCATTCCCCTTTTGTGAATGATCCTAGTATGCCACTTATTGCTGGGTGTGAAGGAAGAGTGCACAGGAACAAACACAGTCAAACTCTTTCATTTTCCCCAGACAATGGGGAGTGTGGTTTAGTCATAGTTGGAGTCAGCTTCTGCAGGACAAGGCGCAAGCTATGGCATAGGTATTTTCTCACACGGTCATGGACAGGGACAACTCTGTGCTACTGAGGGCATAGTGTGTCTTAGGCTGATGGAATAATTAGTTCATCTAGAAGGTGACTATTTCTTTGCTTCTATGAAAAAAAAATTCAAATGCCAGTCACTCTCTTCAATGCCAATATTGGATTCAAAAGCCATTGGTGAGCTAAAATTTAACCCAGTATTTGTAGTTTGGGAAATTTGCCTACAACACCCCTTACTTCAAAGCCCCGCACCATTCTCAAGGCCCCAGATCCTAACCTTGGAAGTAATTGTTAGTTTTGATGGGCAGCTAGGTTTAGTACAACAAAACTGAGTCTAACATTCTTCTTTTCATTAAAATTCTCTGTAGTTTGAAAAAATCAACTTCATATTTCAAGATGTGAGCTACTGTGTATGTATGAATAGAGAAGAGGGTTTCTTTTTTTCACAGACCACCATATTAATACTGACCTTGTTAAAACCATGTCTTTTACTATATTAAAATTGATTAAAAACTAACTGTACTGAAGGAAAACACATATATCAAACATGCTTTGTGTAGTAATCACATAAATTTAATACCTGTCTGGATTACCTCTAGAATAATAAATCAATATTTCTTTTGAAAAAAAGCCAATATTGGCTTGAATTATTAGTGTGTTGAACATTTGAGAAGGTGGCCTGAACCGTTGACCGAAGCCAGTCTTGGGAAATGACTGGCCATTTCCCCATGTGTTCTGTGGGCTCACAAGGTCCTCATTGTTCCAACTGAGCAGGACTTCCTTTTTCTGACTGATTAGACATCGTGTGGCCACACATTTCCACAGCCTCTTTGTGACCTAGCTGTCAGGCAGAGAGAGAGAGAGGGGCCCTGAGCATAAACTGCTTCAATCTTTAGCTTCCTAAATATGTTATAGGGCCCTTCCTTCCTTCCTTCCTTCCTTCCTTCCTTCCTTCCTTCCTTCCTTCCTTCCTTCCTTCCTCCCTCCCTCCCTCCCTCCCTCCCTCCCTTCTTTCCCTCCCTCCCTCCTTCCTTCCCTTCTTCTTTCCTTCCTTCCCTCCCTCCTCTCTCTCTCTCCCCCTCTCCCCCTCTCCCCCTCTCCCCTCTCTCTCTCTCTCTCTCTCTTTCTTTCTTTCTTTCTTTCTTTCTTTCTTTCTTTCTTTCTTTCTTTCTTTCTTCAACATTCAATAAAGAGAAGAGGCAGGCTGGTGAGCTGGGAGCACATGCCTATAATGTTAGCTACTAAAGAGGCTGAGATGTGAAAATTGCAGTTAAAAACCAGGACCAGGCAGGAAAACTTGTGGAATTTTATCTTCAAAATGCTGAAAATGGAAGTGTGACTCAAGTAGTACAGTGCCAGCCTTGATCAAAAGACTAAGAGAGGATTTCTTTCTTCAACAATCTTGTTGGTTGTGGGGCTTGAACTCAATGCCTGGGCACTGTCCCTGAACTAGCATACTACCACTTGGAGCCACAGCTCTACCTCTGGTTTTCTGGTGGTTAATTGTAAACAGAGTCTCACTGGGACTTTTCTGCCTGGATTGGCTTCATACTATTCTAAGATCCTCAGATCTTAGATTCCTGAGTAGCTAGGGTTACAGGCGTGTGCCTGCTTCTTTACTAGCTTTTCTATTTGCCTACACAATTGTTGTGCAAATCTACTCTGAATGGTATTTGGGAAGAAATGGCCGAGGAGCTCTCTTTTGGCTATGCTTATTTGTCTTGATCTGGAGATTAAAATTTTAAATTTGAAAGTCTATTGATAATATGGCTGTGTTTCATGACAAAGAAGTCTTTGTACTGGTTACATTTTAAAATAGGAATTTAATATTTATGATTGGATATTCATATAAATATTGAATATTCAGATAAAATTCTGGTGTGTGTGTGTGTGTGTGCATGTGTGTGTACACCAGTACTGGGGCTTGAACTCAGGGCTCATGTGCTTAGGTGTTTTTTTTTTTTTTTTTTTTTTTACTTTTTATTGTCGAGGTAATGTATAGAAGGGTCACAGTTACATTTCCCAGGTAGTAGGTGCATTACTTCTCACACACTGATATCCCATCTCATGTTTTTGTCCCCATTTCCCTCCTTCCACCCCCTCCCAATCATCTTGTTTTTCCCCCTTCCCTTTTCTATTTCAAATAAACAAATAAACGTCTATACAATATACCAGGTAACAAAGTCAGATACAGTAACAATATGAGATTAACCAAAGGGCAAAAACAAAGAAGAGATATAACATAGTACATTAAGAACAACAATCCTCTCTTAGTTTTTTGATCAAGGCTGGCACTGTACTACTTGAGTCACACTTCCACTTTCAGCATTTTGGAGATGAGTCCACAGGTTTTCCTGCCTGGTTCTGGCTTTGAACTCTGATTCTCACATCCCAGCCTCTTTAGTAGCTAACATTACAGGCATGAGCTCCCAGTTCACCAGCTGCCTCTTCTCTTTATTGAATGCATAAGTGCGGGGAGAGGCAACAGTGAAAAGAAGTGAGAGATAGGCAGAGATTGCCTCTTCTTTCTGGAAAGATCCCCTTGCTTCTCCTATCCTCATCTCCTCTGCTTCATAATTCTACAAAACTCCCTAGAGCAAAGGGTATGAAAGACACACCCAGCCATCCCCTTTCTGTGCAGACTGGAACCCAGCAGCTGGTGACAGCAATGAGAGCTTCCATTGAGCGTTCACGCCACAGGCTATACTTATTTGTGAAACAGAACAATAATAAGGTGAGATGCTACATGAGTGTGTGCTCAGTGTATCCCAGGCGTGCAATGAAGGGAGCTTGTACGGCACGGGGTGTGGCAGGCTCTCTGTGCCTCTTGCTAGATCGTGGCCCACAAAGTACATACTGCATTATTTTGATTATCAGGTCCACATTCATGTCTCTGGATATTAGAGATAAGCTTTCCAAGACACTTCCAATCTTAATGGCAGCTTCCCTGGATATTAGAGATAAGCTTTCCAAGACACTTCCAATCTTAATGGCAGCTTCCTCCTCTGCCCAAAATAAACAAGGAGTGGCCAGAGGGCGGGGGAGGAAATGGAAGGCTGAGAAAGAGAAAATGCCAAGATGAGATGAGCCTTTGCATCAGGCCAAGGCTGTGGAAGAAAAGTGATTGTTTCTAGGCCAAATAAGACACTTAGACATAGTGCAGGGAAGAGCATGAGAGAAGGGTCTGGAAGATTTTGTGGGGCTTGGCTTGAGTGCAGAGGAATGAGTTAGAGGAGTCATAGCTATGCATTAAGAAATTTCACCTTCAATCTTAGGAGAAAAGCACCAAATTGTAATACCCAAATACTTCTTTGTATGTGTATAAAATAATATACATACTGAAAAGAACCCCCAAAGATCAGGAAACAAAGGACCTCTTCTTAATCTGTCTTCTCATTTCTAGATGACTCTGTATTCTTTACCTCATGTATGGTGTATACTCAAGCACATCTGAGGGAAGGTGGGGGTGGGGAAGGGAGGGAAGGGGAGAGGGCACAGAATCAGTGGAAAGCAACAACGAGGGAAATAGTGAAGTAGCAGGGCCCATGGCTGCACTGGACACTGATGAAAGTGAACCAAGCAACTCATGGGTAGAGATGGAGGGAGGGAAAGAGAGAAAAGTAGGGAACAGCTGATCCTAAGCCAAAGGAAAGAAATGTACTTGGCACCCAATATATGTAACAGAAACATTGCTGTATAGGGGTGATAACCTCTAAACAATAAAAAGAAAAAGAAGCCTCATCTTTTTATCTTTGTAGTATAGAACATTCCTGAAGCTTGTAATTCTACCACAAGGGATGGAGGACATTATTTCAGAATCTACCCAGTGATTCATTGGTTTTTAATCTCTTGAGATGCATTGCCCAATGAATGAATGAATGAGTGAACAAATTATCCATGAGTAAAGATTAGAAAATACTGCAGAGTCATTCAGCCTATTCCAATACCTTTAGACATCTTTTCAAACTTGATGACTTCAAACTTGATTTTGAAGGCTTGAGCTCTTGCACAGGTTAGGCTCTGTGCACAATGATTCCGGGGCTAAACCATCTTTTTGGCCATATTTGGAGGCTCTTGTCATAAGCTTTTATTTTTATTTTTGCCAGTCCTGGGCTTGAGCTGAGGGCCTGAGCACTGTCCTTGGACTTTCTCAAGGCTAGAGCTCTACCACTTGAGCCTCAGCACCACTTCTGGCTTTTTTCTATGTATGTGGTACCGAGGAATCCAACCCGGGTCTTCATTCATGCTAGGCAAGCACTCAACCACTAGGCCAAACTCCCAGCCAATTTTATTCTTATTTTTATTTGTGATATTGGGGCTTTGAACTCAGGGCCTAATGTTTGCTGGGTGAATGCACTATTACTTGAGCCACACTCGCAGCTCTTATACTTTGTGTTCAGATAATTTTCAGATATTTTTTTGTACAAACCTGCTTTGGATCTTGATTCTTCTTGTCTCTGTTTTCTGAGTAGCTGAGTAGGGATTAAATGCACCTCCCCCAACGTGTTTCCTTTAAGGAACACATAGGAACATCTTACATGATATGGGGCACAGTATGGGAAACCCGGAATTAAGATAACACCAGCCTCATGCCTATAACCTTAGCTACTTAGAAGGCTACAATCTACTGGACTGAAGTTCAAGACTAACTTGGGGAGAAAAGCTCACTGGTTTCTTTTTTTTTTGATATTTTTTATTGTAATTAATAAAAGGGTTACATGATATTTGCCATATAGAAGGTGCATTAATTCACATACATTGATACCCTTTCACATGTCTTGGTCCCCATTACCCTCCTCTCCACTCCTCCATCTTGTTTTCCCCCTTCCCTATCCAATTTCAAATAACCAAATACAAATATATCCGATATATCAGATAACAAAGTGAGATACTGTAACAATATGAGATAACCAAGGGACAGCAAAAGAGATGAGAGATAACATAGTACCTTAAGGACAACAATCATTCATTATATGGCTTTTGTTTCTATATCCTAGAGGTACTTTCAATTAGCATCATACTATATGGCCTTATGTATCAAGGTTTTGCTCTATTGCAAATCTCTGCTAGGCGAGCTCAAGGTTTCTACTTATTATGACAAATGAGGGAAACCATTGAGCCTAAGTTCCTTTGAGTCTGGCTTACTTCACTTAATATGATTTTTTCTAAGTCTTTCCATTTCCTAACAAATGGGGTGATGTCGTTCTTTCTGACAGCAGCATAGAATTCCATTGTGTATAAATACCACACCTTGTTGATCCATTCATGAACTGAGGGACATCTAGGTTGGTTCCATATCTTTGCTATGGTAAATAATGCTGCAATGAACATTGTTGTGCTAGTGGATTTAGTATGTCCTTGTTTCTGGATGATTGGGTAAATGCCAAGTAGTAGAATTGCTGGATCACAGGGGAGTTTTATGTTTAGTCTTTTGAGGAACTGCCATACTGCTTTCCATAGTGGTTGAACGAGTTTGCACTCCCACCAACAGTGTAGTAGTGATCCCTCCTGGCCACATCCCCTCCAGCATCTGTTGTTATTAGTTTTCCTGATCCTGGCCATTCTAACTGGAGTGAGGTGGAATCTTAGAGTTGTTTTGATTTGCATTTCTTTTATGACCAGAGATTTGAGCATTTCTTCATGCATCTATAGGCCATTTTTGTTTCCTCTTCAGAGAACACTCTCTTTAAGTCTTTGGCCCATTTTTTAATGGGATGGTTGTTACTGTGGAGATTAGTTTTGGAGTGATTCAATTTTTTGAGCTGTTGATATATTTTAGATATGAGGCCTTTGTCCAATGTATGGTTGGTGAAGATCTTCTCCCACTCTGTAGGTTTCCTAATTAATTTACTAGCTATGTCCTTTGCCATACAAAAGCTCTGCAGTTTAATGCAGTCCCGCTTATCCAGCCTTTCTCTGATTTGTTGTGATTCTTGGTCCTTATTGAGAAAGTTTCCACCTGTGCCAAGGAGGCCTAATGTATCTCCTATTCCTTCTGTAAAGTTTTCAGTGTGTCAGCTTTTACCTCGAGGTCTTTGATCCATTTGGAGTTAATTCTAGTGCAGGGTGACAAAGAAGGATCCAACTTTAGTTTTCTGCAGGTGCTTAACCAGTTCTGCCAGCACAACTTGTTGAAGAGGCTATCTTTCTTCCATTCTATTTTTTTGGCTCCCTTGTCAAAGATTAGGTGGGTTAATATCTGGGTCCTCAGTTCTATTCCATTGGTCTTCAGATCTGTTCTTGTGCCAGTACCAAGATGTTTTTGATAATTATAGCTCTGTAATAGAGCCTACAGTTTGGTATTGAAATTCCTCTTGCGCTGTTCTTTCTGCTAAGAAGTGTTTTTGCTATACGGGGTCTTTTATTATTCCATATAAAATTTTGGATTGCCTCTTCTATTTCTTTAAAGAATGCCATTGGGATAGTGATGGATATTGCGTTGAATTTGTAGATAGCCCTTGGCAAGATTGTCATTTTCACAATGTTGATTCTTCCAATCCAGGAGCATGGGAGGTTTTTCCATTTCCTCAGTTCTGCTTTAATTTCCTTTTTCAGGGTTTTAAAGTTTTCATCCAAAAGGTCCTTTACATTCTTAGTTAAAATAATTCCTAGGTACTTTATTTTCTTTGAGGCTATTGCAAAGGAGTTGCTTTCCTGATTGTTGCCTCATTCCTCTCACTGTTGGCGTAGAGAAAGGCAGTTGATTTTTGAGGGTTAATTTTATACCCTCCTACCCTTCCAAAGTTTTGAATCAGCTCAAGGAGCTTGGGAGTAGAGTCTACAGGATTCTTTAAATACAGAATCATGTCATCTGCAAAGAGGGATAGTTTTACCTCCTCTTTCCCTACTTGGATCCCCTTTATGCTTGCTTCTTGCCTTATTGCACTGGCTAGGAATTCTAATACTATGTTAAAGAGGAGTGGAGAGAGTGGGCATCCTTGTCTCGTTCCTGATTTTTAGAGGAAATGGCTTTAGCTTTTCTCCATTAAGTATAATACTAGCTGTGGATTTGTCATACACAGCCTTTATTATATTGAGGAATGTTCCATAGATTCCTAGTTTCTCTAGAGCTTTTAACATAAATGGGTGTTGGATCTTGTCAAATGCCTTTTCTGCATCTATTGAGACAATCATGTGATTTTTGTCCTTGCTCCTGTTGATGTGTTGAATTATATTAATTGCGTATGTTGAACCAGCTTTATAGTGTATGATTTTTTTGATGAGTTGTTGTAGATGGTTGGCCAGTATTTTGTTGAGAAGTTTTGCATCTATGTTCATCAAAGAAATAGGTCTATAGTTCTCTTTCTTTGATGAATCTCTGTCTGGTTTAGGGATGAGGGTTATACTGGCTTCATAGAATGAGTTTGGTATAGAACCTTCATTCTCAATTTTGTTGAAGAGCTTGAGGAGTATTGGTGTGGGTTGTGTTTTGAAGACTTTATAGAATTCACCTGTGAATCCATCTGGCCCTGGGCTTTTCTTAGGTGGAAGGTCTCTTATTGCCATTTCTATTTCAGTGCTTGAAATAGACCTGTTTAGTTGGGTTAGTTCTTCTTGGTTCAGTGTGAAGCTCACTAGTTTCTATCTCTGAAAATAACCAGCAAAACAGGACTGGGGGCATGGTTCAAGTGGTAGAACACTGGCTGAGACAGGTAAGCTTTGCAGACCTGAAGCCTGGAGTTCAAACCTCCCTCCCCTTTTTCACCTCCCCTACTCCCGACAAAAGATAGCATTTACCATTATAGGCAAAGAAACAGCACTATTTTCACAGGGCTAGGAGGGCAAAATGTCTGAGTGGGGTTGGCTTGTGATAGTACCCTAATCCAGCCGCCCTGACTAGAACCCACAAAATCCTTCTGTCAGATGCTTTCCTGAGATAAGGCTGCAACATGGCCACAGACAGAGTGAGACCATTCGTTTTGTGTGAGAATTCCACTGACAGCCCATTTCTTTAGCTCAGGGCTTTAAGCCCTTGGTTTTCCTGCTCCTATGATCTAAGTTAATTCTGGTGCTAGCAGGTAGTGACAGAGGAAGAGCTGCTGGGCCCTTTTAGCTGTCTAAAGGCCACTGAGATACAGCAATGGATATACATAATAAGTAATTCTTGAATGAAAGCTTGTGTTTTAAAATGGCAAAAGGCTTGAAAAGGTCTTTTTGTCCCTAGTAGCTAAATAGACAACTTTTTTTTTTGGTGCTACTGTAGCTTGAAATCAGAGCTTTGTACTCTCCATTAGCTTTTTCACTCAAGGCTAAGGCTTTACCATGTGAGCCAAAAACCTAACTAATAATATCTATTAAAGTTTTAGTCATTTTCTAACATTTAGATTTTAGAACAGGAGGTTGCAAGCTTTGCTACACATCAAAATTACCTGGGAGTCTTGCACTTTGTGTGTGTGTGTGTGTGTGTGTGTGAGAGAGAGAGAGAGAGAGAGAGAGAGAGAGAGAGAGAGAGAGAGAGAGAGAGAATCACTTAAAATTAGGGCCCTGAGCTCTTGCTCACCCTGCTTGATCACAGCTAATGCTCTACCACTTGAGCCATGGCTCTTGTCTCAATTTTTGCTGGTTAAGTGGACATAATGAGCCACACTCACTTTTCTACCCGGGCTGGCTTTGAATTGTGATTCTTAGATCCCAGCCTCCTGAGTTTAGATTACAGATGTGAGCCAATAGTGTCTGGTGAGGTTTGCTATTTTCCAACCATCAAGGCCTCTTCATGCACTTTGAGACAATCTCAAACAGTCAGGCATGATAAAGACCCCCACTGCATGTCATGGTCCACCAGTCACAGTCACATGGTGGGGGCTGTTAGGAAACTCAGATACATTCTTTTTTTTTTTTTTGCCAGTCCTGGGCTTGAGCTTAGGGCCTGAGCACTGTCCCTGGACTTTCTCAAGGCTAGAGCTCTACCACTTGAGCCTCAGAACCACTTCCGGCTTTTTTCTATGTATGTGGTACTGAGGAATTGAACCTGGATCTTTGTGCATGCTAGGCAAGCACTCTACACTAGGCCAAACTTCTGGCCCCAGACACATATTTTTTAACAACCAGGGTTCTCTCATACTTCAGTTCAACAACCAGAAACTCAGAAGCAAGGATCCAAAATCTACATATAACCACCCCAAAATGTGCTCTGAGCATCTGGCATGCTTGACTAGACCTATTTGACATCTGGGAGAAAGCATACATCTAACAGCTCTGCAAATATGGAAGATGAGTTATGTTTCATTGGACCTGGACAGGCATGGGGGTGGGGCGATCACTTCAATGGCCTTTCTGAGACAGAGGGCTTGAACTCAGGGTCTCATGCTTTTGCTCCGCTTCCTTGTGGAGCAAGGCTTCTCTAACACAGTAGAGTGAACTCAGGGCCTGTGTACTGTCCCTTGAGCACAAGCATTCAAGACCCAAGACCAGTACACACAGATTATAGACACACAGATACAGATACAGAAACACACACACACACACACACACACACACACACATGCACGCACACTCACGCACATGTATCCCATGAAACTCTGTTTCTGGGTTAGAAGAGTATTTCAACATTGCTTGCTTGTTAGCCTTGGCAAAATAGTACCATGAGTTCTTTTAAAACTGCATTCTGGGGGCTGAGAGTTTGGCCTAGTGGTAGAGTGCTTTCCTAACATGCATGAAGATCCAGATTCGATTCCTCGGTACCACATACATAGAAAAGTCAGAAATGGGGCTGTGGCCCAAGTGGTAGAACTCTAGCCTTGAGGAAAGCCCAAGGACAGTGCTCAAGCCCTTAGTTCAAGTCCCAGGACTGGCTCAAAAGCAACAACAACAAAAACTACATCATGCAAAGTTGTCACTGAGACTCGATAGGGCATTCTAGTGGACTTGGATTTAAATAGATTCAACAAAAACAGCATTTTTCTCTTCTTGGTAGTATAAGCAAGCCTCTGGATGCTAGCCTTTTTTTTTGGTGTGTTCAAATAAGATGTCAAAATATGTGAATAATTTACTTTATGAAAATAATAAGATTTAAGGTTACTCTTGTCATTGACATTAACATTCCACAATAGTCTCTTGCTTAGAATTAATAAAAAAGGGGGAGGGGGAAACCTAGGAATTGCCTATACGGGGGTGTTTTACCCATGACCAAGTCAGCTCTACATATATCGTAGTTGAAAGAAAAGGCATCATCTGGTCATTAGTTGAAAAAGCAAATTCTCAGTTGGGTGCCAGTGGCTCCTGCCTGTAATCTTGGCTACTCAGGGGGCTGAGATCTGAGGCTTGAGATTTGAAGCCAGCTTGGGAAGAAAAGTCCATAAGAACACACTTATCTCCATCAAGAAAAAGCTGGAAGTAAAGCTGTGGCTCAACTTCGAGAACACCAAGCTATGAGCAGAAAGCTAAAGGACAGCACCTAGACCCTGAGTTCAAGAGCCAAGCCTTGAGTTCAAACCCCAGGACCAGCATGGAGAAAAACAAACAAAAAATCCCAAAACCGACTGAATCTGAATTCCTGCAGGTAGAGCTCCCACATCTGCTTCGACAAACACATTTAGCATTTGTCAACATTTAAGAGGCAATGTGTTAGAGCAGTGCTTCTCAGTGCATCACTTCCAGTGGCACAGCATCTGGGAGCTTAGTAGAAACCCTTTGAAGCCTTTATTTTTTATTTTTAGTGGGGGAGGGCCAGTCCCAGGGGCTTGAATTTAGGGCCTCAAGATCTGTCTGGGCTTTTTTATTACTCAAGGCTGACGCTCTACCACTTGAGCCACACCTCTAGTTCCGATCTGTAGCCCTGTATGTGACAGTGTAAATGCACTATAGAAAAAGGACTAAAAGCATCCATTCCTGTTTCCTGTGTCCAGCTAGTTAAAGGCCACCCCAAGGCCCCCAGTTTTGTCTTGCCTTCCCCTTTCAGTTTAGCTGGACCCCCTGGAGCGGGGCCAGGCAGCATGCAGTAACAGGCTCTCCAGGGCAGCTGCACCGAAGGCTGGAGAACCACCCACTCTAGTTGTAATCAAGTTCCCACCTGCCCTGCTCTGGAGATCAGCCAGGCTCCACCACTTGAGCTTGAACCTATGGCTCCTGTAGATGATGCCTGGTCGCTGTCTCTGCCCATCTGATCCCCAGTTGCAGGAGCAGGATTATACTCAGACCTTTTAGAGAAGATGACATGGCTTTATAATGTGGGCTCTGCTCTCCCCCCACCCTCCATGTTTTCCTCTGTGGACCAACCTGCACACTGCCTGGTGGTGTTCAGATCTTCACCTTAGGAGATGAGGAAGCAGAACATCTGCCAGGAATTCATGGCAACCGGAGTGGCTTGTGTGAGCCAACATCTGCAGGCCTCAGGAGCTCCACAGCCTCTTTCAGCTTCCCTGGAAAGCATGACCTCTTCTCTGAGGGAGGGATTGGCGTCACCTCTATTCAAGGACTCCAGATCCCCAAAAAGACTACTGATGGCTTTCTTCTCAGATCACTTTGAAGAGGCCCTGGTTTAACCTGTTTGTGTATTTTTTTTCTCCCATAGGAGTTTGGATTTAGGACCTAAGGAAACCTATAAAAAATGAGTGACAAAGTGGATGAAAGAAAGTTGAAGAAAGAAGGTAGGCACTGCAAGTGTGAACTTTGGAAGATCAGTCAGTTGGGACTGGCCAAGATTGGAGAATCGGGGATGGGCAAAGGTGGGGCCCTGTGGAAACTCATTCTTGTCCTGGTAGAGAACACAGCATGATTGGAAGATGCAGAGATTACTGACAGTTTTACATGTGTGTGCGTGTCTGTGTGCATGTGCGTGTGCGTGTGCATGCACATGCACATGTGTTGATACTGAGGTTTGAACTCAGGGCTTCATGCTCTTGTTTGTCTGCTTTGCTCAAGACTGGCACTCTACCATTTGAGCTACACCCCCATTTCTGGCTTTTGGGTAGCTAATTGGAGATAAAAGTCTCATAGACTTTCTTGTCTGGGGTGACTTCAGCCTGTAGTCCTCAGATCTCAGTTCCCTGAGTGGCATGAGTCACTAGTGCCTGGCCCAGTTTTAATTTTGCCTCTGCCAACCATGTGACTGCCCCAACCCACAATGTCCTTGTATTCTGCCTTTGCCTTTAGGAGTCTGTACTTGAGAGCTCCTGTGCTCCTTTTCCAGTGACTGGCATTGCCATACATTGTGTCTTTCTTCAGCTCTTATTGAGAGGTAGGAGCCTTGTACCAGTGTACTCTTTACTGACAGGTTTCTCCCCAGACAAGATCCAGGTCTTGAAAGTCTTAAGGGCAGCCTGGAGATAAGCCTGTCCTGGAGCCACAGGACTGGCCTTTGCAAGCATTTCTAGTATCTAGAGAATGGTGGGCAATGAGTAAAAGGAAGTATGAGACTGCCCATGATTTGATTCCTGCAAAACAACAGGTGATTGACGGGCAGAACTTCGATGGGCAGAACTTCTAGTAAAGTGAACCTCCTCTCCCAACCCAGTGCCTGCGTTCAAGACTGCCACTAATCAGTTGGTGTTTTTTGTCTGTTCCAAACTTAACTCATTAAAGGAGGCTGTTAACTACCTTATAAGATAAAATAAGGATTAAATACAGCAGTGCAGCTGAAAGGCTGTGCTCACTTATAGCTTATTACGAGTCATCCACTGCATGCTAAAGGCTTCACAAAAAAGATTGCTAAAAGATTACACAGGAAATCTCTAGGGCCTGTAATCCTCGCTACTCAGGAGATTGAGATCTGAGGATAGTGGTTTAAAGCCAGCCTAGTAAGGAAAGTCCACAAGACTCTTATCGCTAATTAACCAACAAAAGCATGGAGGTGGAGTGCGCCTCCATTGGTAGAGTGCCAGTCTTGAGCAAGAAAACTAAAGGAGACCATGAGGCCCTGAATTCAAGCCCAGTACCAACACACACACACACACATGCGCGCGCACACACACACACACACACACACACACACACACACACCACATACACATACAATTTTATAGATGAGACAACAGTTTAACTTGTTTGTGATTTACAGCTTATAAGTGGGGGTAGAGTGTTCTGAAGTGACTCAGTGAGGAGCCTGAATTTTATTCTAGCTAAATAAAGATTGAGGTGGGCATAATAAGGGAAAGATTTCAAAATGTGGGTTCCAGTCCCCTTTCATTTTTTGAGAAAGTGAACGACTGTATAGGTGAGTGTCTAAGTTGCCCATATTTTCCTTTGTTCTTAGGACGCACGGAAAATATTGGACTCCCTCTGCAATTGCTTGAGAAACATGACCCTTGGCCAGCTTACGTCACATATACTTCCCCGATTGTTACAAAACTCATCGAGAAGAGCAAAATCAGAGAAATGGAATATGCGAGGATTTTAGAGGAGAGTCGGCGGCGCCTGGCAAAGTCAAACAAGTCTGGCAACATCCAGCTGAAGAGGAAAAATTCATCCAAACCATCTGCGGAGCTGACGCTGCAGGACGCGCTGTCAGAGACGATGCTGTCCATATGGGGTCCTTTCCCTTTCTCAACCATTGGGTCCATTGCCTCAGAACCCATGAATTTACAAATGGAGTCCAGAGAAAATCCCACCACAAAATACAACAAGATTGTTTTTGCCCAGAAACCTATGACAAGGAAGCTTCCATATAACTCACGTCAGGCCGGCAAGGAGAAACGGGACAAGAATTAGCCAGCAGTCTGGTGTGCAGCCAGCCCCTGAGAGTGTCCAAGAATACAGTTCCATTTACTACAAACTGAACTATGGTCTTTAATCTTGAACTTGCTCCTGATCTCACAGAGGTTATCAGAGAAGTCCCATCCTAATTTGCATGACAGATGATTGGCTGTTTTAAGCGTTAGTTTTTGCATAGGTGTTTGAGAATTTGACTATGAGTGTTCATCTAAGTTCAAGTTCAGGCAAGGTCAGACAAGTCACATCCATTACTTTACTGGAGATAATTTAGTAGAATTATGAAGTAGGTAAGGAAAAAGGACACAAAGAAAATCCACAGGTAATAATGGAGGCAGCCTTTAGGGAAGTAGTTACTGCCTCTAAGGCCAGAGCAACAAAGAGGAGGTCTTGGACTTAATAAATAGGATGCTTGAAAAATAAGGCATGTGAGCTGAAACCCAGACTATCTGAGTAGGGGTTTGGGGGTGCTGCTCAGTGTATGCTAGTGATACACAAGCCCTGGGGTAGGGTGGGGTCCCTGCAGGGATGCTCTCCCACCCACCTTGAGGTGGGGAGGGAAGGGGGGCTGCCTCTGGGAGCTTTGGGAAGCCCCAAATCAGGAGGAGTTGCAGCATTGCCTGGGTGAATGCAGAGGGTTGCCTAGGGGAAGCCGACAGAAGTGGAACTTTCTGATGTACTCAGAAAGTTCTCTCTCTCCCCTCCGCCACCCCAGCCATGCAGATTCCACCTCATGCCTCCTAGAGGTGGCCATTAGCAAAATGCAAAACAGGAATATGACTTAGGGATCCAAATACAAACATATGCGAGAGGATGTGAAGCCAAAAGAAATTAGCTTAGCAGCCCACTTGGTGTAATTCTGATGCTCCTTCTGACAAATGAATGCAACATGGGCGTGCTTTCCATTGTGGGGCTTACAGATTGTAGTGGAGGCTGGAGAGTGCATCCCTCTAATTCCTTCAGGCTTGCCTTGCAAAGCAGAGCTGGAGATCGAGAAGTCCCTAGCTGGACCCAGCTGTTATGTGTCCAAGGACAACTAGACGTGGCCCACCCAGGCTCTGAATTAGCCCCAAAGAGAGTGATGCTAAACTCTCCTGTCTCCAGGCAGACAAGCTTTATCTTTAAACACAAGCAGGATCCAGTTGGGACGGGGCAGATCCAGCAGGACTTGCCAGTGGGCAAGTGGTTATCCACTGGAGTATGGCTGACCTTACTGGCTTTGTGTTTGTATTTACAAGGCAGTGAAATCCCAGCTGGCTTCCCCCTCGAAGGGGAGTGGAGGATTTGATGCACTTAATGACCTAAATGCTATTTGCATAGCATTTCCCCACAATGCATTTCTTTCCACTCCTGAGTCTCATGTCAACATTTGTAGTTGCTAATATAGATGCAGCTTTTGAGATGCAGCTTATATCTGGATTCTATGCTTTTGAATCGGGAAATTCACATTTGCTCCCAATTCCTTGGCCAGAAGACTTAGAAAAAAAAGCAAACTAGCAACCATATAAATATTCTCCAGTAGAGCTCAATACTTCATGATCTGAAGACCATGAAGGCAGATGATAGATTCCTTCAGGGAGTTTTATCTCTTTTATCCCTTGGGTGTTTATGGCTAGGGTATACATGGGATTGTATGGATTATAAGCCCCATTGAGGGATTAGATTAAGTTAGTAGGGATTTGGGATTATTTCTCCAATCTGTTTAAATGCAGTGTGGTATAGGTGGTATAGTAATTTACCAAAGGGCCACCATTTATTTATTTTTAAAAATATTTTAGGGATTTAATAAATTAATTTTCATGCTAGTGTTGGGGCTTGAACTCAGGATCTGTGCACTGTCCCTGAACTTACATTTTGCTTGAGGCTAGCCCTCTATCACTTAAGCTTCAGCTCCACTTGTAGCTTTTTGGTGGTTAGATGGAGATGCATCTCACAAGCTTTCCTGACTCAGCTGGCTTTGAACTGTGATCCTCTGATGTCAGCTTCCTGAGTAGGAAGCATGAGCCACCCACACCTGGCTAATAGATTAAAACGAAACAAAATAATATACTCTAAATTGAAACGATTATTTTATGGTTAGCATTATTTAAATGAACTCTCAACAAGGCCTGAACTGAGGGCATGACCCGCCCTTTCTGCTCCGAGGAAACCTACCTGCCTCTTGTGACTGCCTTCTAGATATTTCTCCTGAAGCCCTAATGAGAAAGGGGAAACATTGCGGGAAGCCACAGGCTGGGACACGTGGGGCTGGCCAATGCCGGGGCTGGATGTTAATCAGCCATGGTGCCCTTCACCTGAGGACAGGGAGGCTCTTAGGGAGGATACCCAGAGGGGTGGGGATGTGGGAGAAGACCATCTGGACTCCTCCGGAAGCTGGTCAAGGGGGAGGAGCCTCAGATTGACTTAGGGTGTCTGAAGCTCAGATGTCTGCTAGACCTCAACCTCCTGAGTGCTAGGGAGTGGGGGATACTGGGCCATTCTCCAAGGGGCTCTTTGCCTAAGATCCTGGAAGGCCCTGGAATACCGAGGCCAAGGAGCAGGGCAGGGGGCAGGGAATCTTGCTTACTTGGAAACCCACCAGCACACAAGTCCTGCTGCCCTGGGTGGGATGTGAAGGGAGCTTTGTGGAGCCCAGTCAAGACCAGCTTTGTTCCTGAAGAACCCCCAGATCCATCTCTGGTGCTCTGGGGAATAGGCCTGGTGCCCTTCCTGGGGGCCCAACGCACATTCTGAGCTGGCAGGGCATGTGCAGAGAAGAATGTGGAATATGCATCTGAGCCCTGGGATATCTCAGGTTACTCTAAACACACTTCATGTCCATCCCCATGCCAGCCCTCCCGCTCTCCTATTTATCTGTGTATGTGGAGCGCTCTGATTGGCAGGAGTGCTGGTTCATTGGGGAGGGGGGGCTCCCTGTTCCTGCAGGTCTGTGAAGCAACAGTGTGTGTGTTTCATCAGTCTGCCTGTGTTGCTCTGTAACTAAGGGCCTGACACACGTACCAAGCAGCTGTTTTGAACAGATTCTTTGGCTCCCTGTCCAAAGTATGGGTATTTTTACACATTCTGAGAACTCCATGCTTGGTGTTTGAACAGTTGATGGTCTAAGCTCAGCCTGCTGGTCATTTTCACTTTTCTTGGGGATGGTGAAAACATGTAACAGTCCCACATTCTGTGGGGTGGTATCTGGATGGAATCTAAAAAGTATACCTGGTGAACAGTGGGTCATTTGAGAGTGAGACCAGCCCTGTGCAATCAGCAAATCTTGTTCTTTACTGTGGGCCCAAAGTGCTTGTATAGGGGAAAGCAGTGCCACCTAGTACAGTGTAGGTTTTCCCTATTTTTTTTCCCCCTTTGGTGCTGGATCTTTGGCTTGAACTCAAGGCCTGAGTGCTGTTCCTGAGCTGTTTTGCTAAAGGCTAACACTGTACTACTTGAACCACAGCTCCACTTCTGGCTTTTTATTTTTTATTTATTTTTTGGTGGTTAATTGGAGATGAACTTTCCCACCCAGCCTAGCTGACTTTGAACTGTGATCTTCAGATCTCAGCCTCCTGAGTAGCTAGAATTACAGGCATGAGCTACTGGCACCCAAATCCCTAACTTCTTAAAAAATTAAAATTTAATTTTTTTATCCTTACATTGTGCAAAGGGGTTTTAATTCACCCTATGTATTTATGAGTATAATGCATTTTGATTGGTGTCACATGGCTTCTTTTTAATCCAAGGAGAACAAACTGGGTTCTTGGAGGCAGTGAGCTAGAACATTGCTTGGTGTGTGTGTGTAAGGGAGGGACAGCTAGCCAGGAAGTCATGTGAAGCTGGGGACACAGTACAGGACAGAGCCCCACTCTCTGCACTGGAATCCCAGCCAGAGTCCAACAGTGAATCCACGGAGATGAGTTTAATATAGAGCCTGGTTCCACTCCCCCAGCCCAGCCCCAGCCCCAAGGCACTCCCAACCCCTACAGTGGTTGTGAAAAAGCATATGGTACTTGTAAGTGGTATCCTAGCAAATGTGCCTATGTGTACCTTTTTTTGGATAGACTATTCCTGAGCTATTCTTGCTTAAGGTTAGTGCCTTACCACTTTGACTCACAGTGCCACTTACGGTTTTCTGGTGGTTATTGGAGATAAAAGTATAGATTTTCTTGCCTGAGCTGGCTTGGAACCACAATCTTTAGATCTCGGCCCCCTGAGAAGTTAAGATGATAGGTGTGAGCCACCAGAACCAGTTTTTTTTTTGTTTTCCTGAGCCATTTCTAGATTTTTGAAATTCTCATACACTTCAAGGCCAAAGGGCACATTTTCCTTTGAAGCCCTTCAATTACCAGAGCTAGATAAGGGAAGATAGAGTGAGAATTTCGGGGAAGGGATGGGGATTAGGGTGTAGGAAAGTGAGGGTAGAGTGGGGGAAGGAAAGTAAAGAGCTGAGATTGACTGTGATATGACATTGTCAGAGCTTAGATTGAAGCTCGGGGTTAGGTTTCTGTTCCAAGTAATCAGAAAAAAATTTCCTTCTCTCCTCTACTGTCTCTTATCATAGACCTTGGGCCTTAGCTAGTTACTTAGATATTTGGAAATCACCAGACAGCATTCTGAATCTATTAGGGCTTTGCAGGGCTGGGCCTGGGTGTACATGGGAGCCACATAAGCAGAAGCAGAGAATTCAGAATGCCTCTGCTTCTCTGTATTTCTGTCTTGCTCCCACCGTGACCTGAGTTCCTCATGGGACAGGGAAAAACATGAAAATGGAAGCTGGGCACCAATACCTCCCACCTGTAATGCTAACCACTCAAGAGGCTGATATGCTGATATCTGAGAATCGCAGTTCAAAGCCAGCCCAAGCATGAAAGTGCCTGAGGCTCTCATCTCCAATTAACCACCAGAAAACCAGAAGTTGTGCTGTGATTCAAAGTGGTAGAGTGCTAGCTTTGAGCCAAGGAACTCAGAGGCAGTGCCTGGGCCTTGAGTTCAAGCCCCATGACAGACTGCTATGTGGTATGGAAGGACCTTGGAGGACTTGGTTAGCAGACTCCATCTGTCTCTTCTAGGTTTTGTATTCTAGGACCAATAAAAATTCCTACCCCACCTGGCCTTTGTTGTTGTTAATTACGTTTAAGTAGTTTACAAGGAGGTTACCATTCCACAGGTCAGTTTTTAAGCATAATGTATCTTGACATATCAGCCCTTTTATTACCCCCATTCCCAGCCCCACCTCACCTCTCCATTTTCCTAGTTTCACAGAAGATCAGTTTGGCCTTTCTAAGAAGCATTTCTGGGGATCCAGCAAGACTACAGGTAGGCATACTTGCCTTTCTAGATTCAGTTGTTAGCCACCCAGAACAGTCCACTAAGTTTTGATGGACAAAGGGCTATGAGAAGCCATAGCATTTTAGGGGAGTTAGGAACCTGGCTTCTGAGGCCGTGTGCATACACATGGCAGTTGGGAGGATTTTTTGGTGGAGAATGAAGTTAATACCAGAGCAAGTTACATTGGAGAGAAGCTGGCCGCGGTGTGTCCAGTACCCTGCTCGCCCTGTTATATATGGGAGTTTGTTCACATCCAGTGATGGGCAGCTCAGGCCCAACCTGGTTACTTCAATAATAACCAAAGTGGCAGAGCTGCTTTGAGATTGGATCCTGAGTCTGTCAATCTGCACATCCTGTACCACCACCTCGTAGATTTTATCAATGACAGCCCTACTTGTAGTATCCTAGGCAGGGCACAGTGTCATCTGTTGGGAAGTAGCTTCATGAGAGGGCCCTCAATATGGCCAGCTGGTTGTGTGGCCTGGGGTGAGATGATGAGGTTGCATGTGCTGGACCCTCCACGAGGCTGCCCACGTTTACCCATGGTCTCAGAGCAGGGCTGGGCTAGGGCTCAAGCCCTAACCTTCCAATCAGAATGGATAGGAAGAAGTTTCCTTGTCTCCAGAGGCTGGAAAATGACTTAGCTATTGTAGGAAGTTTGAGGCATGGTGTACACAGCCTTGCTATGAAGCTTCTAGTATAATTCAAATAAAATCTTCAAGCCAGGTGGTTCACACTGTGAGGCTCAAGAGGCTGAGATCTGAGGATTGTGTTTCAATGGCAGCCCTAGCAGGTAAATCTGAGAGACTATTTCCAATTAACCAATAAAAAGCTGGAATTGGAAGTACGTGACTCAAATGTTAGAGAATCAGACTTGAGTAAAAGAAAAAAGCCAAGCAACAGTGCAAGGTACTGAATTCGAGCCCTACAATGTGCATAAGAATATAAAATATACAGGAGGCATCTTGCATGTGCCTTTCCATTTTACAATATTAGAGGAATGGAAGAACATGAGGCAGGATGTCCTAAAACTCCATTTGGGTTAATCTGTTCTCATAAATGGCCAATCTATATCCCCTGGATACAATCCAGGTCCATTATGTTTCTTGCTTGGCTTTATCCGAAGGGACAGAATTTCACAGCCTGGACACGTTCCCCCATTTCCCTGTTAGCAACACGTTGACAGGCATTTAACAAATGTGCAGAGAGAGCTTGCCTGGGCCAGGCGGCCTGCCAGGGCTTGCTGTGGACTCCGGAGGTGCAGTCTGGCTTCTATCTGGCAGTGAGGATGCCAGTTGCCGAGTAAGCCAGTTGTGCGAAGTGTGTGGCTTGATGTTTGTGTGCGTGCTGGCCTCCTGACCTGTACTCTCAGCCTCCTGCCCTGGGGATTAAAGGAGGGAGGATTTGGTATCAGAACAGCTGCTCATAAAAGAGAATGAGGTCATGGTAGAGTTGTGGCCAAGTTAAGTTTTCGTGAGCCTGATGAGTTTTAAAAACCTTGCCAAGCCGCCTGAACTTCCATGTTTGTTTCTGCTGCACCATGGAGCTGGTCCCTTGCTCAGGCTGGTGTTGGGGGAAGAGTATTTTGCTCTATATCCCTAGCAACAACAGACTTGAGGCCTTCTTTGTATCCTCTCCTGATCTGGGCAGGTGGCAGATCCCAGCTTCCCATGTCTGGCCAAGCCCCACCCATACTTCCCTGGATCTCCTTTGAAAGGGACCGTCCTGTCCTTCATTTCCTTTCTACACAGTCTCTGCTTCTGACTGGTGTTTCCAGGCTTCTGTAGCCTAGGACAGGGAGTGCTTTTCAGTCTTGACATTGTTCTTTCCTTCCCTTCTCTCTTCTCTTCTTCCTTCCTCATCTTCTGCATCTCTCCCTTCCTTTGCATCACTATTAATTTGGGGGGATTTCCAAAATTAAACTGGTTATAAATATATTGGGGTTCTTTTCTGTACCCTAAAGTCTGACTCTGAGGCATTCTGTTAATCCTGTAAGCCACTGTAGCTGTGTCTGTCTCCCTGGCCACTCATCCCATCCCAGGAGCAGCTGCCGATGGGGCCTCAGGCAAACCGCTATCTGTCTGTACCAGAATGACTGGGGACCTCTACCCCTTCCCAAAGCACATCTCTGCCCTGATTAGAAGAGCCAGTAAGTCTGCCTTGAAGATTGCACTGAGGGAATTGTAAGTTGCTACCAGAAATGGGTGTCTGCTTTAAGGCAATCGTGATCTATTTTGGTTCCCTGTCTGGATAACCAAATCCAGCATGAATGTCAGCACATGTATATGGAAAGCCATGCGGTTTCCACTGAACCAACTTCTCCTGTCTCTGCTGATAGCATCTTTTTAGTGGGGTTTTTTTTTTTGCTTGATCACAAATGCCACTGAGACATCCTGGCCTAGGAAAGACAGGGATAATACTCAACAGAACATTTCCTGCTGCTTGCTCAGATGTAACAGTGCACCCGGGATCTCAGAATGGAAGACTTTTGGCTGGTCCTCCATGGGTTTCTGCTACGAGAATGTGGAGAAGTTACATCTTCTGATCCATGGGCAGCTCTCAGAACCAATCACTGCTGCTACCACCAGTCACCCCTCACTACAAATCACCACCACCATCACCATCATCATCACTCACTCACCTCTCACTGAAAGTGTGCATTTCCTTCAATGAAGAATTATCAATACCATGGCTTAGTGGGAACCACACATTTCATACATCACAAGAGAGTTGCAGGTTATCTTGTTAGTTTTTAACCAGAATTTGAACTCAGGCATCTAGCTTGTCAGCTTGATTGTTTGGCTAATGCTGTACTACTTGAGCCATGTGTCTACCCTGGCTTTTGGCTTTTAATTAGATGTGGAATCTTATAGACTTTCCTGGCTGCATAATCCTCTAGATCTCAGCCTCCTGAGTAGTTTGGCTGGGAATGCAGGAGTGAGTCACCAGTGCTGGCTAAGCAATTCTTTTTTTTTATTAAAGAATTTATTAACGTTGATTTTTACACCATATTTTAAATGACAAGTTTAACAAGTGTTCAAGGAGGGAATCTCTATTTACAATAACTGGGACTTAGTATTTAGAACTTAATCACAATTAGGCTAAGGGTTTGTTTGTCATAGAAACATATTAATTTAAGAAATAAAACATGTCTATAGAGTCATAGGTTTTTTTGTCTATATAGTTATGTTTATATTTCCATTACCATGCCCATAGCTTTGGGTATGCAGTTATTGAGTCCTCACTCTTCTACTCTTTGGATTTAATAGCCTTTTGATCCTTAGGTCTTGACTTGTCTCACTCAACATGATTCGCTCTAGATTCATCCACTTCCCTGCGAATTAAGCAATTCTTTTATTCATTTACATTTTTTGCCCCCCACTTCTGGGATTTGAACTCAGAGCCTCATGCTTATTCATCTTGCTTGTTAGACTTGGGATGGCATTCTAGTCTTTACCCATGCCTCTAGCCCACAGATATATTGAAGCATTTCTGCTTAGAGCTTCATTGAAATTATGGTAATCATTAGAGTTACTGCTGAATCTAACGTTTAATGTACTCACAGGTAGCAGACATCTGCTTCAAAGATATTTTATTTAGCTTCCATATAATTAGCTTTCATTTTTATTCTTAAATATTTTATTACTGAATGTTAAAGAAAACAACAACAAGCTCCTGGGATAAGCCAGATTCTCTTATAACACCTTTCAAATCTTGCTTTTATTGACATCTTCCAAAAAATAAGCATTGCTCACAACTTGGAATATAGCCATTTAAATTCATTTTTTAAGTCAGTGTAAACACACATGTGCTCAGCATACACACACATAGAAAATACCCACATACAGTGAGACAGCTATTTTTAATAAGATCCCAGACATTTTCTGTGTCTTGAGTTTTTGTACTCAGAATATTTTCCTGTGGAGGAAAAAAAAGCCCCACCTTTTTGAGGCAATTTTGAGATTTGAATGTTAGCCTTGGGCCAGTTAGGCTTGCTTGCTTGCTTGGCTGGTGCTTCACCATTTGAGCCATGCCTCCAATTCAGTGTTTTTGCTAGTGGAGTCAATGACTGGGTCTATTCAACTTTTCTCCCTTGGCTGGCCTCTAACCACAATCCCCAAGCTTTCCTTCATTCTGTTAAGTCACTGTGAGGGACCAAAGATCACTTTTTTTTTATTCACTTCTTCTCTTAAGAGATCTCCAGGTTGATTTTAATTTCTCCACTGCATCTATTCCTGTGGTAGGGCTTCCTCCTTTCTGAGGCATACTGCTTCTCATCTTCTCCAGCCACTACCTTGAGTGTCTCACTGGCTTTCTTGGTTTCATTCCCGAGGAGGATGAGATGGATGGATGTGGTGTATGTATGGGCACACGTACCTGAGCTCTCGGGAAATCCATGTACCAATGACTGGTGGAGTGCTGACTTCTAGAATGCTCACATGGGATGACCAGAAATCCTGCTGCTGTAGCGAACACAAAACACAAACCATAGCAATGCCTCAGTGGCTCACGCCTGCAATCCAAGCTACTCAGGGAGGATGAGATGGGAGAACGGTGAGCCAAAGCCAGTCTTGGCAAGGAAGTCTAGGGGATTCTTAACTCCAATTATCAGGCAAGAAGCCACCAAAAGTGGAGGCCTGGCTCAAGTGGTACAGAGCTAGCTTGAGTGGAAAAAAAACACAACCCACAAAACAATTAAGGGACAGCATTAGGCTCTGAGTTTAAGCCTAGTATTAGCACAAAGGAAAAAAATACCATGAATTAATTCCCTTGGAGAAGGGAAACATGACAGGCTTAGCCTTGTTTGTAGAAGTGAACTGTAAATATTACTGCTGTGAAAAGAATCTTTGTTTTCACAAAGATAGGATCTTACAAAATATATGTCTTTTGTTTTTATTCCCCTTAAATAATGCTATAATAGCCTCAAAATCTATTGACTTTAGGTATATGTTGATACCTAACTCACTCTGTTAAGTCACTGAGTGAGGTCTCACAGTAATCAATACTTCCTCGTTTGACTTAAGTATTTTATTTTGGCAAAGGAATCTTAGAGTTAATGTGACTTCCTGCCTTGCTTGTGCTCAGACTCGGCAGCATTTAACAATGCCTTTCTTGATCTGGTTTAACTGTTATAACACCAAAGACTGTGGACTTCGAAACACTGTAAAGAGAGACTATAAAGTCCAAGACGGAGGGAGGGACCTGTGGGGTTCATTTCATTATGTAATCATTTATTTCCTGCTTCAAAGATGGGGGAAAGTATAGCAAGCCTGCTTGGGCCTCTTTTGGGGGGGGAAGGGGGTGTTGTGGGGCTTGAACTCAGCCTGGGTACTGTCCTTGAGCTCTTCAGCTCAAGGCTATCACCATACCCCATGTCTGGGCTCTGTCCCTGAACTCTTCAGCTTACAACTACCACCCTGCCCTTGAGCCAAGCCTACTTCCCAGTTTTCTAGAGTTAATTGGAGATAAGAGTCTCAGGTCCTTTTGTGCTTGGGCTGGCTTTGAACCTCGATCCTCAGATCTCAGCCCCCTGAATAGGATTATAGGTGTGAGCCACCAGTGACAGCTTTGACTTCTTTTATAAGAACACTAATCTTTGTACCAAGCTGTCACCACCTCCAGACTCACACCTCCTAAAGCCTCCTCTTGCAGGTGTGCATTGTAGCATCTGAATTCTGGGAGGAGACAATACGCCCTATCACTGTCTTATGAGGTGGTCATGGTGGTTGGTTGGTATGTGTGCCAAATTGGTTTTCAATCCATGGATGCCAAAACCTGAGCATCTTCAAGTCCCTATACCATAAAAAAAGTGGTACATTTGCATATGACTTACTCATCTCCTACCTGTGTACCTGAAATCATCTCTAGAGGACTTAAAACACTTAATCCAATGTAAATGCAATGCAAATACTTGTTATTTTATACTGTCTAGGGAATAATGGCAAGAAAGAAACCAGTGTGTTCCATACAGATACGTTTGTTTCCCTAATGCATGCATATGGCGGCCGACTGTGCTTATACGGAAAGCATACACATTGCTTGCTTGCTCTCGGATGATGGTGACTGAGACAAAGACTGTGCTGAGCTTCATACGATAGACAAATGGCGCCTTCTTCCCAGGCCTCTGTCTTTCTCAGTAGGCCTTGCAGCTTCTCCCGCGGGCACTGCTATCTCTGCCACATCTTCAGTAATCTCTCTGAATCATCCTCAATCTGGCTTACAGCTCCTCTAACAAGAAGCACAGTGCAGCCACCAGCCCAGGACACATGTGCCAGGTGTATAGCCATGGGGGTTTTGCCCCAATTAGTCACAACTTGGATTTCTCAGGGCTGCCAGTGGCCTGGAAGCTGTGCAGACAGAGACTGGACCTCAGCCAGGGCTTTGGGTTTGGGCTGAAGGCTCCTGCAGGGGCTGGGTGTGGGAGGGCCGCTGTGACAAGGCCCAGCACTGGTGGGAAGCTGTGCAGGATGGGGTCCCGGGGGTTACCAGGCCCTTTCTCCTTTCAGCTGTCAGCCAGCCAGGCCTCCTGCCTGATAGGGACAGAGTTAGTCTTACAGGCCACTACTGCGATATTAGAAATCTGAATGCAATTGTGTACTTGCCTTATAGACTGCTTCTGTTTTTGGTTCACCTGCTGGAAAATTGTTTCAATAAAGATACAGATTTTCAGTGGTGACCAGGCAAAGGATGGCCCTGGAGTTGTGCGATTGCACCTCCCCTCCCCCCTCCTCTACCCACAACTACATTGGGCAGCATCAGAAGGAAGCTGTTTTCCGTCTATAGGTCTTCCCCTGGTGCGTGTGTGTGCACGTGAGTGTGCACGTGTGTGTGCACATGCATGTGCACGCCTATGGGCTTGTAGGTGTGTGTACTGGATGTGGGGGTATTACACTTAGGAAAAGTGGCACTTTGCTGGTGCTGGTGGCTCAGACCTGTAATCTTAACTACCCAAGAGACTGGGATCTGAAGGTCAGTTTGAAGGTCAGATTCATGGGCAGGAGACTCCATGAGGTCCTTATCTCCAATCATCCAGTAAAAATAGGAAATAAGGGCATGGTTCAAATGGTACAGCCTTGAATGCAAAAGCTAGACAAGGGTAAAGGGCTCTGAATTCTAGTCCCAATACTGATGTGTGTGTGTGTGTGTGTGTGTGTGTGTGTGTGTGTATACACGCATATGCGTGTGTATGTGGTACCAGGGCTTCATGCATGATAGGAAACCACTCTATCACTAGGGCACATTCCCAGTCCCCCCACGTTTTTAATTTTAATTTTTTTTGCCAATCATGGGGCTTGAACTCAGGGCCTGAGCGCTGTCCTTGGACTTTTCTCAAGGCTAGAGCTCTACCACTTGAGCCACAGCACCACTTCCAGCTTTTTTCTATGTATATGGTACTAAGGAATTGAACCCAGGTCTTTGTGCATGCTAGGCAAGCACTCTGCTACTAGGCCAAACTCCTCACCTCTAAAACACTAAGTAATTTTGTTTTTGTCAGTTGTGGGACTTGAACTCTGGGCCTGGGCGCTGTCCCTGAGCTCTTCAGCTCAAAGTGGCTTACACTTTGAGCCACAGCACCACTCCCCCACCTTTTTAATATATAGCCACGCTTCAGTTGCTCACACCTGTAATCCTAGCTACTCAGGAGGCTGAGATCTGAGGATCAAGGTTCAAAGCCAGACTAGGTAGAAAAATCCATGAGAATCTCATCTCCAATTAACCACCAGAAAGCTGTAAGTGGAGCTATGGCTAGAAGATTCTAGAACTAGAAGATGAACTAGAAGATTCTAGTTCATTCAGAGGATGAAATTGGCCTTGATGGGCAACTCTGCACTCTGGGGACAGACCTCCAGGCAGGACGTGTTAGCTTGGCATTGCTGGAACCAGAGGCTTTGGAAGAACAATTTGAGGGAAGAAATTGGGGCTCGTGAATTCTGTCTGTTGTAGGCTGGATCCATTGTTTCTGGGCCTGAGGAAACTGAGCTGCTCAGTTCATGGTGGTGGGAAAGAGAGAGGAGAAGAAGAAGGAAGAGGAGCAGAAAAGGGAGGGCACAGACAAGGCACACCCTTCAAAGAAATGTTCCCAGCGACCTATTTCTTCTTAGCCTGTTTGGCTATGACCTAGGCAATGGATTTATCCACTGGTGGAGTTGGTACCCTTACGAGCCACCAAGAAGGACCCAAGTATTCCACACATAAGTGGTTGGGAGATATTTGCCACTCAAGTTATGGCACAGAGCCATCCAATCCCTCACCACAGACACAACAGGTTTTTGGGTTCCCCGCCCTTCAGGTCCTGGGATTTGAACTTGGGGCCTGGGTGCTCAAAGCTAGCACTCTAGTTTGGATTACAATCATGAGCCACCAACTCTGGGCTGTTTTTTAAAAATCTATTTTCAGTTGTAATTTCCTTCACTAAAAGGCACAAATGAGGATTGTTTGGCTCTCTATCCTATCAGGATTAGCTAGTTTTTCCAATAATACTCATCGAATCATCCATCTTTCTTGCAGTGACCTAAGACTTGCCTTCAGGATCCTGTTGTATATTTCCCAATCTTCCTTGGACTCTGTAGTGTAACTCCTTGATCTCTTTATTTGTGTGAATCAAACTATGTTCCTTAGCATAACTTGAGAATGTCTCTTAATGTCTGCAGAGAGGAGCCGCAGAAGGCCTTTGTCAAGTGTATTTGGATGTTCTTGAACTTGTTGGCAAGAATGAAAACCAGGTTGAGATGGGAAAACAGCTGCTTTGTTTGGTTTTGTTTTTCTCATCAGTGACAAGAAGAGTGAATGAGACATAGGCTCTTCAAGGCAGAGAACAAGCTTCATTTTCCTGCAGAATGGCCAGGTTTCAGAACCAGAGGATAGAAAGTAGAAGTTGCTTGTGTTCCTTTAGTCCCTGGAGTTTACAATCCTCCCCTCAGCTCCTCTGCTCTCTTTCCTCTCCTCAACCCTTTCATTTCCGTCTTCTCTTGGCCTCATCTTCCCCTCCTTTTTCCTTCCCCATCCCTCCCTGTTCCTCCTATCTCCTCTTCCTGTCCTCATTTCTCCTGTTCTCCTAGCCCCTCCTCATCCCTCTCCTCTCCTCATCTATTTTCTCCCTTCCCCTCTCCTCCCCTCACCACTCCTCCTCCTTTTCTTTCCTTTCTTCGGGGGTGGGAATAAACCCCAGGTCCATGCCCCTGGGCTGTCTCTCTGTAGCCTAGAGTATTCTGTGCCTTGATTGGCTTCTAGTAAGTAGGAGAGGCAGACCAGAACTGGGATTTATCCATTTATATAACAGTCTAGAGATGCACCTTTTCGCTTACAAATAATGGGAACATAGGAAGACAATGTAAATCAAAACTAAATCCCTGTCTTGATATCCTTGGCACAGCCTGGCCAATAGTTCTATTTAAGAGTGCCTTCCTCCACAGGCGGGTGGCTGGCTTGTGCTGATGGGGCCCTGCTGGACTTCCCGTGGAAGGAAGGAATGGCCCCAAGTCTCTGATACTGACTCAGTGGGAGCTTGGTATGAAGTTAATGTTTGGAGTAGGCGAAGTGTAGGAAGCATAAATAGATCTTCAGACTTTTTTCTTCTTCTTTCTCAGAATAGAATAGTCCTGCCTTCCACAAGAACAGGCCCTCATTGTGCCCTCCTGGCCAGAGCAGCTTGGCAGGGATCCCATCTGCAGACTCCAGAGAAACCATCTTTCCTCTCCCACCCCTCGACCTCAGTCTCTGAGCCTGGCTCCCCAGAGAAGCACCTACAAGACAGCCCAACTTACCCCAACCCCTTACCCTGGGGTCACTCCAGTCACCTACTAGATGGCTGGGTCTCCTCCTCTAAGCACTTATTGTGGCAGGATTCCCAAACTTCAGGCAATACAAGTGTTCAGTGCATGGGCGTATTTAATGCAGGAGGGGTCTCCCCTCTCTCCTCCGCACAGTGGAGAACACCTAGATACAGACACATAGAAGGGCAACTGGAGGACAGGAATGGAGATGAACAGACACAGCAGTGATTCTCACTGGCTATAACATGAAACATGAACTACATGACTTATGGGTGGTGATGAGAGGGAAACACTGGGAGAGAGCAAAGGAAGGGGTGTCACTGTCCCAAAGAAATGGACTCATCACCGGACTTATGTAACCATAACCCTCTGTACATCACCTTTGTAAGAACACTAAAGAAATTAAAAATTAAAGGGCAGCTGGGAAAGTGAGAGCTCCCTGGGCTACCTGACAGAGCTGTGAGTCCTATGACAAAAGAATCACCTGGGGCCGGGAGTTTGGCCTAGTGGTTAAAGTGCTTGCCTAGCATGCATGAAGACCTGGGTTCGATTCCTTGGTACCACATACATAGAAAAAAGCCAGAAGTGGTGCTGAGGCTCAAGGGGTAGAGCTCTAGCCTTGAGAAAGTCCAAGGACAGTGCTCAGGCCCTGAGCTCAAGCCCAGGACTGGCAAAAAAAAAAAAAAAAAAAAAGAATCACCTGTTCAGTGCTCCCTCAAGCCAACCCACACCACCACAACATCCCATCCAGAATTCACTACCCAGCAGGGCTCTAGGGACCTATAGGACCTGCCCCAGAGGCCCGGGGCTCTTAGACTCATGAGCCACCCTGGCTACGGGATACTCTCATGCATCCTGCTGTGGAAGGCACACCTGGGTTTACCACCCAGAACCAGTGCTCTGCCATTGGAGGTGACCCCTGCCTCGTCCCTCACTCAGTGTGTCCTCCTCTTAGGCAAAGTATTGCTGTCCATTGCAGAAGTCTCTTCCAACATTGTAGTCTTGCGAGATCTCCCTATTATCCTCAGGGAGATTTTAGAAATGAGGGTTTGACACTTCTGACCCGAAGTATTATTGATATGAATTATTAATCTACAATGGTGATCATTTCCCAAGATCCTGTACCTGATGAGATGATTTTTTTGTGTGAGAACAGGAGTCAAATTGGATTCATTTATTTATTCCATAGCTATGCATTGAAACCTCTCATGTGCTTCAAAGGAAAGCAGAGGCTGTGGGTCAGAATTCTTTCCCAGGGCATTTTGGGGGTGGGGGGTGAATGGCTAGGAAGAATCCATTGAAAGCTTGCACAAGGAGGATGGGATGGATGGGCTTGCTGATAATTCTAACAAGGGGAAGTTGGCGAGTACCACAGAAGTTGAATTGGAAGACATAGGCTGAAGCTCAGCAGACATAGTCTCCATCCATATCTGTCCTTTGCATCATGGGAGAAGTACAAGGAGGTGAGCTTCATTAGAATTCTCAAACTAAATGCCTCCAGGCTGAGCCAAGCTGAGCTTAGGGGTGAAGGAGCAAACCTCATATCTAGGATTGGGTTACCACAGGAATGGACTATTGAGGACATCCTGAGCTTTGCTTTGACACCCCCCTCCCCCCGCCATAGCACGGACTGTTCTCCTTAGAGGCACATGCTGTGCCCTGAGGCTCTTATATGCATGGGCGCAGAGTGGCCACTGGCCTCTGGCTACTTGAGCTGTAACCTGAGGCCCTGGAATCCCCAGTGCTTGAAACTCTGTGCATGCCGGACAAGCCAGACACAGGGAACAGCATTCCATGGCCTTCACACTCTGTAGAGTCCAGCAGCAGGCTCTATGAACCAATGGACACTCAGGAGTCCAGGCACTGGGATAGGGAGTGTCCTCTCTTGAGGGTAATAAAAAAAAAGCCACTCAGCAAGGATGTTTTACAGGTGCTTAATGGCATTAGCTCGGTGTAAGGTTTAATCGATGTGACAGTTGTTTCTAATGCTGAAATCCTAACCCTTTGCAAGAGTTCTCCAGTGCAGGGTGATGATATTTATAGACAAGGAATCCATGCGCAGTCATGCAATGCAGTGGATGTGAATTTGCTGTGGTTTCCAGAAGCCTTCCCTGGCTTTCCAACCAAACTTACATTCCTCAGCCACAGGGCAGTGCACCTTTAAAGTAGAGCTCTCCAAACGACATTCAATCATCTGATCTTGACTCTCCCTCTGGCCAACTGCCCTGGACTCTCTTAAGGACAAAGATCTTCCTTTCTCATCTTCGTTCTCCAGCCCTTTTCACTGTGTTTGACTATTGGATGTGTTCCCTAACACGTAGGCCTCTCCTTTGCTAGGCAAGTGCACAACCACTTGAGTTATTCTCCTAGTTCTTTTGCTTTTAGTTTAGTTTTCCTTTTAGACTGTGTGTCACACTTTTGCCTGGACCAATACTGGACCTTCACCTTTCTATCTTTGCCTCTCATGTGGCTATGATTACAGACATGAGTTAACCACGCTCATGCCCTTTGAAACCCCAACAAGAGCATGTTGGGAGAATGAGATGCAATCTTTCCAACATTTTTTTTTCCTGGTTGGCCTTAAATTGTGGTTCCCTGGATTCCTGTCTCCTGATTAGCTAGGATTATAGGCCTGATCCACATATCTGACCCTTCAAACCACTCTCTTTAAAAAAAAATCCCTATAATAACCAGTCTTCGAAGACATAATTTATTTTTCCCCCAATGTAAATTGTTATTTTCATGACCCAAACATCCCACAATAATTTGGATATTAGCACAAGGTTTTTTCACTGAACTCTTTGACCAATGACTTAAGTTCCATCATCATCATTCTCCAAGGAGCAAAAGACTGGAGCTTTAAGAAGCAGACACATCCTCTAGCCTCCCCTTACTGACAAAAAAAATAAGGCCAGTGCACAGCCCATCCGAGGATAACTCAGGGTATCGACCCTCTCGCGGCTTCTGGGGAAGAAACTGCAAACAACGGCCATGCAGCCACAGGAAAGCGTGGCTCAAAGAGGGTTTGGGGTCCTTCCATGGCATTCTCCTCTCTCCTCAATCCTGGTAGATGTCCAGATGCCTATGCCAGAACGTCATAGTAGATGAAAATGGAGAAGGTGAGTCACCAAGCCCAGTCCTGGGGGATTTCTACAAAAGTGTGGATAAGAAGGAGAAGGCAACCTTTGGTTGCCCATATGGTCAGGGGGATGGGAAGTCAACTGGCTAGGTGGCTTTGGGAACTGAGAGAAAGCACAGGCCGTGACGCTCTCAGTGGTTATCATGCCCTGAACCTGGTCCCTCTCGCTTCCCAAATTGAAGTCCTGATTTCTGGTAGCTCATAACATGCTCTGGCTTGGAGGGGTAGTCCTCATAGAGGTGAGCAGATTCATCAGGGTGTGTCTTAGTTTCGTAGACTTGGACACAGAGACAGACGTGCTGGGAGAATGCAATATGAACATCGCCAAGCCATGGCAAAGGTCATGGAAACGACCTTTTCAACCTCACAGTCCTCAGAGAGAGCCTGTCTTGCTAGCATCTTGACCTTGGATGTGCATCCTTTAGAGCTTGGAGAGTCAACTTCTGTGGTGAAAGTATCCGACACCCAAAGTGACTGGCTTTTTGTTACAGCAGCCATCAGGAACTTATACCCAGAGGTCTTGTGGGTTGGTATTGGGTCACCAACAAAATGGAAATACCGTGCTAAGGCTCATGTGAAGGGAGCTGGAGCCTTTGGAGTTCTTGTGGGTGGGGGTGGGGGGCAGGAGGGAGACCAGATGCCCCAAGCTGCTCTGTAGAGAGGAGCTAGGTTGGTGATGGCTGAGGCTCCTATCCCAGGCTTCCTCACAGCCCTTCAGCTTCCTGGATTGCCTATCTAGCAAAATGAGATGAATCCTGATTTGGCTAAATTTGGCCTCCTTGATTTAGCTGTGAGTGACATCTTGCAGCTAATATATCCCAAAGAGACACACAGCCAGAAGAGGAATGAACTCTGTCCTGAATGCAGCTTATCTCCCTTCTTATCTCCACTTCCTCTTCTCCTCCAGCCCAAGGACACAGCAGATGCACAGCAGCTTCCTCCTCTGTGCTCCTCACTTTCATTAAAAAATACAAAAATATAAAAAGACTGCCAGCTGCCCCAGCTTTCCCCCACTTTCCCTCCCTCCCATCAAACTCTCACTTCCTTCCCCATCTCCCCACTTCCTCCTTTGCCCAGAATACTGTATTTTCCTCTGTTCACAGGATTCCTTCTCTTTCGTACTCTTCCTCAGGCTGTATCCTGGCAGGAACAAAGGCAGGGCCTGGAGATGAGCCCTCCCTCTTTCTAAAAAGAAAGTTTCAAGGTCTCTCTGCTTCTCTTTTTCATCTATCAACCAGTCTATGAGTCTATCAATCCATTTATCATCTACCCATTTGTAGATTTACCAATTTAGCTTCAATCTATCATATATAAACCAGTCTATTGGGCCAGGAGTTTGGCTTAGTGGTAGAGCGCTTGCCTAGCATGCACGAAGATCTGGGTTCAATTCCTTGGTACCACATGTACATAGAAAAAGCCAGAAATGGTGCTGTGGCTCAAGTGGTAGAGTGCTAACTTTGAGAATGCCCAAAGACAGTACTCAGGCCCAGAGTTCAAGCCCCAGAAACAGCAAAATAAATAAACTAGTCTATCCATATATCATCTATCTACCTATCATCCTATCATCTATTTATCTGTCGTCTACCTACCCCTCATCGATATGCTATCTATCTATCTATCCATCTATCTATCTATCTATCAATCATCTACCATTTATCTATCATCCATCTATCTAAAGGCTCTAGCATTCCATATAATAACACATTTTAACAAGAGAAGAGAAGTGTTTAAATGCTCCAACATAAAGAAATCATGAGGACATGGAAATTCAATTACCCTGATTTGATCAATACACATTTTGTATCACATTATACCCTATAAAAGTACAATTATTCCATATTAATTAAAAAGGAAAGGTTAAAAAATTTCAGTTACTCGGGGCCAGGAGTTTGGCCTAGTGGTAGAGTGCTTGCCTAGCATGCACGAAGACCCGGGTTCGATTCCTCGGTACCACATTCATAGAAAAAAGCCAGAAATGGTGCTGAGGCTTCAGTAGTAGAGCTCTAACCTTGACAAAGTCCAAGGACAGTGCTCAGGCCCTGAGCTCAAGCCCACAACTGGCAAATACATACTTAAAATACATAGAAATACATGCCTATACACCTATGTGATATATGTATGCATGCTTGTTATACATTACCATATATTATATAACATATAATAATGTATCTACTCTATAAATACATATACTATATAACTACATACTACATCTACTACATAGCATATTATATCATATATAATACTATATTATATAGTAGATATTTATTATATATTATTATACACACATACTTTTACACTTCTTTAAATGGCTACCAAAATTATGACTGCCTCCTCACATGAGAGTTTCTCTTCAAAGCATCTTTATTTTCCAATTTCTCACCCAGTGCATGTTTACTCTAGAAAAAGATACAGACCAGTGTCAGCTCACACAAAAAGAAAAATATACAGAGGAGCTAAAAGAAAAAAAAGTTAATTCCACCACTTCGGCAGTCATCATTATGAACGTTTCGGTTGATATGCTTTCAGATTTTGTTTTATTGTGACTTACCAATGAGTA
This sequence comes from Megascapheus bottae, assembly GCF_031878675.1. Classification (NCBI taxonomy): domain Eukaryota; kingdom Metazoa; phylum Chordata; class Mammalia; order Rodentia; family Geomyidae; genus Megascapheus; species Megascapheus bottae. The sequence goes on along the minus strand of NC_143525.1, from coordinate 10,370,276 downwards.
TCTATAACTACATATTTTCCAAAGTGAGATGAAATACCTTCTACTTATGTGTTTACAAGGATAGAGTTAAATACATGCTCCTTTATAAATCCTTCCATCTTTCCATGTTAATATGCATATTTACAACATTATTTTTAAGGGCTGATTGGGCCGTGTGGAGGGCCAGGGCCAATAGTGTTCTTGCTGAGGGGAGGAGAGAAGGGGGGGGAGGAGGCTAGGAGCAGCACATTGCCACATACCTATGCACGGGTGCTCAGGAAATATTTATTAATAGGCTGAGTTTGTAATTTGTTTAGGATTAATTAAAATGCTGTTTTTAATGCAGGGCCTCTGGCTCTCTCTCGGCTTGCTTGCTCATAGCTGGCACTCTGCCACTTGAGTCATACTTCCAGTCCCTCTTTTTGCTGCTTATTTTGGAGATGAAATGTCACGGAGTTTTCTACCTACTCTGGGTTTGAATTGTAATTCTCTGGATCTCAGCCTCTGAGTAGCTAGGATTACAAGCATGAGCCACTTGCACTTGGCTTCCAGTAACTATGGTAATCGAATTTTACCTGGGGGAGTGTTACCTTATCTGATAACACATACTTAGCTACTTTTCCCAGCAACTCTGTCAACCTAGGACTGTGGAGCCATGTCGAAGCTGAGTTTAAAAATATCCTACATTGTGGATGACTGGGTTAAGCAAAATGTGATTTTATTCATGGCACTTTATTCACCCATCAGCAATAATAATATCATGTCATTTGCAGGAAAATGAACTGGTCTGGATAAAAAAAAATAAGCCAGGTTGAATGAGGTAAGTCAGGTTCAGAGAGACAAGGGGTATATGTCTTCAAGTTAGATCTAAAATACAAACAAATATGACAGTGTCTTGAGCATAGATACATAACCAAAAGGATTAAAGCGTGAAAACCAACAGAGGAGGATTCCAATGGCGTAACCCCTCTGAAGAAGTAACTCTCAGTTGAGCAGAAGAGATACTTGGAAGCTGGAACACGTCCTGTCTCCAGGGAGTGGGGTTAAATGGGAGAGGACAGATGAGTGGAGAGAAGGTAGGTAAATACACTCATCATATCAATGGACACATGTGGAGATAGATGGGCAGAGAATGATGGACCAGATGACACTGATCAAAATACACTGTACTCATAAGGTGACTTGTTGAACTGAAACCCCTTTTACACTACATAAAGATTACAAAAAAAAAATTGTGCTCACACGACACCACCCAGCTGTCAGAACTCACCGAGGAGAGCGTTGAGAGACAATGGTGCTCAGAGAAAGCGTTCAGTCTTCGTTAATGGACCCAGGAAATTCAGTAAATCTGGACACATTTAAGGAACCACCCACACTTTGGGGAACTCTTATTTTTCACAAAGCTTTCTGGGGTTACTGCATCATCACACAAAAATTTCCCCTGGCTTACATGACTGAGGAGGAAAACAATGCTGGTTTTCATAAATAGTTGAATTTCTTGGCTCCCAAACCAGTGGTGGAGGAGACACCATAGGCCACGCAGAATCCTCGAGGCTTTCTTGTTGAGAGGAGGCGAGCATAGCAGGTGCTGTACAGTGTAAGTCCTGTGAGAAAGGCAGGATGGGAGAGTCTGAAGAAACCCTTGAAATGAGCTAAGATATTTTTGGCACTTTGATTTTTTTTTTGCCTATCCTGGGCTTGGCCTCAGGGCCTGAGCACTGTCCCTGGATTTTCTCAAGGCTAGGGCTCTACCACTTGGGCCACAGCACCACTTCTGGCTTTTTGCTATGTATGTGGTACTGAGGAATCGAACCCGGGTCTTCGTGCATGCTAGGCTAGCACTCTACCACTAGGCCAAACTCCCGGCCCCACTTTGATTTTTTTTTTTTTTACAAAAGTATTTTTGTGCTGGTATGGGGCTTGAACTCAGGGTCTGTTGTCTCTGCCTTTTAGCTCAATGTGAGCACTCTACCACTTGAGCCACAACTGCACTCCCAGAATTCTCCTGGTGAATTGGACATAAGAGCCTCCTGGACTTTCCTGTCTGAGCTGGCTTCAAACTTCCAGCCTCAGATCTCAGTTTCCTGAGTAGCTAGGATTGCAGGCTATGAGCCACTGGTCCCAGGGTGATTCTGATGCTTTTCCATGCAGTTCAGGGTCTTGTGGCCAGCCTATGTGAATTTAAGGGGAAAGGTATAATTATTGTTAGGAATGCTTAAAAAAAATGGGTCCTTGTCAGGGAATCTTTGGTAACTGGATGGGGGGAAAGGCCTCACTTGGCACTTCCTTCTTCCTTAACCCCCATCTTGATGGAGTGGCATAGAAGTCATTTCTTTGGAGAGATCAGTTTCTTAGGGTGCAGATAGGACCCCTGCTCTATCCTACTCATGGAGTCTTGTCACCCTGATAAAATTAGAAAATTCAGGGTTGTTTCATGGGTATAATTGAGGTGGTCTATAATCTCCTCTCCCCCTATAGATTTATAGGAAAACTGGTAACTTTGACGATACTGTATCAAGAAGTTTGTCCTCCATGGCTAAGCCCAAGTCACAGACTAAGTAGCTCTGATGAGTGGTCCCTGGGATTGGTCCTCACTGTCTCTGGCCCCTCCCACTCCAGGCATGACACATCGAACCACACACCAACTCTGATCCTCACCATTATGCTTTTGATCACAAATGGCTCTGTCATAACGGGTTCAGTTTTACTCTTGGATAGAAGAAAGAGAAGCCACGAGAGTGAGTGATAGTTTTGAGGTGAGGCTCCCATGGTGACCTCTGTTCCTGGGGCCCAGTGCCTTGGTCAGGACTATGCCAGCCTCTGACTCCATCACAGGTTATTTTCCCGAGCCCCTTCCCCTATTCACGTAATCAACAGCTTGCTTCTTCTTCTTCGCCTTGTAAATCTTTTGTTCTTTTTGTTTAAAGTTATAACCTTCTGAGTTTTAACATTTCAAAGCATTTAAATATCATAATGGAATGCATATATCATAATATTCACCATCTTCATTAACAGGGTTTTTTTTTTTTAATGTGTGGTATGGGCAATTGAACACAAGGTCTTGTCCTTGACAGGCAAGTGCTTCTGCACACAAACTGCAGCCCTGCAGCCCAGTTCTCGTCTTAGCCTTTTGGGGGCGGGGAGGAGGAGTTGTTGGTCATGGGACTCAATCTCAGGACCTGATTCTATCTATGAGCTTTATTGTTCAAGGCTATCATGCCACTACTTTGAGCCACAGTGACAAAATGGTTTTCTACTGGTTAGTTGTAGATAACCATCTTATGAACTTTCCTTTGTGGGCTGGCTTTGAACCATGATCCTCACATTTCAGCCCTCCTGAGTAGCCAGGATTACAGGCATTAGTCACCAATGCCTGGATCTATCTTCGCTACTTTTTTTTTTTTGCTAGTCCTGGGCCTTGAATTCAGGGCTTGAGCACTGTCCTTGGTCTTTCTCAGGGCTAGAGCTCTACTACTTGGGCCACAGAATCACTTCTGGCTTTTTTCTATATATATGGTGCCAAGGAATTGGACCCGGGTCTTCATGCATGCTAGGCAAGCACTCTACCACTAGGCCAAACTCCCAGCTCCCATCTTAGCCATTTTTAAGTGCATCATGTGATAGCACTAAGTACGTTCACAGTGTTGTGCTACCACCCTCATCTTTTGGTTAGGGAACTTTTTCATCTTAAACCCGAATACTCCATTCTTCTTACCTCAGATGCTGGAAATCACCAACCTACATTCTTATATTAACTCTGTAAATGGAGTGATACGACATATGTCATTTCAAAGTTGGCTTATCTCACTTAGCATAATGTCATCAAGATTTATCCCAATAGCGAACACGTGTCAGACTTTCCCTGTTGTATGAAGTGAAATAAATATGTGCATACCATATTTGGCTTACTCTTCATCCATCCATTCTTGGGCATTTAGTGTTCTTTCACACTAGGGCTATTTGAGAATAAGGCTGGCATCAACATGGGTGGATAACTATAGCCTTTGAGGTGATCACAGCTGCACATGTATTTGTCAGACATAACATAGCTAAAAATATATGTGTACATGCACTCATGTAGCTGTGCGTGCACATTGTACAGTGGTTTTGTGCAGTTTTGTCACACGTGTTGGGTTCATACACACACGAGTGAAGTGATGTTATTTCATAATAAAGGATTCCTGGTGTGGCCAGATGCATGCTCAGCCCTAGACGTTCAGTTGCATTTCTGAAGATGCCCTATTTTTAGGTGCTCCTCCTGCCTGCACAGGACTACATTGGAGAGGTCTGGGACCAAGCGAGGGCTTCCCGACTCACCGTGTAAGCCTTGTTTTCTGGGGTGGTGGAAGGGCAAGGGATGAGAGAGGTGGCCCTTTACAGCACACACCACCTCAGTGCACCTCCTTTGTGCTTTTACATCTGGGTGTCTGGGCCATCCATCAGCAGGGACCCCAGTCCCAGCTGGTGTCACAGACATGATATCCCAGGAGACCGAACAAAAAGCCACCAGGACAGTGATGCCTAAAAGGAAAAGAAAAAAAATAATAGGAGTCGTTATGTAACCAGTTTCAGGTAGCTGCAGAAGGATGGATGGGTGATATTGATCAACTCTCACTGCACAGCCACTCCTAGATCACAAAACAAGCAAACGGAGGCCGAAAGTGTTAATAGCGTTTTGTTGAATAAGGGCAAATGTTATCACTTCACTATGGAGTCCATACAGACTTTTCCAGTGAGGATTTTTACAGACTCCCTTACTGGCTTTGACACCAGGAAAGCAGTTCTAATCCATCTTGGACTTACCACAGAGGAGCCAACATGCACCTGGCAATCAATAGAGTTGTAGATCCAGCTGTGAGCAGGACCACCTGCTACAGGAGGTGCGCGTTCACTGCGTCGGTTGTCTCAGGTGGCATGATGAACATGCAGGTAAGACACAGCTGATCACCAGGAGACACAAACGTTGCTTGGCAGAGTTTGTTTTCTTGGAAACTTGCCATGTATCAGCAGGCCTAATAGGTCTAACCACTTCATGAACTCCATGAACTCCGGTGTGAAACTTATCTACGAAGTCAGAGAGGAAACATCCCCTGAGAGAAGCCTGTTAGCATATCCGTGTGTGTGTGCGTGCGTGCTGATACTGGGCCTTGAACTCAGGGCCTTACATTCTTGCTTACCCTTTTTACTTTAGGTTGGTTACTCTATCACCTGAACCACACCTCTTTTTTTTTTTGCCAGTCCTGGACTTGAGCTCAGGGCCTAAGCACTGTCCTTGGGTTTTCTCAAGGGGAGAGCTCCACCACTTGAGCCACAGCACCACTTCTGGCTTTTTTCTATGTATGTGGTACCAAGAAATCAAACCTGGGTCTTCATGCATGCTAGGCAAGCACTCTACCACTAGGCCAAACTCCTGACCCTCTGAACTTCTACTGCTAGTCATTTGCTGGTTAATGGGAAATATTTTTCTTGGCTTTGCCTACCTGGACTAGTTTTGAACTGTGATCCTCAGATCTCAGCCTTCCGAGTTGCTAGGATTACAAAGTGTGAGCCACTGACACCGTGTTAATATCTTCAGGGAAGATGCATGAAAAATAGCAGATAATGGCTCTTCATGGAATTACAATGGAATCCCAGACTCCTGGAAAGGAGTGTAAATCTGGAACTTGGCATAGCTCTCCAAGTTAGTGTAGCACCCTAGAGCCAAGGGGCTTGGGCATTCCTCATGGGTCATCTGGGCTGACCACTGGTGTCCTTCAGTGTGAAGGACAGGCCTCTTTCCCCCCACCCAGGCAGTTCTGTCCCAGCATTCCACCCGGGAGTTGGCACAGCCACCCACACCCAGCCACCTCAAGAGATAGATGGAATACCAACCAGCCCACAAGTATCTTGTGTCAGCTAAAAGCTCCCTGGAAATGGGTGGCTGGATAAAAGGTCCTCTGTGTGTTGTAGGCTGGGACAATGTCTGCCGCAACCTACACGTTTATTATGGAATAGTTCTCTATAGACCAATGGTCGGAGAGAAGTGCAGACTTGCAGCACCAAGTGTAGTTCTGTGGGCTTGTGATTGATGGCTCTCCTAGGACAGGCCCTTATTGCTGCTATTCAGAGGAGGCTGGCTCTTGTCCTGAGTTGCCTGCTCTCATCTCAGCCAAGCCCAGAGAGCTTTGACTTGGTGGGTTGCAAGGTTGTACCCAGAGACTGTTTATTTTATGCATAATGGATTAAATAGAATTTGTGACCAAACCTATCATATATCAAATCTACCATGTATCAAATGTATCCAATATCAAATGTCATTCTTTAGTACCTGTTTCTTTGGACTTTGACATATGGCTACTCAGATATGATCAGTACACATGCGCCTTGCATTATATGGCTGTCGAGCGGTATTTCTTTAGTGGAAGCCATGGGAGGACATGCTGGGCCTAGAGTCACAGGGTCCAACTTTTTGTCTTATCTATGGCCTCAACTCACCCAGAGGCACCTCTGGGCCTCAGTTTCCTTATCTGCAACGCAGGAGAGCGGAACCAGATCCTATCAAAGCTATTGACAGCCTTCAACTTGTCTGCTACCCGAACATCAGAAAAACTAGAAGGAAAAATGTTTGGTTGACGTAGCCAGCCTCCATTTCTGCACAAGTGCAGGCCTTGTCTCCATGCTCTTGTATAACAGGTGAAGCACGGGTGCAGCGTGAGTGGATAGTGGTATGATGAGACCAGTCTTACGAATGTGCCACCTCCCAGCTGAGCTCCCCAAGGACACAGTCTCCTCTGGGAAACCCAAGATCCTGAGGCTCAGCACAGACCCTCATCCAGGAGATGGGAGGGCCGAGAAGAGACCAGAGCTGAGAAAACCTCCTGACAGCACGCTGGCAAATCAAAGGCTAGTTTCTTCTGAGAAATCAATTTCAGGTCAAGGAAGCTGAGGCATTAAACCATCTCTTCCTGGAATACTTTCACAGAAAATCTTTTAAGAGCTGGAAAGAATAGAGGCTGCTTCTGGGCTCTCGAATTGTTTATGCATGTGAACATCGAAATCAATATTTCAGATGAGCAAATAGAGAGTCCAAATTACTTGCTTGCCTTGTGAATCTCACAGAAGCCAACAACTTGACAAAACTATACTCCTTCCACCTGTACTTGTGTGTGTGTGTGTGTGTGTGTGTGTGTGTGTGCACGTGTGCCAATATTAGGATTTAAAATCAGGAAAGGGAGCATCGTATGCCCTAGCGTGGAGACCAAAACAATACACAGCCCTTGTGAAGCTGTTGAAGGACAAATTAGGAAGCCAGGTGCTGGTGGCTCATGTTTGTAATCCCAGCTATGCAGATCTACAGGCTGAGGTTTGATGCTAGCCAGGGCAAAAAAGTCCACGGGACTCTTTAACTCCAATTAACTAGCAAAAAGCTAAAGGAAGAGCTATGGGTCAAGTGGTAGAGCAAAAATCGCCCAATGTGAGTAGGGGCTCTGAGTTCAAGCCTCACTGTCAGAAAAAAAAGAGAGAGAGGAGAAATTAGTCTACTTTACCCCATTACCTCCCACACTCTACAGTCAGGTGACAGGGGCCACATTCCAATGGAGACTTAGAAAATGTGCCCTCAGCTGGGTGAGGTGGCTCACACCTGTAATCCTAGCTACTCAGGAGGCTGAGATCTGAGGATTGAGGTTCAAAGCCAGCTCAGGCAATACAAAGCTGAGAGACTCTTATCTCCAATTAACCACTAGAAAATGGGAAGTGGGGCTTGGCTTGAGGGTAGGGTGGTAGCCTTGAGCTGAAGAGCTCAGAGACAGTGCCCAGGCCAGAGTTCAAGCCCCAGACTCCCCTCCTCCCCAAAAAAGAAAATGTTCTCTCTGGGGTAGTTAAACTCTGGACAGAGGGACACTGGGCACAATAAAGCAGAGCTCAGATAATTATTTTGGAACATTCTCTGAAGATAAGGGGCTGTGCATTGATGGGGGGGTGGGTGGTGATGGAGGGATGACTCATGACAAAGGCGAGAGGGGACCAGGGATGCTGTAGAGCCTAGATTCAGGAAGAAGGAAGCTCACTGGACCAAAACCCCAAGTGATGGAATCACATTTGAGGAAGACATTTCTAAACACCCAAGTTGGATACCAGAGAAGAAGGTGACGGAAGGCAGCATCTAGGAGCAAGTCTTTGACCAAGGTCTACAGGCAGGAGGGCTGAATGGGAAAGAACCATCTAGAAGCCCTTCCCTGGCATGGCAAGTGTTCTTTTATTCTTGTCCCTCAGCTCATGTGCTCTCTGTGGACACATTTGGTGGGCAGAAATGTTAGAGATATGAAAGCCAAGATTTGGTTCTTTGGTGTATTTGAAGGAATCCAAGCCAAAGACTGGACTGGATCTAATATGGAAAATATATAATGTCTTTAAGAGATCTCCACCTGTCTCAGATCAGTGTGGAGTGTGATCTGTTCAGAAAGATCATCTAGGAAGACAATAAGTCACCCTACTAATTACAAGGGCTGCAGTGCCCTCCCAAGCTCCTCTCCCCAATTTGTCACCTTCTCCCATCAAGGCCTTCTGTTCCCCTCTAGTGAAAACCCTAAACACCTCAGCTCCTGTAAGAAAAGCATGAGATCTCCCATGATTCCTTGCTGGTAGTAACTGCTTCATTAACATTAGCTCTTATCGTAATAATTTGGTTGGCATTTCAGAATTGGTCATTGTTAATTTGCATTTTAATTATAAAAGTAATTTCTGGTGTGATTAATTTATAATTATAACAAAATCAATTGTCAACCTTTAACCTTGTCAAGCAGTAAGGTGGGTGGGAGAGGTCCGAGAATACTGTTGGCTATTGTTTTCATCCTTCTTAATCCAAATTTCAGGACATACCAATCTGTAGTGACTCTTTTGTATAGTCTTAGGGGGACACCAAAGGTCCCTCCTGCCATGACACTGGAAGCCTCTTGTGTTTAAGCCTTTTCTTTGTCCAGAGATTTCTCTTTCCTCCTGCCTAAAAAAATTGTGGTAAAATGCACATGATATGAATAGTAGCACCTCAGCCATCCTTAAAATGTCTGGTTCCTCAGCTTGAAGCCCTCTTACATTGTTATGCTGTCATCTGATAAATGCCAGTCTCTTGCTCAGTCTTCAGGAACAGTCTGCTAACTCCTTGGCTTGAGAATCTGTGGTTGGCAGAGACTTAGAAAGCAATCTCTCCCAACCTTCTCTGTAGACCTTGGGGACTGAGCCCTTAAGTCCCAGTTCAGCCTAATAGAGAACATTCCAGAAGGTTCCACGGGAAAACTCATAAAATGTCAGAAAGGTCACCAGGAGCAGACACTCTAGTGGCTTTGTGGCCAGACAAGTCTGTGTTCAAATTTAAAATGAGATTAAGGATCTGTGATACAATCAAACCCTTAGTTTCCTCTTCTATAACAGAAAAATGTCCTCAGGCTGTAGGGAGATGAAGAAGGAATGCACTAGAAGAACTGCCATCATTCTTAGTGCATAAGACACCAGAAAGCACATTTTCACAGAAACAGTAGGAGAACTCTTTACCTGCACACTAGTGCTTCAAAATTCCACTTGCCTGACAAGGTAAGTTTTAGACCTGATCCAATCATGTGCCTCCCCCCACCTTCCCACCCTCATGATCCTTAGATGTGTATTCAGTTAAGATTCCATGTCAAAAACAACTGGTCTACCCCTCAGACTGACAAAATGACCCACAGAACTGGTAAGCCGGATGCAATCACTACTCACTCATTAGGTGTTTATCTCATGGTATATTTGCATCCTGCCATAGGCCTTGGGTATTTATATAACAGTGTATGATTATGTTGTTTAGGATCATGCAACTACTTATGAGCATGAGATGGAATCCAGACTCGCTTGGGTCTCAGGATGGAGTGAATGGCCACTGAATGTGGGTTTGCAAGAGCTGAAGGGCATGCTGGGAGCTGGGGAACACGGGCTTCTCCACTTGCTGGAAGAGAGGGTTAATTCTGCGTGGGCATTGCTTGAGTCCATTTTCCTGTGCAACACATGTATGTCAGTGTGTGTGTGTGCGTGTGTGTGTGTGTGTGTGTGTGTGAGAGAGAGAGAGAGAGAGCGAGCGAGAGAGGGAGGGGGAGGGAATCTGAAAGTCAGAATAGAATCATCCTCCAACAGTGAGAAAGAATTCCCTGGCCCAGAGCCATGGATCTGGGGCCCGTTGTGGTAAACATTATCCTATTTCTACCACTGCTGCTGAAGACAGGAGAAATTTGATGAATGAATGAATGAATTCAGCATCATCCAGTGGCCACAGTTCAGCCAGAAAGCGCCATCAAACAGGGAACAAAGTTTTCCTAGAGAAGATCTCCCTGTGCAGTAAAGTGGCTGGCATCCATAATTGTTTTCCAGTGTTAGCACTGATAGAATCCCAACTGGAAGTGGAAATCACCAGAATCAAGGCATTTCCCAGCCTCTTTTGCAGCTAGGTGTGATCACATTACTGAGTTCAGAGATGTAAGCAGAACTGTGGAAAGTGATGATTTCCAGGAACTTTGTCTCTCTAAAAAGCAGCTAGCACATAGTATTCTCTCTTGGTTCCATCTTGCATCATGATTCATGGAATGTAAATATGATGAATGGAGTTCTAGATTCCATTCTAGATCCTTCTAAGGATGATGGAGCAATGAGCTAGAAGAAGCCTGGGTCTCTAAAATGCTTCCTCCTCCTCCTCCTCCTTCTCCTCCTCCTCCTCCTTCTCTTCCTCCTTTTCCTTCTCCTCCTTCTCTTCCTCCTCTTTTCTCCCCTTCTCTCTCCTTTTCTCTCCACCTTTCCTTCCTCACCTTCCTCCTCTCCTTCCTCTTCCTCTTCATCCCATCTCCTTTTTCTTTGTATTTGTGACAGGGTCTTTTCTTGATTCTGGGGCATCAGCTTGGTTTTGTTTTGAATTCCTTGGGCCTTCCAGATTCCTCTTTTGCGGTGTTCATCTTTCAATTGAAATTTTCCATCAACCAATGGCCAGAGGAGGCTGAAAGAAATGGAGCACATTCCACACCTTGCTACAGATCTCTACAAAGTGAGTTGTGAGCACTCTGCCACAAGGCCATGCTCTCAGCCCCCATTGTAAGTGTAAGTGGATAATCCTGGGAGATAAATTAGAACCAGTTACACTGTGTATATGGACACAAAGGATACAACAATGGACACACAGACCATACACTGAATATACAACATAGAGTGGATACATAGTACATACAATGTATACCTATGGTCATATAGCACTTATAGTGGACACACACCTACACACATATGCCACTGCAGGCAGACTTGTGGTAGAAGCCTCCTATTTAGTTAAGGGAGCAGGCTCTGACACCTGGATAAAGGCTGGCTCTGCTTCATGTGGGCTTTGGCAAACTTACTTCAGCTCTGAACACGAATTTCCCCATTTATAAAGTTGTTTAATCATGCCAACCTCACTAGGTTGGGAAAATTTGACAAATGCTGCTGGCATGACACCAAGGAAAGGCGTGGCCCAAGAAATAAAATCAGGAGCAAAAGCCACAGGATAGTCAGGCACCAGTCCTTCACCAGTCCAGCTACTCAGGAGGCTGAGATCTCAGAAACTCACTTGGAAGCCAGCCCCAGACAGCAAAGTCAAGAGGTTTGTCTTAAATTAACCACCACCACCCCCCCGCCCCCCGGAAGTGGTGATGTTGCTCAAGTGGTATAGCCTTTGCTTGAGGGAAAAAGCTCAGGGACAGTGACAAGGCCCAGAGTTCAAGTTCCAGTCCTGGCCCAGATACACAACAGGCATATTTTTTGTGATAATGAAACATACTTTAGATAGATAGATGAAAACAAAAAGTCTGCACAGAAAGACATGTGAATAACTTGATGGTGTTTCGCTAATAAAGTGACAGACGGCTGCCTTTAGATTTTTGTTGTTCATTTGTATTGTTTCCTGTTATGCAAAGTGATAGTTTCTGCTATTAAAACCTGTTATGATTATATGCATGTGGTATAATTTCCAGAGTGTTTGGGAGAAGGTGTTTTGCACTGTTTGGTATAGTTTGATGATCAAGTCCAGATGGGAAGTCCTGATTTTGACTGATTAAAAACTAGAAGTGAGGTTGGGAGGCGTGGGGGAGATTTATAAAAGGACCACCATAGATGAAGACTCATTGTATGGATGTACTACTTTGTTGAATGGTAACTTGTTTGTACAATGACTTAAAGATAAAAAGAAAAGCCTGTCTAATTAGAGTGAGTTTCATCCCTTGTGCCGGAGCCTGTGGCATTTTCCCATCAAGGAACTCTGGATACCAGCACCTCAGGTAGGGCCGGGGGCCTGATTATGGGTATCAGCTGTGGCCTGATTACCAATAAGGCACTTGGAAAGCCAAAGGTTCAAGAATGAACGTTTAAAAAAAATGGAGCATCTCTGTTTGTGACTCACTGTGCCACTTGTTCCACATACTGTCCCAGTTGCTACAGTATTGTCACATGCTATTATTCTTACCTGAATTGTATGGAGTAGAAGATGGAGATGAAGAAAGCTTTAAAAGGGGGGGAGAGGAGGGAAGGGGACACCCAGCTCCTCATGAGTACCAGGAGATACAAGCAGGATCTACCATATCAACTGTATGACTTCCTAGGAAGCTGATTCTGATGGAGACTCTTGGGCAATCCCCGAAGACATTCGCCAGCAACCAGCTGTGTGCATCCATCCTGCGTAGGTTTCTCCATTATTGAATGGCAGAATTAACAGTTCCCCTTATGAGGATTCAGGAAGCTAAGGCCCAAAAGACGATAATCGTCTGCAGCACATGGAGTCATCCTGACATTTCAGCACTAGCTCCTTCAGCTCTCCATCCCAGAGCCCTGCCTAGCACAGCCCAGTGACTCCCACCGATAAACGAGGCTTGAGCTCGATAGGCATAGCCAAGGATTTTTCTCTTCCTGGATTATAGTTTTCTAGAAGTTTACTGATGTGAATTGCTACAATCATACAGGGGCTCTGACAGCATCTGTCTGTCTGCTATAATATTGTGCCATTGTGGGCTGGGAAAATGGCTTAATAGAGTGCTTGCCTTGTTGTGGCTCAGGTGGTAGAATACTAGCCTCGAGCAAAAGAAGCTCAGGGACAGTGCCTAGGGACTTGTCAAAAAATATTCTTTCTTTCCTTCTTCCCTTCCTTCCTTCCTTCCTTCCTTCCTTCCTTCCTTCCTTCCTTCCTTCCTTCCTTCCTTCCTTCCTTCCTTCCTTCCTTCCTTCCTTCCTGTCTGTCTTTCTTCTCTTTCTTTCTTTCTTTCTTTCTTATACATAATCTATTTACTAGCTATGAATATGTCTATTTATTTCATCTGTCAGCCAGTCTGTCTGTGTCTGTCTGTATCCCTGCCTGTCTACCTGCCTGCCTTCCTGTCTAATTCATCTATCTATGGATAGATTTATCTTCTATCATCTATTGAGGGGTCTTTCTTCTATCTTTGCTAAACACAATTCCATTCTCTACTTCAATGAACTTGGATTTATTAGCAAAAATCTTGCTTTCTGGAGTAAGCATCTCAAAATTAACACGATTATTTATCAGTAGTTAATCATTAGGATTTTTAAAAAATGGGTTTACTTGTATTTTTTTCCTTTCTCTTCTCAGTTACTTTCTTGCTCACTTGCACATCAGGTGGCAAACTCATCCTTCAAATAAATTTACATACTTTGTGCTGTGGATGAACTGTCACCGAATGTGGCTCTCCTGTTTCAGGATCCAGACTGTAAGGTGCATGTGTTATCAGAGACTTATCCAGAGATAAAACCACCCTCTGTGACATTGTCAGTCACACCTTAGGCTCTGAATCAAAGTGGGCACTTCCATAAGTTGTACAAGCACAAGCCTCTTCCCATTTTCTGATCTAGTGAGCATGAAGTATCATCAAAAGCAAATGATATGTCAAAGTCCAGTGGAAGTACATAATTATAGAAGCAAAAGTGTAGTAGTCTCAGATACTTCCAGAAATGCCGGAGAATGCATTGTTATTATCTTATAAAACACTACTGTTTTATTTAATTTTTCTTTATCAGATGGAAAATGGTGGAATTGTTTCTATTTTTTCTCCCTGAACCTTCCCCTTTCTCTCTCTCCCTTAAGGCAGCTGAGGATGGAGAGGCAGGTAAGGGAGACTACACACAAGTATGTGCTCAACACTATTTTGAGCACCGTATATATTTTAATGCTTACACAACCCCCATTCATATCAATCCAAAATCTCAGATAAAAAAGCTAATCTATAAAGCAGAATCCTCACCATCCCTACTACATAATTAAGAAGTCCATAAAACTCATTTTGGAGGAGCTAGCACCAGGATTAGAATTCAGGGATTCACATTTGCTAGGATTGGTAAGTGGTGCTCTACAACTTAAGCCGGACCTACAGTCCAGACTTTTGTTGATTAATTGGCAATAAGAGCCCCTAGGACTTTTCCACCTAGGCTGGCTTTAAACATAAATCCTCTGGATCTCAGTTTCCTAATATCTAGGATTACAGGTATAAACTACTGGCACCCAGCTTAACTCTCAAACACTAAGGGTTAATCTATATATTACTGGGTCTTTTTATTTGTATTCATAATTTTACAATTCTGGTCAATCCTTGCTACTTATGGCTTTCATGTTTGTGAACTTGTCTGCTCACTGAAATTTATTTGTAATCCTGGATTTTCATCATGCTTTGCAGGGTGGCAAACATTTTGAAGCATCTGACAGGTGAATGGGGTGATATTGTACGTAAATTTCCTGAAGTGTATTTAGAGCCACATTTCTCTAATTTGAGTACTGTTCATTGATGGTTTTGTGGCTTAGAAAACCTCCAAATACAGGGTTAAAATATTGTCTAGAGTTGCAAGAAGACTATAATATTCTTTACAGGAAAACACATTGTACAATGGTTTTTGTTTAGACAAGAATGATAGTGTTCATTTCAATTCATTATCCATGTCAATGAACCAGTAAGTCTTATTGTGTCCCAGAATCCACAAAGACCTGTTCTGATGGGCACTCAAATCCTTCAGTGTTCAGGTCCCTTATATAACATGGCATGGGTTTGCGTACAACCCAAGTAGTCCTCTCATATATTTTAAACCATCTCTAGATTACTTAAAAAAGCCAAATATGATGCACTATCTTGTTTAGAGAACAATGACAAGAAAAAATGCTGTCTTGTTCATTAGAGACACATGCTTTTTCCCTCAATTTTTATTTTATCTTACTTTATTATTTTATTATCTTATTTTGTGTGTAGGTCCTGGGGCTTCAAGTCAGGATGCTGAACTCTTGATTGGCTTTTTAGCTCAAGACTGGTACTCTTCTGTTTGAGCCAAACCTCCATTTCTTTTATTTATTTTTTTTACAGGTTAATTGAAAATAAGAGTTGCACAGAATTCTGCCCAGGCTAGTTTTGAATCTCGATCCTCAGTATCTCTGGATTCTGATTATGTAGGATTACGGGTGTGAGCCACAAATACCTATCTCAATTTTTTAAAGTTTTATTTTATTGTCAGGGTAATGTATAGAGGGGTTGCAGTTACATTTGTCAGGTAGTGGGCATATTACTTTGTGGACAATGGTACTCCTTTATCCCATTATTTTTTTATTAGAAGTTGAGTGAATCTACAGATGTCGCACAGGGTACTGATTGTGTGTTTTACTTTTTTTTTGGGGGGGTGGGGGCTTCAACTGAGTTTGGGCACTAGCTTTTGCTTAAGGCTAGCACTGTACCACATTGAGCAACAGCTCCACTTCTGGTTTTCTGGTGGTTCACTGGAGGTGAGGCTCTTACAGATTTTTCAGCTTGGGTTGGCTTTGAACTATGATCCTCAGATCTCAGTCTCCTGAATAGCTAGGATGATAGCTGTGAGCCACCAGTACCTGGCTTATTTATCATTTAATTTTGTAAAGGGGTTTCAACGCAACATGTCAGTTTATGAATACAATGCATCCTGATCAATGTTATCCTTTTCATAACCTCCCCCACCTCTGTGTATTAATTAGACTGTAAAGAGAAACACACATCAGACAAGGTTATGTTTCCACTGGTTGATGAAAATGTCAAGAAAATAATAGGGCTGAACTGTATACACCAGCTGTCAGTGTATGTGTCACAGTCTAAGTTTCATTGATATTAAAATGCTCTTTATAAGAGCTGGGAATGTATCTCAGGAGTGGAGAGCTCACCTAGAGTACAAAAGGTCCTGGGTTTGATGCCAAGCACCACAGAATGTTCATTGCAGTTGGGCCCTGGTAGCTCATGCCTGCAAATGCTAGCTAACTCAGGAGGCTGAGACCTGAGGATTTCAAGCCTGATTCAAACCAAGCCAAGGCAGAAAAGTCTGTGAACTTCTTATTTCCCATTAAACACCAAAAAGCTGTAAGTGGAGCTGTGGTTCAAATGATCCAGGGCTAGACTTTAACAAAAAAGCTAAGGGACAATGCTCAGGTCCTGAGTTCAGACCTCAATTACAACACCACTACTAACACAAAATAGTTCATTCCAACAAAGACTGTAAAATAGAATGAATAAGACTGCAGCATTGAATATAATCAGAGATACCTTCTCTCTCAGAGTAAATACACAGATAAGCACCTGGGGCGGGGCGGGGGGGTGTCAGTGATTGACAGCTAGGGGGATGATGACGGTGGTGGTGGTGGTGATGATGGGGGTCGTGGTGATGACGACAATGACCATGGCACTGTGAATCATTTCAAGTAGGCTGGAGCAGACGAGAGAGATAGTATGAAATCCCCACCCTGCTTCCACCCTTCCACTAATAAAAAGTTCAAACTTCAGAAAAACTAAATTATATACCAAAGTCCAAATGGATATGAATCACTGGAGTTGGAAATGCACAGTATGAGGAAGGAAAGAGCTGTGCTCAGGGGAAAAGTGTGTCTTCCGGTGCTTGACTAGGCCTTTTGGCAAAGGTTTGTTCCCATTTTGTTTGAGATTTGAAATCTTTTGGTTTCCTCAGTCCATTTAAAGGGGTGGATTTGCTGGATTTTATGGTGATTGTTAGAGGAGTTGGGCTTTGAGATGATAAATGATGTTCCATTTTCAGAGTCAAGCACCAGTGGCTCACGCCTGTCATCCTAGCTACTCAGAAGACTGACATCTGAGGATCATGGTTCAAAGCCAGTCTGGAAAGTCTATGAGACTCTTATTTCTAATTAACCACCAAAAACCTAGACATGGAGATGTAGCTCAAATAGTAGAGCAGCAGCTCCGAGTAAAAAGGCTAAGGGTCAGCATCCAGTGCCCTGAGTTCAAGCCCCAGTACTGGCACACATACACAAGCAATGATGGTTAATCTGCACAAAGAAACAAACCTGCAGATTTCTGTATTTCTGGATTTGTAAGTAAATGTGGATGTGAATTTGGCTAGCCTCCTTAACTTTGTAGGAAGGAAATGAAAGCTTCCAGTTAGTGAATGAGACAGCTTGAGAGTTCTAACTTCCAGGACTTCTAGTCGAGGTAGAGTTGACCACACTTGTATCTACAGTGTTCTGAAGAACAAATCCTAGATCTGCAGAGCAAATTCTATCTTCTTGGTAGAAAAGAAAGCAAGGCCAGGTAAGTTCCTTACCTATATTCTCTCTTCTGCCTATTGGTGACAATTAATTCAGTTACTTGAGCTCACTAATGACTAAGTTGATAAATAATACTTATTAGACCTGAGTCCTTCAAGAAAATGTGCTAAGCATTCATGTTGTAATGTTGGAAATAGTGTGCCAGGGCTCCTGGATGATGGACCTGGATTCTAGGCAATGCAAGTAGACAGATGTGGGTGAGAATTACAGTGTTGTCCTCAGAATTTCACTCATGAATCAGACTCTTTGGTCTCCACTCTGCCCAGTTCTGAAACTAGAACCATATTTCCCCAGTGAGCAAGTTTCATGTGTGTGTCTGTAAGCCCAGTTTTAAGATTATTTCATGGAAGGGGCCAAATCAACATTTCTATATGTATGGAGGTGAGGCAAAGACTGAAAAAATGTGTCTTTCTTTGGCTCTACATACTCTTGGCAAAATCACTCAACTCTCTAGAAACCACTGGTTAGCATGCAGTAAATCCTCAGCCAGAAAATGAGCTCTTTTAGTGGTCCTTTTTCTTGGACAGTTATTTGTTTTCCTCCTTCTTCCATAGATCACGGTCCACGAATTCCTGAAATAATTTTACTGTGCAAGCCCAGATCTGATATCTACAAGCGAGTGAATCTCTGGCTATTGTGTCTGGGGGCACTCCCACTGGCTGGATTTTTTTTTTTTATGGGAGTTCGGACAAAGGCCATTTTGTGGCTACTCCCTCTCCCCCTGCCCAGAACTGGCTCTACCAGAATGCACTAATTGCTTCTGAACAAAAGGTCGCTTTATGTCCTTCTCTACCCAAGGCTGTACATTGAGTCTTTACAGCTGGTACCCGAACTGCCAGCGTTTCCTCTCACGGCCAAGGAACACCTTAGCCTCTCCTCATTCCTGGGGGAAGGGTTTGGGAGGCTGTGGCATGCAAAAAAAGTGGCATCTCATTTATCCTGCGGCCTGTGCAGAAGATTATCTCTGGGTAGGAGAGTCCTCATGTTGGTCCAGGAATGTGTGGCTGTGAGTCCACCGCTCCTTGTCAAACTCCATGATAAAGCACACAGGCCATTAGTGCGAAATAAGTGGCTGGGGGCTACAAGCTCAGTAACTCTTGGAGCCCTGTGGTCCATGTGCTTGCTCCCTGGGTTGAAAAACCCTGCTGTGAAGAATCACTTCAGTTGGGCTCTGGGGCCTCACGCCTGCAATCCCACATTCCTAGGATAGTGGTCCCGAGCCAGATCAGGCAGAAAAGGCTGTGAGACTCTTATCTCCAGTTAACCACAAAGAGCCAGACGTGACGCTGTGGCTAAAATGATAGAGTACTAACCTTGAGCACAAAGATCAGGCCCAGGACTTGGAGCTGGGAGAAAAGAGAAAGACAAGAAACAACAGCAACAACCCCAAAAAAACAAAAAAGGAAGAATCACTTCAAAAAGCAAAAGGACGATAACCCAGTGGGGAAGTCGGCAAAGACTATGAACATTTTATAAGAGGAAAGTGACATATTTGAAATATACTGAAGCATGCAAGAAAATGATAACTCAAACCATCTACTGCATTCTCCAATCCCCCCAAATTTGGTAACAAATAATGTCAGCCAAAGGTGAGCAAATATGCAAATACTCCTTATATATTCCCAACAGAATTGAGAGCAGCTTGGTTGGGAAGGACCAAAAATTCCTAGAGAAAATTCATCCAAGGACAGGTACCTTTAAAGGGACATTTAAAATCTAGACAAAAATTATGAATTCATATTTTTTGTCCTAGAAGTCCCACTTCTAAGAACATATGCTACAGATATGTGTATGGATTTGTAGAGTAAATCCAAAGTTTGAAAAGTATCTTCTAATAGGGATGGTTAAAGTTTAAATCAATTATTTAAGCAACGAAAGAATAAGGTTGCATTCTAAGTATGATTAATAAAAGATCTTCAGGTTTACCATAGTGTCAGAGCACACGGATATCTGTATCGACATCTGTATAAATAAATAAATAAATGCTTGTGGACACGGAATGTCATTGGAAGGATTTAAAGGAACCAATAAGAATAGCTGCTAGTAATTGGGAAAAGCAAAATCTGGATTTTGTACTATATTGACTTATAATCATTTCACAGGTTCATGTTAGTGACATAGGAAATGTTCACAGTGCTCATTTGTAATGGTGGAGATGAGAATGTGGAGCGATGGTAAGAACCGACCAAATCTCTTCCACTGACTTAAATACTTCTTGATTTTCTCTAAGAAGATGGTCATGTTCTTTCAGTTTCATTTGCAACAAAAAGATTCAAAAGTCACACAGCCGGCTGGGATCCTGGTCCTGATACCTGTGCAACTAACTACTCAGGAGGCCAGAGCAAGAAAACTGCCATTTAAGACCAGCCTGAGCAGGAAAATCTGTGAGACACCAACTCAACCAAAGAAACTGATTGCAAGTATGTTTCACCACACTAAGATGGGAAGCCTAAAATAGGTGGATCAAGGTCTAGGAGTGTGCCCAGGAAAGAATCAGATCATATCTCAAAAATAGTCAGTACAAAAGAGAGCTGAAGGGATTGTTTGGTGGTATAGTTTGAGTGAAGTCCGAGTTAAAAAAAAATCAACCAAAAAATACAACCACAAAGTTATTAGAGAAAGGCATACTACAAGTGTCTATTGGACAGATTTTTACCTGCATTGATTCAGAACCAACCACTGGGCATTTATTTACTTATTACTCTGGACTTATTTCAATGTAGTGCCTGCATGTCAGTCTCTTTTAGTGGAGGATTTCTGTAGGAAGCTTGGGCCCATGTTTGATAAATCCTCAAATTTAGAGCAAAGCCTAGATGAATCCTCCAGAGAGTCCAGCGAGGTTTGCTGCTATCAAGTGAAATGCTTGTATCCTCTCTAAAAGCCATACCCAACTGGGGTGGGAAAAGCTCGACCTAGGTGTCAGAGTTCCGGGCCACATTCTTCCAACTGTATGGCTTTTAGCAACGCATAGCTAACCTCTCTGGGCTTCATTTTGGTTTCCTTGTTTGTGGAGAAATGAGATTGAACTTCCCCATTCTTTGTTTCCTTTGATTTCTAATGTTCTTTATGAAATAAGAGGAAGCGATCTGATTGACTTTTTTCCAGAAGGAGAAAAAAATGCAAGTATATATTCTTTTTTTTTCCTTCACTTCCTGGGGAACAAAATGTGCATACCAGAATATGACAGAAATAAAAATAAAGCTACATAACATCCTTTCTGCTTCGAAAAGTCTGCTTAGTATGCCTTCATTTGCATGTTTAAACACTGAAATACCAAGAGTTCTAAATATGTGTGGTGATTGTAAACAAAGTCGAGTGGAGGAAAACATAATGGTCTTCTTTCTAGTGTCCATCAGAATTTACTGCTATGCTTATTTTATGTGTTTTATGGCTTTAGCTCTTCTGTTTAGGCTGCTGGTCCTTTTTGGCTGGTTTTTGTGTATGGTAGGAGGGAGTGATTCAACTTCATTCTCACTGTGGCCAGTTGTCTCTGCAATAGTGTTTTCCACCAAAAATCAACAGACTGCAAACATAGGAGTTTATTTCTGGAGTCTCAATTCTTGTCCACTAGTCTACACCTGTACCCTTATGCACTTGGTACCTATTTTGTATGTTTTGCTGTTCCTGGGGCTTGAACTCTGGGCCCAGGCACTGTCCCTGAGCTCCCTTTGCTCAAGGCTAGCACTCTCCCACTTAAGACCCAGCTCCAGAATCCAGGGCAATCCTCAGCCGGGTTCAGGCCCAGGCCGCCCATCGCCATGCCTCACAAAATCGAGGAGATCAACGATTTTCTGCTCACGGCCAGGCAGAAGGATGCCAAGTCTGTCAAGATCAAGAAAAACAAAGACAACGTGAAGTTCAAGGTCCGCTGCAGCAGATACCTGCACACCCTGGTTATCTCAGACAAGGAGAAGGCCGAGACGCTGAGGCAGTCCCTGCCTCCTGGCTTGGCAGTGAAGGAGCTAAAATGAACCAGACATAGATTGGAACTGTACATTAAAATCTTGAAAAGTCAAAAAAAAAAAAAGACACAGATCCACTGTGGCTTTCTCTGTGACTGGAGATAAGAGTCTCACAGACTGTCCTATCTGGGCTGGCTTTGATCTGTGATCCTCAGATCTCCTGAGAAGTAGTTGCTGTGAACCACTAGTGCCCAATACTTATACCTGTTTGGAGGTTTGAATAGTAGCATGTATTATATATAATATATTACCTATTATATGTTATATATACAATATTATTATGTACTATACATTATATATTGCTATGTGTATTATGTATTATACATTATTATGTAATATATTATATAATATATTACTATCATATAATGCATTATATAATATATAATGCTATCATCACATATAATATATTGTCTATATAATATATTACATATTGTATATATTAATATATCCTATATTATACAATATTACACATTATATTATGTAGCATATACCACAATGTATGCAATATAATGCATTATACATAAATCATAAATGTATAATATATAGTATATATACATAGATAATATTTTGCATATTTTATTATATATTACATATATATATCTCTAAAGTATTCTAGGAAAGAACCACAGCAAAGACTACAACAGTACTCTTCCCTCTAGTCTGGACCATGCCATCAACGCAATCTCCTTTCCCTAAGCACACTTTTTTCTCAATAGTTACAGAAAAGATTTTGATTGTACAATTTTTATCAAGTGTTCACTGCTCATTCAATGGATTATACCACCAGGCTGGGTTTGTTATGTTTTCAGTGCTGAAACTAGCGTGAATCCAGCTCACCTAGGGCTGTTGTTAACTCTGGAGTGCAGAGATCTGACACTTGGGCAGAATCCCAGGCTGCTTCTTTCTTTTCTACTTGTTTCTCCCCTTCCCTCCCTCCCTTCCTCCCTCCTTCCCTCCGTCCCTCCCTCCCTTCCTTCCTTCTTTCCCTCTATCTTTCTCCCCTTTCTTTGTAAGTATTGGGGATTAAACTCAGAGCTTCCTGGTTGCTAGATAGGTACTTTACCACTTGAGCCATACTCCTTCCCAGTCCCTTTTGCTTTTAACTTGTTTTCCCGATAGGCTCTTATATATTTTTTTGTTCTGGTCAGACTCAGGCTGTGATCCTCCTATTTGCACCTCCCAAACCGTTGGGATTATAGGCATGAACCACAATGCTTGGCCTGGGATCTGTGTGTCTTATGAGTTTCCAAGGCATTCCATTGCTGCTGGTCTGTGGGTTGTGCTTTGAGGAGCTAGGATGCAGCCTAAGGCTTGGACATTGGCCCAGTGTTGAGGGCAAATTGTCAAAATCAGGGCCTAAGCAGGCATTCAAAGAGTTATCTACTACAGTCAGGGAATGTCTGTAACATTACTCATGGTAACACTGTTTATGATTATTTTTAATGTGTTATTTGAAAATAAAACTTCTTATTCATGAGAGAGGTCATGTGAATACAAAACTTCAGTGGTCACACAAGGAGCATATATGCCTGTAAAATACTGCAGGTGCGACACTGCACATGACCAAGACATGAGGCTGTACAATTTCTCCTTGCTTCGGTCCAGCTGACTTCTACAGCACAGCTGACCAAATCTGCCACTCACTTGCAGCTTCTGCTTCCGGTGACCTCTTAGCTTCCTGTTTCTTGGGGCACTGCAGTGGGGCAATTGGTCACCTCAGCTCTGACCTCTGCCTTCAGGCAACCTTCCTTCCATGACTTGGTGGCATAGCCCTGACCACTGTCAGATGCACAGGTCCATCCTGGGCCTGAACCATGTAGGGTGACGCCTGTGTCGCTATCCTTGAAGGACAACAGAGAATCTTGCTCCTGGTGACCCTGGGGAAAAGAGAATATTCCTCTATAAGTCCTGGGCAGCAGGAACAGGGGTCGGGGACAGACACAGGAGCTGTAGGTCACTTGGACCTTAGGCCTTAACTTCCTTTTTTCCGCTGCCTCTACTCTTGTTCCTGACCAACCTTCTGGGTAACATTTTGAACCCTAACCTTATCTTGAAATCATGCCTGGAAAAAAAGAAATCCCACAATGCTCTTGTTATTTCTAATCTTTGTAGATCGAGATTGACCACAAAGTGCGTCACAGTGCGTCTTCTCAGCTAATAATGATCCCCGGCTATTCTTGAGCTACAGGGTGGTGGTCAGCATAGAAAACTGAAGTGAAAGAGAAGTTAAAGGAGGACATGAGGAGAGGCCACAGTCAACTAGCCGTGATATTCAGAGTCTCTGGCTCCTGCAAACCATAAAAGAATCATAGGAGGATATCCTATTCATTTTCTCTTTAAAAGTCTTTTCTTTACTTAGTTATACAAAGGAGTTGCCATTTCAAAAGTAGTTTATGAGCACAATGCATGTTGAGTACTGTCACTCCTCTCCACATTCTCTCACCCAATCATCCCTTACCCACTCCCTTCCCTCTATCTTCTTAATATATGTTAGATTTTTTGATTGCATCTTCTCCCTTTATGTAAGAAAATTCTCATATGTTGAAGTAACTTACCA
Organism: Megascapheus bottae; assembly: GCF_031878675.1. Classification (NCBI taxonomy): domain Eukaryota; kingdom Metazoa; phylum Chordata; class Mammalia; order Rodentia; family Geomyidae; genus Megascapheus; species Megascapheus bottae. The sequence goes on along the minus strand of NC_143525.1, from coordinate 10,346,176 downwards.
TTGTTTCCATGTACTATACACATTAGTATTGAAAAGTAAAGCTGTATCCTTATTTTATTTTTCATTATGTCAGTTAAATAGCAAGTGGAGGAAATCACAGTTATCTACTTAAAAATAAGTGGACAAGCCCCACTGTTGTTGTTTTACTTTATTTGTAACAGAATTTTGTAGTACATTCCTGGCTGCCCTCAAACTCATGATCCTTCCACCACTAGCTCTGGATGTATAAAAAACACACATTACTCTTTGAACTCATTTCCTCATTCTATTCCCATGGGGGAAAAAACATCCTAATATGAAGTTCATTTAGGCTTAAAAGTTTCCCACCTATTACCCTATCATATTTATCTGCTGCAAAAATATGTAGGCAGACTGGGTGTGTGGTGGTTCATGACTGTAATCCTAGCTACTCAGGAGGGTGAGATCTGAGGGTTGAGGTTCAAAGCCAGCCCAGGCACTAATGAATGTGAGACTCTTATCTCAAATTAATCACTAGAAAATGGGAAGTGGGGTGGTGGTTGAGCGATAGGTCAGTAGCCTTGAGCTGAAGAGCTCAGGGACAACACCCAGGCCCAGAGTTCAAGCCCCATGACTACACACACACACACACACACACACACACACACACACACACACACACACACAGCTGGGTGCAGGTGGCTCACATCTATAATCCTATCTACTCAGAGGCTGAGATCTGAGGTTTCTGGTTTGAAGCCAGCCTGGACAGGGGTAGTTATGTTTCTAGTTATGAAAGAACTCCTCTTTCCATATTGGCTATCTTAATTTACATCCTGCTCCCCCACAATGGAAATGTGTCCTCTCAATGAGAAAACTCCATTTATGCTTCCCAGGTGTGCCTGTGAGGGATCAAGTAGTCTATTTGCTATTATTGTCTCCAAGTTGTGTGTCTGGAGCTTTTAGGATATCGAATAATTGCAGCAAGAGAAGCTACAGGAGCTACCACAGGCTCTGGTTGAAATGACATCAGTGTGGACCAATATGTCACGTGAAGCTGAGAGGAGAGAAAAAAACTTAAAAGAACAAACAAACAAACAAACAAACAAAGCTGAAGTGTCATCTTTCAGCAGCCCTGACCATTTCCTGTAAAAACACATGGTGTTGTCCCACGCTGTGGCTCCTTGGAAGTCCCATGTAATGAAGCTTTGTCTCTCCAGGGTTCTGCTCTTAAGACAGACCCGTGCTTTTCTCCCACTGGGTGCCATGGGACAGGAAGGCCAGGAGGAAATGGCTGCCATGTGTAGTTCACAGACACCCCTCCCCCTACATACACCTTATCCCTTTTTTGTCTGGTGGGAGACAATGGGAAGGGAGGGGAGACAGCCTTTGCTAGTGCCCTGGTGAAGGAAGCATAGCCACCTGCAAAGTTCCAGCTATCATCCTAAAATCTATGGATAAGGAAACTGAGGTTCAAATGACAAGTAGGGAGCAGATCCAAGACTGGCAAGCCAGGTCTGAGTTCTCACCAAGCTTGTGAGCCTTCCAATATCCCACGAGGGACATTGTAGAGGGAAAAACATCTGCTGTCTCTCTTCTCCTGGCTCAGCTCAGGGCTCTCCCCACTGTGGTGGGAATTCCACTCCCACCAGGACTTGGGGAAGGAACTTTGGGCAGCAGAAATGTCAAGTGAAAATGTCTCCAGAGCATAGTATCCAGCTTTACCAGGCCTGACACTCAGAGAAAATGAAACAGTTATTTGACGGGCTGAGTTCTGCAGAAGAGGCTGTCAGAAGCTATAAGGAGAGGATCTGATGATGACCATGCAGCTGAACAACAGAGGAGGCCACAAATCACAACCCATTCAGATCTGGTGCTGGGTATAGCAACTACAGTGTCATTTATGCCTCTGCAGATGTAGGTCACCATACAGCATAAGCCATAGAATTTTTGGGTTTGCAACAATGACAGAGTCACTGACAAGAGACATTGAACAGTAGAGTGGGTGCAAGTGGAAAGATATTTTTAATATGATTTTATTGTTTTATTCATGTGGTACTGAGGAATTAAACCCAGGGCTTCATGCATGCTAGGCAAGCTTTCTACCACTAGCCACCTTCCCATTTCCTGAAAGGATTTTTTTTTTTTTTTTGTGAGCAGCTCAGAGAAACATCTCTTGTCTCTGGGAGTGGAGAGAAGGCATAACATTGCTTAGAGACTACTCACTGCCTCTGTTTTAATTGCATAATAATCTAAAGGTTGTGCTGAATGAGATAAGAAGAAATAATACAGTGGGAAGTTTATGACTCTCCCTTTGAACTCAGACAAATAACTTCCAAGGAAGTTAAAGAGTGTATATCTGTATATATCTGCATAGATATATGTATATATAAAGAAAACATATAGGTTTATTGTATTCCTTAGCTTTTCATTATTATGACCAAAAATATGTAAGGTAACCAAACTGAAAAGAGGAATTTCTTTGATTAGAGGCATTTGGGGAAATATTTTCCTTTGTCCTGTTATGCATTTCTAATTTTGTAGGATGAAAAAATCTTTAAAGTTGTAATAAAAATAAAAAAAATAAACTAAGCCAGGAGTGGTTGTCTCATGCCTATAATCCTAGCTACTTGGAAGGCTGAAATCAAGAGGATTAAGTAAGCCCAGGCAGAAAAGTTTGTGAAATCTCTTCTCTATCTGTAACTGGGCACAGCAGTAGTTGGCTGTCACCCCTAAACTACACAGGAGACTAAAATTGGAAAGATCAGTGGGCCAAGTCAACTGTGAAGAAAGTTTTTAAGATACCTGTTCTACACAAGGAAGCTACACACATCTCTGTGACCCTAGGGACAAGAGTAGGTGGCCTGTGGCACATGCACATGCCTGGATGGCAAACAAGATGTTACCCTAAGCCAGGTGCCAGTGGCTCAAGCCTAGCTACTCGAGGCTGAGATCTGAGGAACTTGGTTCGAAGCTAGCCTGGAAAGTCTATGATGCCCTTCTTTTTAATTAACCATAGAAAAAGCCAGAAGTTACACTGTGGCTCAAGTGGTAGAGCATTAGCCTTGAGCAAAAGGAACTCAGGAACAGTGCCCGGCCACGAGTTCAAGCCCTGGGACTGGCACCCTCCCCACCAAAAGAAAATCGGAAGTGGTGTTTTGACTCAAGTGGTAGAGCACTAGACTTGAGCTGAAGAGCTCAGGGACAGCACCCAGGCTCAGAGTTCAAGTCCCATGACTGACCAAAAGAAAAGTCTCTTCCTAAGGAAAACCCTCCAGGCAGCCAAAGTCTGATCAGCAGAAGGGAGATGGAAGTGCTGTGATTGGGTGATTTCAAAGGCAGTCTGCCCATCTCTTGTCAGTGTGGCCAGAAGTGCTGTTGGCAGAACAGCAGTGTACAGAAAGCTCCCATGTGAACATGCAAGTGATGCCTGCTGGATGTCAGGGACAGAGACCAACAGATTAAAGAAAATTGTCCTGTTACGTGGATGTCTTCGGGCAAAGCAATTACATCTGTTGACCTTTTCTTTTTCTCATAGAATAAAGGAAGACTGGGCTAACCTCAAACTACACTTCTCCTGATCTTAGGCTCCCAAGTAGTTTTCTGCTCTGGGACCAGTTACAATCCTCCTTGTTTCATTTCTGGGGATTCTACTACTCTCAGTTGTCTGAAACTTGTTCCCAAAGATGGAGTGTGCTCTATGGGGCTGATATGGAAAAACACACACGTTTCAAGTTTCTCCCAGAGATTTCAAAAGATCTAAACTGAAATGATTTGACATAAATGATTTGACAACAGTTTTCAATGCAATCTATGTAAGAAAAACTGGTACAAGTTGGTTTTGCCTTTAAAAATCAAGATTAGGGCCGGGAGTTTGGCCTAGTGATAGAGTGCTTGCCTAGCATGCACGAAGACCCAGGTTCGATTCCTCGGTACCCCACATACATAGCAAAAAGCCAGAAGTGGTGCTGAGGCGCAAGTGGTAGAGTGCTAGCCTTGAGAAAGTCCAAGGACAGTGCTCAGGCTCTGAGCTCAAGCCCAGGACTGGCAAAAAAACAAAACAAAACAAAAAATCAAGATCACAGTGCTAAGCCTGGTGTTGGCATGGACCAAGAATCTCAGCTTTTCAGGAGGCAAAGACAGGAAGCTCTTGGTCCGAGGCCTTCTCTGGTAAAGCCCCAAATTCCAAGCCTACCAAAACAAAATATTGCTGTTAAATGAGGTCCACCTGAATAGAATATAACCACTGGCAGCATGGCTCACATCCAAGTAAAAAATTTCCTTTGCAACAAAATTTCTCTGCATTTTCATCCCTGCTTGGCTTGCCAGTCATGTCCTTTTAGCGGAAGACACTCCAACCTGCACTTACACCACTCTGAGGCCATTCTGATGTGTCATGTCTGTGCCTGAGGAAACTCTAGCAGATCAGGAAAGTCTGCATATTTTCACCCCAAGGAGATCATTGACCTTAGAGAAACATTTTCATTTTCACACATCTTTTAGAGAGAGGTACAGAGGCTAGAGGGGAGGGGAAGAGGGTAATAATATAGACTCCAGGAAAACCTAAATTGCCTTTATTTACATTTATTTGTATCTGTAACAAGTGTTGGCCTTCCATTCTCAGAATGGTGTGGTGTAGTTTTGGTAGCTTTTTCCTTCACTCCCTACATGGTATGATATCCCAACCTGTGTTTCTGGACAAAGATGTCTGCCCTGAATTATTCGTGTGTGTGTGTGTGTGTGTGTGTGTGTGTGTGTGTGTGTGTGTTCCAAGTGCGCTGGCTGGGTCAGAAACTCCTTTTCATCTAGGAGAAGGCTGTTTTCTTGTGTAAAGGGTATCAAAAGGCTCAAATGGCAGCTCTAAACCAAAGGCTTAACACAGGTGTGTCTATCATGTCTGTCAGACCCTGCTACTAGTCTCTTCACTCTCCTCTAGTTTGGTAGATCATCTCTGAGGCTCTGAGGGGATAAAGAAAAGGACAAAAAGGGGTTCTGGTACTTAAAACAAAAATCCGGGAAGTCTGTTTCCTTTCAGATCTGTCCTGTCTCAATCAGTCTTCCTTCCATCTTTATTATCTAGCTTGTCTGCACACTGACCTGGCCCTACTAGAATGATCCCACTCTTGGATCATTTTCAGGGATCTTTCCCTGAAAGATTTGGCTATGAGTGGGTGGCCAGAAAGTCAGGTCAGGTAAAGAGGTAATCCCGGCTAGTTTGCCAGCTTTTTGAAAACTAGAGCATCGAATGAACAAGACGAAGGACTTGAGTACTGAGTTTTATAGGAAGGGGATGCATGCAGTTAGTCAATCCCAGGGCAACAAGAAGATACTTGGATATGGAAAATTCATTTGGGGTGCAGTAGATGCCAGTGAGTCTTTTCCTGGTGTATGTTTGCATGTGTTGGTCCTGGGGCTTGAACTCAGGGACTGGAGTACTGTCTCTGAGTGTTATTTTTTGCTCAACTCCAGCACTCTACCATTTGAGTCACAGTTCCACTTTGGCTTTTCGATGGTTAATTGGAGATAACCCTAGAGTTTCCCCACCTTAGTTGGCTTTGAACCATGATCCTCAGATCTTAGCCTCCTGAGTAGCTAGGATTACAGGTGTGAGCCACCAGCATGTGGTTTATTATCCTGTAACTCCTTCTCAGATTGAGTCTATGAAACCAAACTAGAGTTCATCAATCTCAAATACAACGATTCAGTCACTCTTTATGGCAAGCTGAGTCCCCCTCTGGGATCGAGTCTGTTGTCCCTAAGTTCTACACTGATGAGAACCCATTCTATATGAAATATGGCTGGGGTCCCTAGAAGGATATTCTGGGAATTCATGTGAAAGGGATTCACCAGGAAACGTTGTTTTCCAGGGAAGAATTAGTAGAGAATGGGGAAAATGGCACCCGAAAGGGAAGTGATGGGAAGCAGGAAGTTAACCTTGGTTTAGACCTATAGGGGGAGCTCTAAAGACAGAGTAAATCACCTCTCTCAGTGGGGACCAATCAGGAGCAAGCCAGCTGGGTCAGTCTTTAGTTAAAACTTAGCCTGCAGCACAAAGTGCTAGATACTGTCAGAGTTTCTTTTTCTTTTCTTTTTTTTTGGTTCAGAGTGAACTCTGCTGGCCGGAGACCACACCCTGCTTCAGGGAGACCCAGGCTTCCATAGATGGACAAAGGTCAGCACCGATGAAGTCACATGTAAGAGACAGATCTAGGAAAATGAGGGGACAGGAGCTGGGATGTGGACAAGATCAGCTGGAGCCATTTAAAAAAGTCAGCTAGACTTTCATCACCAGGGGTGATGGTGGTGATTGATCCCTGAACTGAATAGAGTCTCCCCCACATACGCTGACTGTGACCACAGCAAACCAAGTTGGGTTTTCCAGGCCTAAGTAGTTCACTGTTTCAGCTCCTTTGGAAAACAACTTCAGAAATGTCTGACTCTCAGTTTACAAACAAGAGATAAAGTCTTTTCAACAATGCCAACAAAAATAACATTTCCTATTCAGTCACCGGGACACAACATTTCAAATATTTTATTACAACAGCACTTCTATCTCTATCCAACTTTACTGCTTTCTAAAAACTCTATCAGTTAAAAGATGTGCAAGATTTTCTTCTTTTTGTGGTACCTAGATTTGAACTCAGGACCATTCACCTGTTAGGCAGGCATTCTAACTCTTGAGCCACAACCCCATCCCATTAAGCAGGCATTCTAACCCCATCTTTCTTTACTTTGTTGTTTCTTTAACTAGAGCTTTTGTTCTGGCTGGCCTCAAATGGGGATCCTCTTACATATGCACGCTGTGTTGGCAGAATTAAGATAGGGCCTGTTAACTTCTGCCTGGCTGGGCCTCTCTTCATGATCTCCCCCTACTTACACCTCCCACAGAGCTGGAATTACAGGTGTGTACTAACATAGCCAACCCTACATCTACACATTTTAACTTTTTTTTTTTTTTTGCCAGTCCTGGGCTTGAGCTCAGGGCCTGAGCACTGTACTTGGACTTTCTCAAGGCTAGAGCTCTACCACTTGAGCCTCAGCACCACTTTCGGCTTTTTTTTCTAAGTATGTGGTACCGAGGAATCGAACCCGGGTCTTCATGCATGCTAGGCAAGCACTCTACCACTAGGCCAAACTCCCGGCCCCTTAACATATTTTTTAAACTAACTTCTTCAAATTCTCTTACCAACTATGCTTTTCCTCATCAGAATTTTTAACAGTGTTTCTTTCTGATGGTTTGGTCCACTCTTAGGTTTGTGCCACATGATTTTCTTCTTTCTTTCTTTCTTTCTTTCTTTCTTTCTTTCTTTCTTTCCTTCTTTCTTTTCTTCCTTCCTTCCTTCCTTCCTTCCTTCCTTCCTTCCTTCCTTCCTTCCTTCCTTCCTTCCTTTCTTTTTTTCTTTCTTCCTTTCTTTCTTCCTTTCTTTCCTTCTTTCCCTCCCTCCCTCCCTCCCTCCCTCCCTCTCTTCCTTCCTTCTTTTCTTCCTTCCTCCCTCCCATTCCCCCCCCCCCTCTCTTTCTTGCTACAGTCCCAGAACTTGTACTCAGGGCCTGGGCACTGTCCTTGAGCTTTTGTGTTCAAGACTAGTGCTCTACCACTTTGAGACATAGATCCACTTCTGGCTTTTGATGGTTAATTGGAGATGAAATCTCATGGACTTTACTGCTTGGGCTGGCTTTGGGCCACAATCTTCAGATCTCAGACTCCTGCATAGCCAGGACTACAGGCGTGAGGCACGGGTGCATTTTTGTCCTATGTCCTACCAGGCAGTATTTCCAGAAGGACAGGCACATGGATCTCCCATTCAGAAGTTGGGCTGTTGGGGAGATATGTACATATGAATTTTGATTGCACATTTTAATGTTATTAACTGTAATTCTAATAAAAGATATCAATGCTGCTATTTGCATGCAGCCAATTGATTTTTCCAGAACACTTTTATTGATTTTTTGCTTGGATCACTAACCGACCTATAGTTGAAATTAATCACCACGGGGTTGATATTTTCATTTATGTTAGCAAGGAGGACAAAACGAAGGATGAATCACTCAATATTGGAATGCAGTAGATGTGTTTTGAGTTGTGTCTTTTTAGCACTGATTATTTTGTGATGGAGAGTGTTGGGAGAATGTTGAGATGGATAGTGAGCTGGATGTCAGTATAGGGTAAGCTACATCATTGCTGAGTCAGATAATTATATTCAGATGCAAGATAAATACAGCTTTGATATTTTGGTATTTGTCATAATGCCATGGCTGTAGCATGAGACAGAGTTTTAGTTGGATGTTATTATAGCATATCAACTATTCTTGATTCAGAAATGCAACACAAACAATCAGCAAGAGAGTTAAGTCAAATCTTGATTTATAGTGTTGGGTGAAGAGTCGAGTACTTATTAATATATTAATTTAATACTTATCAACACAATTGGAATTAACACCAATATAATTAATATTATCAATATATTGGTATTGACATAATTAGTATTTATTAATATAATCTGTCAATTTAGCACCTATTAACACCTATTAAACATTAATTTTATATAACTTGGGTTTGGGGGAGCATAACTGGGGTTGGAACTCAGGGCCTTACTCTTGCGAGGATGGCACAGTATTTCTGAGCCACATGTTGAGCTCTGTTTCTCATTGATTATTTTTAGGCTGGAGTCTCGCTCCTTCCTCTCCTAGGTGTGTACCTGAGCAGAGATCTACCTACTTTTAGGCTTCCAATCATGGCTGAGATTCCAGACATCTAGCTTCCCTTTTGTAGAGAGGAGGTTTCCTGGATTTGCTGTATGTCTGGCACCTTAATTACCCTGATCTCAATCTCTTACATAGCTAGAAATGTAGGTAGGAGCAACTGATGCCCGGCTTTATAATTTACTCTTCAATCATGGCTGTACTTAACAACTTGAGAAATTCCTGAATATGTAATAACATCCTCTTGCAAGCTAGTGTGAGCCAGTCAAACCCTTCCCAACCACCTTTCAAAACTCATACCTTAGCACACCACTGAAAGTTAAGTAGGCATCCAGTAATGATTTAGAGATGTTGATGGATTCTCTCTGACATGCTCTGTCTTCTAAAATCCTCCCAGTGGGAGTTGAGCTCAGAAGCTAATTCTCAATTCATAATGATCCTATTAGCCTCCCTCCCTCCCAGTCTCCCTCCCTCCCTTCCTTCCTCCCTTCCTTCCTTCCTTCCTTCCTTCCTTCCTTCCTTCCTTCCTTCCTTCCTTCCTTCCTTCCTTCTTTCCTTCCCTCCCTCCCTCCCTCTCTTCTTTCTTTATTTTTTAAGTCCCAGACCAGTACTCTAACTTGGTATCTGACTCTTTTGCTCTTTGGCTAGCACTCTACCAACTTAGCCATGCCTTCAACCCCCCTATTGGCTTATCTTGACAAAAATATAACAAATCTTTTATTAAAATCAGCCTTTTCATGACGAATTAGTGTCTGTTTGCTTGCCTAAGTCGTGTTCCTTTAGTTTTATAGGATCTTGGAGAATATTAAAAATGACCTTAGATCTTAGCCTTGATATAGTTTCTTGTTTCTTTCCCATCTATAATGCAATGTTTGATCTATTAACCTAGCACCATAACCAATGCTTAGCAACATTAAAACAAATGGGTTCCCTGTCCCCTGTGTGTTGTCTTTATCTCTTCCATAGTCTCAGAGTCTCAGTACAGAACTTCACGTGAATCATTTCTTTTGGCACTGGTGACACATTTATGATCCAGGACTCTATCAATAAATGTCACGACCTGGTAAATAAAACTTGGTGTGGGGGACAGAGTTATGAGTGTTTGAAGTCAGGGACTCACACTTGCTAGTCAGTTGCTGCGTTACTGTCATGGTACTTTTTTCCTTGTTTGGCTTTAGTTATTTTTCAGGTATAATCTCAAGTTTTTGTCCCGCCTCCCTGTCAGCTGGGATGATGGATGGCAGGTGCATGCCACCACTGCCTAGCTTATTTTTGAGTTAGGATCTCCACAAATGGTTGTTTAGGCTGACTGTCTACCTTCTGCCAGGCCTGAGGAGTTCTCCCAGAACACATTACCTGTGAGTCTGTTTTCTGGACAGAACATCATAGGGCATCTGATTGATGCTCTTCCCTTCAGGCCAAGGAGGCCCCTTCATCCTCACTTCACAAGGTGACCTGGGAGACTTATGCTGTATCCATCACAACACCAGTAAGTGCCAAGATGGAAGCTGGACGTTTTCCCCTCCAAGCAAGGTGCCCATTCATTAAGCAAACATAAATGAGATCTCCATGGTAGACCATACTGATGGCTGACTGGAGGAGACGTAAGAAGGATACAGCTATTTGAAATGAAGAGAACTATGGGTTTTAGGACTGGATCTTTCCTCAAGTTAGATTCTAACTCTAGTATCTCCTGGTTAGTGTGAACTTGGCCAACTTACTTAACCTCTAAGTTCATGTAAAGTGGAAACAATTGATCCACCGGGTTGCTGTCAGAGAAATGGATGAGCTGACGTGTATGAAGCTAGAGGTGCAGATACCTTATAAATGATTCCTGTAAAACTGGAAGTGGTGGTACACATCTGGCATCAAGTCTACTAGAAAGCTGAGGTTAGAGGATCCTGGTTCAAGACAAGCCTGGTCAAGAAGACTTATGAGGCCTCTTCTCGGCCAATACAAAATCTGGTCACAGTAATATGTGCCTGTTATCCTGGCTGCATGGGAAGCACAAATAGGAGAGTAATAATTCAAGGAGCCCTGGTAATTAGTGAGATCCTGTTAAAACAAATAACCAGAGCAAAAGTGATTGAAAACACCCATCTAGCAAGTGAGTTCAAACTCCAGTACTGTCTGGAAAAAGAGGGCTGCAGTTGGGGTGTCAGTGGTTTCTTCCTGTGACCCTAGCTACATAGGAGATTGAAATCTGAGGATATCGCCATTTGAAGGAAGCTAGTCCATGAAGTAAAGTCCATGAGACTTTTAATCCCTAATTAATCACCAAGAGGCTGGAAAATGGAGCTGTGACTAGAATGCCAGCCAGCCTTGAACAAAGAAACTGAGGGATATACCTAGGCCCTGAGTTCAATGAAGCACCAGTACTTGCAGTCATTGGATACAATGACTAAAGTTGGGAAAACACTGTCCATAATGTCACAGAACTCAGTGTAGTGGCAGAGGCAACCTGTGAGTACATCTGACATGGATGACTATGACGATGCTACCATGGAGACAGGAAGAAAGCTGGGAAGCCGACCACTTTCCCCTAGGTCAGGAACTCACAAATACAATTATGACCTTGGATGTGCATGTCATTTAACCTTTGACTCACAGCTCCACCCTCTGCTAACCTTGACTGAGTCTTTAGCCCTTGGCTCTCTGGAACTATTCCCAAGGCGTCACTTGTAATCGCCTGTTATGAAAAGGTCTTTCCCATGTCAGAAAGCTGACTACCTCACACACCCTCATAAATAGCCTAGAAACATAAGCAAAACACAACCGTGACAACTGATAGAGTCTTACAAGACAGTGAATGATCATTCTCAATGGATGCAGTACACACCCAATTCAGTCTCCTTGGGGCCTTCTGTTAATTATCAGTGTTACCATTCTGAATTTGAGCTCACATAGAAATCCCATATCCAGTTTCCAGGTTGATGTTTCTTGTTTGCAAGAACTGATTCCCAATGCAGAACACAAGGCAAAGAAAGCCCTGGATAGTGAGGGTGCAAGTGTAAATAAGATATTGCAAGTATTGTTTTTGCTATACGGGGTCTTCTATTATTCCTTATGAAATTTTGGATTGCCTTTTCTATTTCTTTGAAGAATGACTTTGGGATATTGATGGATATTGCATTGAATTTTCAGATAGCCCTTGGCAAGATTGCCATTTTCACAATGCTAATTCTTCCAATCCAGGAGCATGGGAGGATTTTCCATTTCCTCAGTTCTGCTTTAATTTCCTTTTTCAGGTTTTTAAAGTTTTCATCATAAAGGTCCTTTGCATTCTTAAGTGAACTCCGAGGTACTTTATTTTCTTTGAGGCTATTGCAAAAGGAGTTGCTTTCCTGATTGCTGCCTTAATCCTCTCATTGTTGGCATATAGGAAGGCAGTTGATTTTTAAGGGTTAATTTTATACCCTGCTACCTTGCCCAAGTTTCCAATCAGCTCAAGCAACTTGGGAGTGGAGTCTAAAGGGTTCTTTAAATACAGAATCATGTCATCTGCAAAGAGGGAATGCTTTACTTTCTCTTTCTCTATTTGGATCCCCTTTATGCTTACTTCTTGCCTAATTGCTCTGGCTAGAAGTTGGACTCTCCTAACAGAGGTTAAATGAAAGGACCTCCAGGATATAGAAACAAGAGCCATATAATGTGTGATTGTTGTTCTTAATGTACTATGTTACTTCTCATCTCTTTTGCTGTCCCTTGGTTATCTCCTATTGTTACAGTAGCTTACCTTGTTATCTGATATATTGTATATATGTGTATTTGGTTATTTGAAATCTGATAGAGAAGGGGGGAAAACAAGATGAGAGGAGAGAGTGGGAGGAGGGAAATGGGGACCAAGACATGAGAAAGGGTATCAATGTTTGTGAAGTAATGTACCTTCTATCTGGCGAATATAATGTAACCCTTCTATTAATTAAAATAAGAATATTTTAAAAATAAATAAAAAGATATGTTCCCCTAAAAAAGATTTTGCAAGTTTGTTTTCTAAGTCATTTCTTTTTTTTTTTTTTTTTTTTTTTTTTTTTGCCAGTCCTGGGCTTGGGCTCAGGGCCTGAGCACTGTCCTTGGACTTTCTCAAGGCTAGAGCTCTACCCCTTGAGCCTCAGCACCACTTCCAGCTTTTTTCTATGTATGTGGTACTGAGGAATCGAACCCGGGTCTTCATGCATGCTAGGCAAGCACTTTAACCACTAGGCCAAACTCCTGGCCCTTTCTAAGTCATTTCTAAGAACAATATTAACGGTTACATTGTAAGAACCTGCATTATCTTAAAATGTAGGTGGCAAGTATTCCTTTCACCTATTCCACAGTGTGGATATTTATATTTCCACAATAGCTGTATAACCCTATAAATAGTTACAGTGTATAATTATATAATTAGGAGGATTAAGAAGGAATAAACAGATTAGACTAAGTTGGCTACAAAAGCCAGGCTATTTCCTTTTTCTAAACATTTCTACTCTTTTACAACATAGTCATGGTCTCATGGTCCTTATTCTTCTGTCTTGCTTTTTTACTCCTTTCTGTATTGTTCCTTGAAATTTCCCTTAACTCACCCTCACTATCAAAGTCAGACAGATAGACAGACACAGACAGACAGACACAGACATATAGGCACAACACAGACAGACACACAGACACAGACAGACACACAGACAGACAGACAGACACACACACACACACACACACACACTTCTCATACATGCTTCCATTAAGTCAGGACACTTAGGAGGGTGTCTGTGTCATTAGATTACAACACAGTAGAAAAAACTCTTTACTGAATATATCAATTAATGATTTCTACATTGCTTTGGGAAGAATCAAGCAATCAGCTATACACAGAAATCATTTTCTGTGTGTGCCAGTCTTGACTTGAACTCAGGGCTTGGGCACTAGGCTAGCAGTATAACACTTGGATCACAGCTCCACTTCTGGCTTTTCTGGTGGTTAGAAGGAGACAAAAGTCTCATAGACTTTCTTTCCCCGGGGTTGACTTCAAACTGTGATCCTCAGATCTCAGTCTCTTGATTAGCTAGGATTACAGGCATAATTCTTTGTTTTTAATGACTAAAAAGTATTTTTTGGATGTGCCCTAATTCATAACTTCAGAACTGCCTCACTAAGCTGGGACCAGTTTCTCCAAGTGTGTTCATTTTCAATAAGGCTGACATTATAATGTATAATAAATGTTATGAGGTTAAAAATTCTGCAGTTAGGACCCCATTCTCTCTGAGAATTCCCATATTCATTCCCCTTTGCGCTCAGAATCCATCAATGTATTGGATTCTAGAAGTACTAATTTCATGGTTGATTGAACATCCCAGGGAACACACTTTGGGAACCTTTACCCTGTGCTAACAAGCAGAGGAAAGAGATTCTCCCAGCCTCTGGGGATGTCCTTGTCATGACAGAAGCAGCTGCTGCCTGATAAGCAAGTCTCTACCCAGTGTTCCCCTTCTCTGCTCTGCCAGTCAGGATGGGCAGAAGTCACCCACCATCCGGTTCCAATCTTGTAGACCTTTGGAGGATCTCACGAAGCAGCTACCTGCCACCTTCAGCCACATAAGCCCATACTCTCACCTTGCCATCAGACTTGGTACTATCACCAAACATGACCTTGAAGGACTCCAGTCCCAGAACCTAGATGAGTTTTGTTTTAAGCTTCCTTGGACTGGCCATTGCTCTGTCCTGTAGTTAGATGTAACAAGTTACCTAAATCAACCTATAAAGGGGGTCCACAGTTGATTTGTTCATTGCTCTGGGGCCCTGGTGAAGCCACATATACTTATTAGCATAGACAGAAGTCATCTCATGGTGGCCAGGAAACAGAGACAGGAAGAGACCAAGATCCGACCTTTCAATTTCCTATCCCCAATGACCCAACTTCCTCCCTCTTGGCTTCACTTGTTAAGGGTTCCATGACCTCCATCTGCATGGACTGCTCTATGGGCCCCTCTGTCTCCTGTCTTAGAAGGCGTGGCTCTATAGAATGCTTTGGATCTTTGACCCAGTGTCAGCCCTAATAGCAGTCATCAACCTCAGACCTGGTGATTCACAGGCGGTCAGCGTTTATGGGCTGTGCTGATGCAGGTGTTCCTTTCTCAGGGTTGTCAAGGAATACATGGTATAAAGGGCAGGGCCTGGCATGGCACTGGTTGTCAAAGCTACTCTTTCATAGTTGGTACTGTGTTGGCCACTTTCCGTTTATCTCCTTTTCCAGGGAGTTAGAGGAAAAGAAAGGAGACAAGAAAGCCAGAGAAACTCAGATTCAAAACATGGATGTTTCTCGTGTCTGGTTTGGTCAAGCCCTCCATCACCTGATCTAGTCAATGAAAGCGATAGCCTATGGTGCCATAGGAGCAGGAGGCAAACTGCTGTGTGAAAAAAAACCTAGCAAAATGTCTAGCAGGGATGGGAGGGGGAAGGTGGGAAAGAACAATGGAAAAAGTGACATTGATCTCAGATGCTTTGTACTCTTAACCCGACTCATGAAATTGAACCCTCTTTGCACTACTTAATCATAGAATTTAAAAAAAAAAAAAACCAAACCAAAAAACCAGGAGAGTTGGGGGGGAGGGCACAGAACTCAAGGGAAAATGGTTAAAAAAAAAAGGTGTGATCTATACAACTTGTGGGTGGAGCTGGGAGGGAGGGAATGGTATAACAGCACAGATTCAGTAGACAACTATTGCAGCATTGGAAGGTGTGCGTGTTATATGCGTGTGTGTATGTGATATCATGTATGTGTGTGGTATGTGGTGTGTGTGGTTTGTATTTTTGGTGTGTGGTGTGGTGAGGTGTGTATGTGTTGTGTAATGTTGCACATATGATGGTGCATGGTGGATGTGGTTTGTGTGTAAGTGTGGGGTATAGTATTGTGGAGTGTGATGTGTGTGTGTGTGTGGTGTTGTGTGGTTTGTGTGTCCTGGTGTGAGGTATGTGAAGATAAATGGGTCAATGAGCACATAAATACAGAAGCATTAGCAGATAAGTGTCACATCAAATGGCTCACAGGATCCTGTCCTCGTCCACACAAGAGGCTTTGCTGCCTTCTGTGGATCCCCACCTTCTGGGGATTTCTGAACCTTGGATAGCTCCAAGCTCGCTATGAACTGTTTTTTTCTACTACTATGATTTTTTTTTTTTGGTAAAGGTGATGTACAGAGCGGTTTACAGTTATGTAAGGAAATGAGTACAATTCCTGTCCGGCATTGTTTCCTCTTCCTAATTTTCTCCTGCTATCTCTCTCCTCCATTTCTTCTCCAAGTTGTAAACTATGATCCTATGTCAGCCCCCTAAGTAGCTAAGATTCCTGGACCCCAACCATGTTTTAGGGGTCCACAAGTGTCCTCGATGTGGCAGACTGAGAAGACATATGGACAAAGTAAGGAACAGGATAAGCCACCCATACATAAATCTAGACGTCCCCCGGGTGTTTCCCCAGAGACTGATGGGGGGGGGGGAGTAAGGGAGAGGCGGCGACTGCGTGCTCATCTCACAAGAAATGGGACCAGGGAGTGGGAGTTGGAGGCTGGAAAGTCAGCCTGGAAACCAAGTAATAGATGGCTTTGGTATCAAGCCAAGAAGTCAGCTGAGACTCCTTTATTTATTAAACTTACAAAAGCAAGGGCCCATGACTCTGCAGCTGCTCCTTGGGGACCTTCTTGTTTCGCCAGGGGAGAAGTGGATGCTACCCGTTATGTCTAAGGCAGCACTTACTTGGCCAGATGTATAAAGAACAGCCTGCAGGCATCAACTGGATGAGAGTCTCTCAGGCACAGCTTGGGTTTGGCTAGAGGAAGCAGGCTAGTGCGCATGAGCCAGCTAGGAGGCCTGCCAAGGTGGGCGGAGTTGGAAGTGAGGGTAGGTGGAGCTAGTCCTTGGTTTCTGAGCCAGAAGTAGAATTGAGAAGGGGTTGACAGCTTCTTGGGGAAGAGTGATGGCGGCAAGCAAGGAAGACCTGGGGCCACAGTAAAGGGAGTCTGATGATTGTAGGGGAGAGGAAGGAAGTGGTACAGATGTCCTCACCTAATATGGCCCATTAGCACAGTTTTAAAAGAATAGGTTCAGTCTGCTTTGTTGCTTCTCTACCTCCATATCTCTGACAGTGTCCTCCTGTACTAAATACTAAATACTCATGTTTCATTCGGCAAAGGCTGATTGAGCACTGCTCTAGTGGTGGGCCAGGAGCCATATAAAGGGACCTCAGAGGACAGAAATAGACTCGTCCCTAAAGTTCTAGGGCTGGTGAAGAAATGTGCGATTGAACAGCTGGAGACAGAAAACCTGATTTATTCCATTTATAAACACAAAGAGCCAGGCGCGATGGCTCACGCCTGTAATCTTAGCTACTCAGGAGGCTGAGATCTGAGGACCAAGGTTCAAAGCCAGCCCGGGCATTAAAGACCCTGAAACTCTTATCTCCAATTAATCTCTAGAAAACTGGAAGTGGCACTGCGCGGCTCAAGGGGTAGGGTGGTAGCCTTGAGCTGAAGAGCTGAAGGACAGCGCCCAGACCCAGAGTTCAAGTCCCACGACCGACACACACACACACACACACAAAAACACAAGTAAATACACATTGCATATGTAAAATAAAGACATTATTAAAAGCAATGCATAATACATAATTCCATTCCATTATATAAAACAATATAGTATGGTAACCATAATTGTGATAACCAAGACAAGATCTTTCAATAATCATGGAAAAATCTTTTGAGAAGGGATTTAATTTTTTTTCTTGAAAATTGGACTCCAACAGCTCACACCTCTAATCCTAGCCACTCAGGAGCTGAGATCTGAGGAGTATGGTTCAAAGTCAGTTAAGGCAGAAAAAGTCCAAGACTCTTATCTCCAACTAATCACTGAAAACCATAAATGGAGCTATGACTCAAGAAGAGGGTCAGCCTGAGCAAAAAAGCAAAAAACAATAACCAAAAAAAAAAAATACCTGCGGGCAGTGCCCAAGCACTGAGTTCAAGTCCCAGTGTTAGCACAAAGATCCATTTAATTATTTCGTGGAAAACAAAGTTGTCTATTAGGTAATTTGAAATTTAAACCAAGAGACATAAAATCCACTGGCTTCCACAAATCATGCAAAAGTCCAAGTTCTGCTAGAAAATCGTTTAGTTTTTGTTTTCTTGCCAGTCCTGTATCTCGAATTCAGGGCCTGAGCACTGTCCTTGAGCCTCAACACCACTTCCGGCTTTTTCTGTGTATGTGTACCTAGGGATCGAACCCGGGTCTTTGTGCATGCTAGGTAAGCACTCTACCACTAGGCCAAACTCCGGGAAGCCCTGTTGCGTACTTTTAAGCCAGTGGAATGCATTTAACATCTAATTTGCAATCATCTTGACATTCCAACACAGGTGAAAAGGCAGGGCATTATTTTTCCTGGCCCCTCATTTAGAGTCCCCCCCCACCTGTCTCCTCCCCTCACCTTCCTGGGCGCATGTGTCTCTGGGGACCTCGGTTACCCAGGGCCACGGCATCCATAGCAACCGCCCAGCTCTGGGCTGGCACAAGGGGCTGGCTCACAGGGAGTCAGCCCAGCCCTTCTTTGAGTGATCAGCGGGGGGCCGTTGACATCACAGATGGAAAAGGTGGGGCTGCAGCCTGCGGGGGTCCTGGTCTCACCCTCAGTGGATGCTGGTGGGTGAGGAGCCTGCGACCCTTCCCCCTCACCACCCCTTCCCACTCGTTTCGACAGTCATCCGCTGATAGGTGAGTGACCTCTACACTACTGCCTGCTTCCCCAGGAGACCCCCACAGGGCCCCTCTTCACCAGTCAGGGCTCCAAGATCCTACAGCGTGCCCAGCTCCCTCCCCCAGTGAAAGCCCAGGCCCCTTCCTTGTGTCCTTGCCTTTAGATGCTTTTCAGGGATTATTTGCACATGCACACACCAGGAAAGGGGGTGTGGGGACCCCCTTCCCACAGTCCCTAACTTGCACAATGTCTTAAACTGTTGTCAGTGCATTGCTCTTCCAACAGGGCTCCGCCTCTGCCGTGCGCCCCCAAAGATTTAGCTACTGAGCTCTCTCTAAACAGTGTATTCCATTGCTTTGCAAGTATGAGATGATCATCGCATTTTAATGATCTTGGTAAAAACTGAACATGCTCTCAGAAGCAGAGTGAAAATTCAAAGAGAATAAGCACTGTAAAGGTACATGTCAGCAAATGAAGCCACGTATATGCAATATAGTTATGTATATGCAATATATATTGAGTCATATATGTATTGAGATACATTTGCAAATCTTCTAGATGACAGGGGCCAGCCATTAGTGTGCAGCACATTATAGCCTTTAAAAGCAGAGAAATTACTTTCTTATAAGTTTGGTAGAATCCACCAGTGAACTTGTCTGAGGCTGATGTTTGAGAAAGGATCGTAAGCTGTAGGTTAAATTTGCTTAATTTTACTAGCAGGATTAGGCAGATTTTCTATCTCGTCTCTAGTCAGTTTTCAAAGTTGTGGGTTTTTTAATTCATTTCATCTATGTTGTCCAATTTCCTGGCATAAAGTTATTGTAAGTTTGTTTCATTATTTCACTACTACTGGTTTCTAGTAATACTAGTTTTCTTCTCCTTTCTCATTCTGAGAAATCTATCGTTTACTTTAGTGATAGGGCTCATTGTTGTTTCCCCCTATTTGCCTATTAATTATTTCTTAGAATTTTATCTTCTTATTCCTTCCTCGCACTTTGGGTTTTCTTTACTTTTATTTTTGTGTGGATGAAAACACTGGTCATTGATTTTTAGCGCATTCTTATTTTCTAATATAAATATACAAAGCCATAGCCTTCCCTACAATTGATATCTCTCATAGTGATACTTCTTGTTCTGAAATATACTTGGCTTAATATTAATACAACTACTTCAGCATTCTTTTGACTAGTGTTTACACGGTATATGTTTTCCCATATTTTTCATTATAACCTATGTGACACAAATTTTGCTATGCCGTTTTTATTCTCCTCTAGTGAAAGGTATTTGCTAATATCCCCTATGATTACTTCTTTTTTTTTTTTTTTTTTTGGCCAGTCCTGGGCTTGAGCTCAGAGCCTAAGCACTGTCCTTGGACTTTCTCAAGGCTAGAGCTCTACCACTTGAGCCTCAGCACCACTTCCGGCTTTTTTTCTATATATGTGGTGTCAAGGAATCGAACCCCGGTCTTCATGCATGCTAGGCAAGCACTTTAACCACTAGGCCAAACTCCCGGCCCCTATGATTACTTCTTTTATGAGTTATTTAGAGCTGTGTTGTTTTATTTCCTATAGCTTTTCATCACAGATTTCAAATTTAACTGTGATATATTCAGGAAATGTTTGTACTTTGTGTGAGCTCGATATCTCATGATTATTGAGACCTGTGCTGTGTCTGTGTTAGGTCAACCTTGGGAAACATCTCTGTGCCTTTAAGAGTAGAATGCGTGTTCCTTTGGGGTGGCATACTTTCATAGATGTGCATTAGGTCCTGGTGGTTTAATATTATTCAACTATTCTACATAAACCAATATACTTTTCCTTGAATTACTACAGCTCTGTTACTATATGGGTTGTAACACAACTGTGGATTTGCCCTCAAATTTACTTTTGTCAGTCTTTGTGATACCTGTTTATATTAATGATTATGTAGACATTCCAATATAATTATTTCAGTTTTCTTTTGGTTAGTGTTTACATGGTATATGTTTTCATTTTTATTTATAACATGTTTTTACATTTAATGAGATTTGTTTCTTTCTAGCTAGCACATGATTTAATATGACTATTTAAGACTCATGACAACTTATGCCTTTTAGTCATATTATTTAGGCCATGTGTTATAAGTGTAGCTTGCAAAAATAGTTGGATTCATATTAATCATCTAGCTGTTTATCTATGTGTGGGTGTGTATTCGTGTGTGTAGGTGTGTGCCAAGACTGGGGATTGTACTCCAAATCTTGCCATTTCACTGGGATTTTCACTCAAGGCTTGTGTTCCACTACTTGAACCATGACTCCAGCTCTGGCTTTTGTTTTCGTTGGCCATGGGGTTGAATTCAGGGCCTGGGCACTGTGCCCGAGCTGTTTTGCTCATGGATAGCACTCTACCACTTAAGCTGCAGGGCCAGTTCTGGTTTTCTGGCGATTAATTAGAGATGAGAGTCTCACAGACCCTCCTGCCTGGGCTGGCTTTGAACCATGATCTTCAACTCTCAGCCTCTTGAGTAGCTGGGATTACAGGCATGGACCTCCAGGGCCCAGTGAACTCTGGCCTTTTATTGGTTAACAGGGGATAAGAATCTCATGAACTCTTCTGCCTAGGCTGGCTGTGGACGGTGATTCTCAGATCTCAGCCTCTTTAGTTACTAGGATAATAGATGTGAGCTTTTGGCATCTCTTTGCTTTTTTCTTCATCTTATTTTCATCCCTCTTATCTTTTGCTTTTATCTCCTTTTTAGTTTAAATTTTTTCTCCAGTCTTGGATTTCTTCTACTTAGAACTCTTTAAAAACATATATAGAGGTTATTCCAGGTCAGTTATTTTAAAACTTACTGGTGTTTAGGCTGGGATCCTTTCTATAAAATATTAAGGTGCTTTAGTATATGTGAATGATCCAAATTGCTAATTATTATATTAGAGGTTAAAATTCAGACAGGAAACATGTAAATTCTTCAGAAGTAATCCCCATAACCTATTATGTACAATAGCATTTTGATTAAAACCAAAATAATTGACTGAGAAGAGGGTTATAGCTTTGCTCTTGGGGAAAGTGCTTTGCTGTTTAGCAGAGTGGCGAGGTTCCCATTTTCTGCATTTTCTCCATGGGGCCTGCATCATAGGTCATCTCAGCTATGGACAAGTAACTCCGCTGAACATTTCTGAGATGACAAATGTTAAAAAAAAAAAAAGAAAAATTGAATCTGAGTATTGATCAAATAATTTAAACTCTTTCACTCCTGGAAAGGTCTTAGATATACCCATTAGCTCACATTTTTTTTTGAGGACTTCTATTCCGAAGATCACATCATGTAGTTTTAAGTTCTCATGGGATAATTTAAATATTTCTCTATTTCATTTAGATGATCATAATAAAAGTGACTGTTCATTGAAACCCTCCACCACAACTTAACAATTTACTTCTATTTGGTAAACTCCATGACAATTTTACAAAGTTTTGCTCCAAGCCATTATTTTTGTAAGAGTTGAAAATTTAGAAAAGGTTCTTTTTTAAAAAAATATGAGCACACATATTTATCATTTTTGACATTCCTTGTTTCTTTGCACAGTTCCAAGTTTCCATCTTGCTCATTCCCTTTAACAATTCTTTCCCTGCACATCCACTGCTGCTGCTGAATTGCTTTGACTTTGATTTGAAAATATTTTTATTTCCATTTCTTTTTTTTTTCTTAAAGTTGGTTGGGGGGCTTGAACTGAGAGCCTGGGCCCTGTGTCTGAGCAATTTTTGCCCTAGGCTACAGCTCTACCACTTTGAGCTACAGCTCCACTTCTGGTTTTCAGGTGGTTTGCTGTAGATAAGAGTCTAACAGACTTTTCTGCCTGGGCTGGCTTTGAACCATGATCCTCAGATCGCAGCCTCCTAACTAGCCAGGATTACAAGCATAAGCTACCGGTGCCTACATCCTGTTTTGAATGATTTTTTTTCTGCATATATAATTCTAGGTTTATACTTTCTTTTAGTCCTGAGAATAGTTGTTTAGGGTTGGGATGGTAGCTCAGGAATAGGGGCTGAGATCTGAGGATGGAGATTCAAAGCCATCCGGGTCAGACAAATTTAAGAGACTCTTATTTCTAATTCACCAGCAAATGACTAGAAGTGGAGTGGTAGCTCAAGTGGTAGAGCTCCAGCCTTGAGTGAAAATGCCAAACCAGAGTGCTAGTACCAACACACACACACACACACACACACACACACACACACACACACACACACACACACTTTCAAGCCAAATATGTTCGTGCATACTTGTAATTCCCAATTACTTGGGAGGCAGAGGCAAGAAGGTCTCAAGTATACCCAAACCAAAACTATAAACAAGAGTTCAAGTAGTAGAGCACTTGCCTATTAAGCTTAAGGCCCTGGGCTCAATCCTTAGCTTCACAAAAGTTAACAAACAATTAATTAATGAATAAAAACCACCCAGTTGGAAGAAGGTGGCGTTAATACATTCTAGAGACACAGCCATGAAAAGGTCATTTTCACATTATCAGGCAAGGTGTGCGCACCGCCAGTTCTTCGAATGCCTACCATGAGTTCTGTGGCATTGCAGGGATTCGAGGTCAAATGTGGCCTTTGACCACATTGAGATGTTTTCCTGAGCTTTATCTACGTGACTGTCTCTTTTGCTTTTTCCCTTTAACTTAACAAACAAACAGGAGACACCTACAGATCCTATTTGGGCATCATGAATCTTTTCAATACGTCTTTGATGGCTAATTACGCCCAGGCGAAACCGGGGCCTATCAACTTCCTCCCTGCCATCACTTCCCTGGAATCTAGCAACAAGGACATCTTGCCCCATCGCAACCTGACCCACACGTTGAGCCTGCCCTGGAGGCCCAGCACGTACTACCGGGTGGCCTCTGACTTCCCGACTATGGGCTCCTATTGCACCCGAGCGCAGCGGGTGGGCGAGTGCTCCATGCTTCCCTTCGTCTCCAACCGGACCACGCTCTTCACCAAATACACGCACGATGACTGGTACAAGTCCAGCTACGCCAGCTTCCAGGAGTCCAACACCTCGAGACACAACTCCGAGAAGCTCAGAGTGGATACATCCCGCCTCATTCAGGAGAAATACCAGCAAATCCGAAAGACCCAGGTGGACACCACGCAGAATCTGGGAGAGCGCGTCAACGACTTAGCGTTTTGGAAGTCTGAAATCATTAACGAGTTGGATGAGATGATCGGGGAGACCAATGCCCTGACAGATATACGGAGACGACTGGAGAGGACCTTATCCGAGACAGAAGCCCCTCTGCAGGTAACGAGGAGGGATGATCACAGAAGCCATATCCTACCCTGATCACGGCCTGCTGAATGGATTTCTCAAGTGCTCTGTGTGTGTGTGTGTGTGTGTGTGTGTGTGTGTGTGTGTGTGTACACACACACACACATATATATATATATATACATATATATATATCAAACCCTTCTTTATTACATCACTAGCAGCAACGTCTTGTCCATACACCTTTAAGTAGATTCACTCGTAGTGAAAACATTGCCATTATCTTTAATTCACTGTCTAGAGCCACCATTGTAAGAAGGAATGAATTCTGGCTGCATCTGAAAGGGAGTGTTGAACTCAGAGACTGGAGCTTGTTAGGCTGGCACTCTATCATTTGAACCATGCTGTCCGCCTGGCTCTTTGCTGGTTATGTTGATGATGTGAGTCTCACAGGCTTGTATGCCTGGGGTTGGGCTTTGAACCACAAACCTCTGGATCTTAGTCTAGGATTTCAGGCGTGGCCCCCTCCCCCCAGCCCCCAACCCCAAAGGGACACATGGAGTTTTTCAGGTAGAATGCCATCTCCTCAGCTCATAAATGGGTGGCTCTGCTCACTGCGGATGCTAGATTAGGAAGTAAATTTTAAGAAAAAAATGGAACCACTGTAGGAGCTGGAGTGATTTTTATTGGGTAGAAAAATGGAACCTAGGACAGGCCGGTTGCCATGGTAACCGATGCAGCTTTTCAATGCATTGTGCCCGGGCTTTGGAGTGGGTTCATGCCATCTCTGATCCATGGTATCTCCAAACCCATTCTGCCTCTCACTATTGAAAGAACACATTCCATATATGAGGATGTGCAAACCAAACAAATTATTTTAGAAGCTGTATATATGTTATTTTTGTGTGTGTATATCCTGGCACCTGGGGTTTCAATTCGAACCCTTTACACTCTTGCTCAGTTTGTCTTACTCATGGCTCATGTTCTACCACTTAAGCCATGCCTGCAGCCTGGTTGTTTTTTTGCTGGTTAATTGAAGGGGATATCTTGTGGACTTTTCTGCCCAGGCTGGCTTTGAACTTTGATCCTCTAGATCTATCTCACTTGGGCCACAGCACTTCTGGCTTTTTTTTTCTATGTATGTGGTACTGGGGAATTGAACCCTGGTCTTTGTGCATGAGAGGCAAGCACTCTACTATTAGACCAAACTCCCAGCCCCCCATGAAATAGTTTTTAAAAAACTTTTGGAAGCTTTTGGACAGCCACATAATATTCATTCATACCTAATTTATCATTAGCATTTCATGTTTTTCATTGGAGTCATTAATATTCTCTGTCTCAAAAATATATTATAATCTGGCTCTACTATTTAATATATAATCTTTAAATTATAGTATAAAATTATAAGGACACTGTAGACTGCAGTTTGTTTAAAAATTCATGAATGAAACACTGATAGGATTATAATTAAATCCTATTCTCAATATTTTTATCCTTAGTGGATCAAAGCATATTATTTTTGCAATCAGGTAGGTAAGAAATTATTCTTTAAACAATGGTCACTTGGATTTTGGGCTCCACAAACATTCTGGTATCAAAGACAAACATGTCTTCCTTTCTTTAGGAGTAAATATTTGGAAATAATATTCTGAAGTATATGTTTCATACTATCAAATTATTCCTCTTAAATAAACTAATGGCAAATATTTTTCCATAAACTAATTAATGGGGATTAAGTAGTAGTCAGATACTTCTTTTTTTAAAATCAATTTTCCTAAATAGAATTTTCCCCCAAATTATTTTGAAGTCCCCTTTCTCTTTTTAACTAGCAGCAAAGAATTATTGAGTTCTGACTGTCTTTTCATGCTTGATTCCCACAGGATGGCTTGAAGAATTGACATTGGGAGTATTTGTTGACTTTTTTTTGTACTAGAGTTCACCTTACTGCTCAGGTACTTACCTTAGCATGGCCTTTTCACTCAGCTGGTGCCTTACCATTTGAATCATGCCTCCACTCCTGCATTTTGCTGGCTACTCAGGGATAGAATCTTGCAGATGTTTCTGTCTAGGTTGGCCTGAAACCATATACTCTAGATTTTGGCTTCCTGAGTAGAGAGGATTACAGGCATGAGCCACTCGTGCCCAGATGTTGGGCTACTTTTGAAACAAGAACTGCTGGGCACGGATTGAGATCAATTGGTATTAATATATTCTGTCACTTTGGGTGTGTTATTTAGGTTACCCGAGAATGTCTATTTCATCGAGAGAAGAGAATGGGAGTTGATCTAGTTCATGATGATGTTGAAAGAGAATTGTTGATGGTAAGTATGGCAAAAACAAACTGATAACAACAGCAGCACTGTTGTAAACAGGCTTAAGGTACAGAGATACAAATGAAGTAACAAAGTTACTTCTAAATAAAGGCTTAGCCCATCTAGCACTTACAAAGTATGTTATACATGTATTGAGAAATAGCAAAATACAGAAAAGAACCGAGGAATGGAGCTTTTAGCTCCATTTGGCAGAAATTAGTGTCGACTTTGGAATATTTAAGTCATTTTACTACATTTCCTCTGATAACAGCCATCCCACACAATAATACACAGAGACACCAGGCACTGGTGGTTCATGCCTGTAATCCTAGCTACTCAGGAGACTGAGATTTGAGGACTATGGTTTGAAGCCAACCCAGGCAGGACAGTCTATGAGACTCTTATCTCCAGCAGAAAAAGCTGGAAGTGGGGCTGTGGCTCAAAGTGGTGGAGTGCTAGCCTTGAGCAAAGAGCTCAGGGACGGTGTCCTGGCCCTGAGTGGAAGTCCCACAGCTGACAAAAATAAACCACAACACAGAGGCATGTCTTCAAGATTAGAACCATACTGTATTCATGGATTCGAACCGTGCTGTCTTAACATTTTAATGTGGTCAATTTTTCCTTGTCACTGGATACTCCTTTCAGATGATTTTTAAAATGATGATACAGCCTTCTACATTGGGAAGTGCTATTATTTAAAAAAAATATTTACTTATTTGTTCATTTATATAGGGGTTTTGGACTCAGGCCTTAAGTTTGCTAATTAGGAACTCTGCCACTTGAGGCATACTCATGCCACTTTTTTGCATTAGATTTTTGTGGGGTATTTTTTGTCTTGTTTTGTTTGTGTTTTATTTTTTTTGACTTACACTTCCTGAAATAACTAGATTGCTAGACACACCATGATATATGGCTTGTTTGTTTAGATAGAGTCTTGCCAACTATTTTTCCTGGGCTTTCCTTGATCTGTGATCCTCCTTATCTCTGCCTTCTGAATAGCTAGAATTACAGGGCTAGGCCACCACACCTGAGTCCCCTGATAATAAACAGGTAACATTAAGATCCTCTACCTCAAAGATGTGAGACTTGAAAAAAATGAAATATGATGAAAATAAATGGGCATACCATGTTTACAATGTGGAAAACTTAATTATGCCAAGACGGTAATAACTTTCCAAACTGATGGAGAGACTAGACACAATTTTTGGAAATTAGTTACTGCCTCCCAAATTTCACATAGGAATGTAAGGGATGCAGAAGAGCCAAAATAATAATGAAAAAGAATAAAGTCAGTGGGCTCAAACTTCCCAAATGACAAACTTAATGTGAACCTAAGTATATAAGACAGTGCATGGACCAGATGTGAGGACTGAGAAATAAACGCTCACCTTAACCAATCATCCTTGAATCTTTGACATGGTAGCCAAGATGATTCAATGGCAAATGGATGATTTCTTCAAACAGATGTGTTTAGAATATTGCATAGCAATGTGTCAAAAAAGAAAACTGGAGGCTGGGCAGAAAAGTCTGTGAGACTTAACTCCTGCTAACCAGCAAAACAGCCAGAAGTGGCACACTGGCTCAAGTGGTAGTGTACCAGCCTTGAGTGTGAAAAGACAAGTGAGAGTGTGGGGCCCTTAGTTCAAGCACACAAAACAGATGGATCAGAGATTTTGATATGAGAGGTCAAGTGGAAAATCTCTTAGAGGAAAAACATACACACACAAAAAGATTTGTCACATTGGAGTTGGTGACAATTTCTTAGATAGGACACAAACAACCCAAAGGCACAAACAACCAAAGAAAACGGATGACCTGGATAGCATTGCAATGGAAAATTTGCTACTTCAACACCATCAGCAAAGTGAAGGCAAAATCTTCTTTAGTTTTTTTTTTTTTCTGTAATGGTCCTGAACTCAGAGCCTGGACCCTGTGCTTTTATGCTCAAGCCTAGTGCTCTACCACTTAGCCACAGTACTACTTCTGGCCTTTTGGTGATTAATTGTAAGCAAGAGTCTGACAGGCTTTCTTGCTCCGGCTGGCTTCGAACTGTGGTCCTCAGAGAGAGTTCAGCCTTCTGAGTAGCAAGGATTACAGGCATGAACCCCCTGGTACCCTGCTCCCTACTATAATTTTTTTAAAGAAAGGTAAGCAACCCACTTTAAATACAGACAAATGGTCTAAATCAACAGTTCTTCAAGGATGATATGCAATGGACATATGAAAAAATACTTGCCATGACAGACCGTTAGTAAATGGATATCCCAATGAAATAGTGAGTCCTTGGCCTGTGGAATGGAAAACAGAACATAATGAGTGGGAATTTGGAAGAGTCTGGCCTCACACACTGTGGTGGGAATGGAAAAGGGGCAGCTGCTCTGGAAAACGATTAAACCCACAGTTATCATCGGATCCATTCATCCTACTTCCAGGTGTATAGCCACAGAGAGAAGAAGCCATCTGCTAACACACACACTACAGGAATGTTTATAGCAACATCCTCCAGAGCAGGCCATGAGTGCAAACAACCCACTTGTCTATCAGCTGATGAGGGGTAAAGAATGAAACATGGGAAACCAAGGGGGAAGGCATAGCTGGTGCTGGTGGTGGCTCACATCTGTAATCACAGCTACTCAGAAGGCTGAGATTTGAGGATTCAAGACTAGTCCAGGCAGAAGGTTAGCAAAACCCTCATCTCAACCAGTAAGCCTGGGATAATAGTATCTGCTTTTCATTCCAGCTACACAGGAAGTATAAATAGAAGGATCAGGAATATTTGTGAAACCCTAGCCTAAAAAATAACTAAAGCAAAAACACTTGCAGGTAGAATGTCTGCCTAGAAAGTGTAAGGGCTGGCATTCAAAAAAAAAAACCCCAAAAACCAAACCTGTAATTCATTTAAGGAGGGTGCTTTTGGATACTGCTGAAAAATTTAGATACTGGATATACCCTGTCACTCATGCATGTATGTACATATATATGTATATATATGCATGCATGTGTGTATGTGTATACACATATAGTATGTATATGATATATACATATATATACAGATATACATATATTATATATGTGTATATTATATAGATCTGGATCCAGAACCCCGACACCCCTGCCTTCTGTAAGCTTTGCTCTTCTCAAAGGTGAGGACAGCTTGGCCCTGTAATTCCTTCTGCTTCAGGTTTTCAAAGCCATTACAATGCAGAAATATACATAGGTAGATATGTACTCATTGAAGACACCTCTAGAAATTCTTTGTTTTAGACTTTTCCTGTTCTTACAAACCTTTCTGCCTCCAGTCATCTGTCACTCATTATAAATTTATAGTTAAAAATTATCAGTCAGGGCTTTAAAAAAATCTTACTGGCTGGGTATTAGAAGCTCATGCCTGTAATCCTAGCTACTCAGGAGGCTGAGATCTGAGGATCCAGGTTTGAAGCCAGCCCAGGGCAAGTCTGAGAGACTCAACTCTATCCAACCACCAGAAAAGCTCGAAGTGGAGCTGTGACACAGTAGTAGTGTGCTAGCCTTGAGCAGAAAAGCACAGGAACAGGGCCCAGGCCCTGAGTTCAGACCCCAGAGCCAGCACACACACACACACACACACACACACACACACACACACACACACACACACACACCCCTCATTAAATGCATTTCCCAGTAAAGAAAAATATCCCCAGGAATTTTCCATATGTATCTTGTATATTAAAAACAGATGCCACATTACATAAAATACACTGAAGTTTACTATATGATACTTTCTACACAAGCCTCCATGCATCCTGTGCTAATATGTCACTAAGACACAAACACATGCATGCACATGTGTGCACCCCCTCCTCAAGTAGTGGAGACAGAGAGAAATTGAACAATACAAAACAACCTAATACTGATGCCCAATCTTTGATGAGACTGTGTGAGAAGTCTCAGTAGCCACAGTTGGGGGGATTTAACTCATTTTTTAATCATTAAGAGTATTTAAAAATAGATCAGGGCTCTTATGATGGGCATAGTCAATATTTTTATAACTAATTCAATAAAAGGCCACAACTACATAGGCACATTGTAAGAAAGACTTCATAACAAAACTAAGAAAGGTGGAAATCAAAAAGGTAGATTTGATAGATTTTGACACCATAGAAACCATGAATATTTCTACTAAAAAAAAAAAACCCAAACTGTAAAGCCTGGTGCTGCAACCCTAGCTCAGATCTGGTAGACTGAGGTTCCAGGCCAGCCTGAGCAGGAAAATCTGTAAGACACTTGTCTCCAATTTACCAGTAAAAAGTTGGAAGCATGGTTGAAGTGGTCAAGTGACAGCTGTGAGCAAGTGAGCTGAGCAAGTATGAAGTCCTGATTTCCAATCTTGGTATCAGGGGAAACACACACACACACACACACACACACACACACACACACACACACACAACCAAAGAAAAATACCATGCATAAAATACCAAGGCAAGGGTCAAAGTAGTTAAATACATTTTTAACATACCTAGTGGGATAGGATTGAATTTTAAATATGTTAAGAAATCATAAAATTAATAGGAAACAAGTAACAGAAAAAAATAGACAATGTAAAGAGATGGTTCACAAAAAAAAATTCAGAGTCAATTCACACACACACACACACACACACACACACACACACACACACACACACACACAGCTGGATTCATCCCTGCCAGCCTTCAGATGCAGGCAAGTAGGCTATGTGTTGTTCTGGAAGGTTCTATCATGTTGGCAAAGGCTTATGACAATGGTAGAGGCTCTCAAGAATGATATGACTGTTCTTCAGGCCTGAAGACCTGAGGACCCAGAACTGAGGACCCAGATATTAAACCACAGACCTATGGCCACCTAATCTTTGACAAGGGAGCCAAAACAGAATGGAAAAAAGACAGCCTCTTCAACAAGTGGTGCTGGCAGAACTGGTTAAGCACCTGCAGAAAACTAAAGTTGGGTCCTTCTTTGTCACTCTGCACTAGAATTAACTCCAAATGGATCAAAGACCTCAAGGTAAAATCCGACACACTGAAAACTTTACAAGAAGGAATAGGAGACACACTAGGCCTCCTTGGCACAGGTCGAAACTTTCTCAATAAGGACCAAGAATCACAACAAATCAGAGAAAGGCTGGATAAGTGGGACTGCATTAAACTACAGAGCTTCTGTAGGGCAAAGGACATAGCTAGTAAATTAAATAGGAAGCCTACAGAGTGGGAGAAGATCTTCACTAACCATACATTGGACAAAGGCCTCATATCTAAAATATATCAACAGCTCAAAAAATTGAATCACTCCAAAACTAATCTCCAAAGTAACAACCATCCCATTAAAACATGGGCCAAAGACTTAGAGTCTTCTCTGAAGAAGAAACAAAAATGGCCTATAGACACATGAAGAAATGCTCAACATTTCTGGTCGTAAAAGAAATGCAAATCAAAACAACTCTAAGATTCCACCTGACTCCAGTTAGAATGGCCAGGATCAAGAAATCTAATAACAGATGCTGGAGGGGATGTGACCAGGAGAGATCACTACTACATTGTTGGTGGGAGTGCAAACTCGTTCAACCACTATGGAAAGCAGTGTGGCAATTCCTCAAAAGACTAAATATAGAGCTCCCCTATGACCCAGCAATTCCACTACTTGGCATTTACCCAACCATCCAGAAACAAGGGCATACTAAATCCACTAGCACAACAATGTTCATTGCAGCACTATTCACCATAGCAAAGATATGGAACCAACCTAGATGCCCCTCAGTTGATGAGTGGATCAACAAGATGTGGTATTTGTACACAATGGAATTCTGTGGTGCTGTCAGAAAGAATGACATCACCCCATTTGTTAGGAAATGGAAAGACAGAAAAAATCATATTAAGTGAAGTAAGTCAGACTCAAAGGAACATAGGCCCAATAGTCTCCCTCATTTGTCATAATCAGTAGAAACCTTGGGCTCTCCTAGCAGAGATTTACAATAGAACAAAATCTAGAGACATTAGGCCAAACAGTACGACACTAAATGTAAGGACCTCCAGGATAAGGAAACAAAAGCCATAGAATGAGTGATAGTTGTCCTTAATGTACTATGTTATCGCTCATCTCTTTTGCCATCCCTTGGTTATCTCATATCTCATTTTTCACCTTGTTATCTGATATATTTTATATGTGCTTAATTGGTTATTTGAAATTGGATAGGGAAGGGGGGAATCAAGATAAGTGGGGGGAGGGTGGGAGGGAAATTGGGACCATGTCATGAGAAAGGGTATCAATGTTTGTGAAGTTATGCACCTTCTATCTGGTGAATATAATGTAACCCTTCTATTAATCAAAATAAAAAATTATTTTTAAAAAAAGAATGATATGACTGTTCTTGACAAAGCCTCGATACAGGCATACTTCAGACATATTTATTAAAATCTCAATAAATAATAATGTTCAAAGGAGTGTTGTTTAAGGTCATAGGACAAAGTAAGTCCCTAAAATTGTTGCCATGTCTCCAGATGTTAATACACTTTGCTATAGTCCAATAAGAAATGAATGTCAGCATAATATTATAATATCATGTGGGATTATAATATGAGCTCGACGGTTCGATAAACTGCAAAAATATTTTCTTCCTTAACTTTGATTTTCCTAGAAGCCAAATTTTCCTTCATCGAAGAGTTGTCCATTGCTGACTCTGGATGGTCTCCTCAGTAATGAAAATATTAATGTTTTCTTCTTTGTCTTAATTGAGTAGGAACTTGATACTATTCTGTGCTGCCAAGAGAGAATGAAGTTGCACTTGGATAAAGCTATTGCTCAACTTGCGTAAGAGTTTACCTCTCTATATAACTGAAAATCTACTACTGCACTAAACCTCCCACCTGCCTTGGACATTTCTCTTAGCTTCCCATTAGGACATACACATGCAATCTCCAGTTCAAGGTTAAGAGGAGTCATTGGAAGATTTGCTTTAAATTTCTATGTGAAAGAAATAATTCTGAACTGGGTGCCAGTGACTCACACCTACAATCCTAGCTACTCAGGAAACTAAGATCTGAGGATCATGGTTCAAAGCCAGTGTGGGCAGGAAACTCCCTGAGGCTCTTTTCTCCAATTAACAACAGCCAAACATTCAGCAGTGGAGCAGTGGTTTCAGTGGTAGAGCACCAGCCTTGAATGAAGCCATGTCAGGTCATAACTCCCACTCTGAGACCTCTGGTTCCTGCTTTTTGTTTAATTTTATTGTTCTTCTAGCCACAAGAACTGCCTGTTTGTGATGTGTATTGTCTGCCTCAGCCCAGGAGACCAGAAAGTCCTCAGAGAAGTTTCTGTCTTGTCTGTTGATGCATCTGGGACTTGCAGAGCTGGGCCTGGAAGAATGCAGGCACTCAACGTATCTGCTGGATGATTTATGTCATGAGCAAATCTATGACTTATCCGTCCTCCTCTCCCCCTCCCTCTCATCACACACCTATCCCTCATCGTGGACCCATGACTCTGAGAGTGAATTGTGGATTCCCCTCTCTGCCTGACAGGCACCTCAGAGCTCACTTAGCATCTCCTCCTCCTCAGTAAAAGACCTGAGGGGAAAAGAGCCAGAATGGTCACTAGTTAAGCACTCTTTAATTCCTGTCTTGAAGGTTCATTTTGGTCCTGCTGGTAAATGTCTTTGCTGCAAGACTAAGTGAGTTTCTCAGTGAGTGGCTAGAGGGAGGCCTGGGTGTGAGTGCCTCTGGGGACATTAGACCCAAAGAACAGAGAAGAGAACATGGAGAAAGGGCTGGAGGAAAGAAAGGCACAGACATGGCCAGTCATAAAGCAGCCTCCTGTCTGGATAGGTGGGGTGGGTTAGGTTTATGTACACCATCTACCTGGAGAAGAAGGGGGAAGCGTGCTCAGAGCAGGGTTGGGGGCTTGTGAGATCCAAGTGTAGCTATCTATCTCCATTGAATAGCCAGTTGAACACCATGTGAAAGAGGAGATGAGAGAAGCATGAGGAGAGGGGTCTCTCCTTAAAACAGCATCCCCTCCACCCCCTTTCCTTATAGGAGATTGTTGCCTGAGTGTGAAACCTCTTTACCCCATTCTGCAGCTCGAGCAGAGGTGCCCAGCACGAGCTGGAGAAGGACCTGAGTGACAAACAAATGGCCTACAGGATAGACGACAAGTGCCACCACCTTCGCAACACTTCGGAAGGCATCGGCTTTTTCCGAGGCGTGGAGAACATTGATGCTACGTAAGTCAGGCACAAGCGAGGCAGTAACCAGGTGGTCTGAGGTCAGCTGATGTGGCTATGACAGAATAACTCAGCCTGGGTGATTTATAAAGAACAGAGATTTATTTAGCCTGTGGTTGTGGAAGCTGAGAAGTTCAAAGAAGTTAATTCCTGGGGAAGGGTTTTCTAGGAAAGAGTAGAAGTCTACTGAAAGGGTGAAGTCTGCTGAAGAGAAAAGAGAGGTAGGTTTTCTTTTTATGTGGGGGGAGGGAAGCTAACTCAATACCCCAAGAATTAATTCACATACTCCAGTAGGACATCAGTACAGAGAGGGCTGTAGCTCAACAAGGCGGTCATCTAGCATGCAAAGCCTCTGGGACTCATTTCCTTTCCTTTCCCTTCTGAAATGAAAGCATTCATATGTTTTAAGGGCTTTATCCTTTTTGGGCCTGGAGTTTGAACTCAGGGCTATGTGCTTTTGTCTGGCTATGTTTCTCACAATTGATACTCTACCAAATGTACCATGCCTCTAGTCTGTTTTTTTTTGTTGTTGTTGTTGTTGTTTGCTGGCGAATTGCAGTGGAATTTCCTGGACTCTGCTTCCCTAGCTGGCTTCAAGTTTTGATCCTGCAGATCTGTGTCCCAAGCAGCCTAGAATTACAGATGTGAGCAGCTGGCTCCCGAGCAGACCCACCGTATATAGACATGGCTTCATGGTTTTCAGTAATGGTATTGTACACAGAGCATTGTGACACAGGGCGTTGTTTGTGAATTACTAAGTAGGTACTCATGGACTAAACATTCATGAGTTTGCATGCTACGTAGATTACTTTTCACATGTCTTGCAAGTAATCCTTTACTTTTGAACATTGAGGTGGTTCCCTATTTCCAGGGGCCGGTACATATGACTCGAATGGACACACTGCTGTGTCCTCCTTGAAATGTACTTTTCCTTAGGAAGAATTTCTACAATCCCTTGCTTTGGGTTCTCTTTTCACCCTCCATCCAGATTGGGCCATTTCAATATCCCTATGGGAAGGATGAGAAACACCCAAAGCCTGTCTCACCAGAGCTGCCACAGACCATTCTTTCTCTTTATTCTTCCCTCCTCTGATGAGGGTTTGTAGGGTATTATTGCCTTCTGAAGTTGCTCTCTGTTGCAGCTCCTGAGGTTGGATATTTTTTCTTAACTCGATTTGGGCTACTTGGACACTTTTGTGATGACCCTCCATGCTTATATATACTTCAGTAGTTCCTTTCCCCCCACTTGGGAAAAATAGCTGAATAGTTATAGTGTATGCTTTGAATCAGGTTTGCAACACCATAAGCACCAATTGCGAGTTGTTTACAATAATAGTCTTTGCTCGGATGAATCAGGGCCTCCGGGGAAGTGGGGAGCTCTTTCACTGAATGAGAGGTGGCCCAGTGCCTACCATACTGGAGGCTGAATCCTCTCCACTGCCTGATTCTTCTTCCTTGATTTCAGGATCTCTGTGCCTGAGTCCTGGGCCAAATTTACAGATGACAACATTCTCCGCTCCCAGAATGAACGGGCGGCCTCTGCCAGGATGAGAGAAGAGACTGAAACTTTGTTGACTGTGACCACCAATGAGATGTGGAATCAGTTCAATAAAGTGAACTGGTTCTTCACCAAGCGCATCGCTGAGATTGGAGAAGCTAAGAGCAAGATTCAGGTCCACTTAGGAAAGGTAAATCAGCCATAGCCGGAGTATGCTGGGCTGACAGGGCTAAGGGGGTGGGGGTGGGGTCCCTCCAGGACCACAGAAACTCTCACCACCCCTAGAAAGGCGCCAAGAGGCACAGGATTGCTTGGCCAGGCTATGTAAGAAAAATTAAAACTGCTTCAAAGTATGATATTTATTTCAGGCAGCCAGGTGTCAAAATTAAATTGGCGTTTGTTGATTATAGAACACAATGACTGCACTGTGTAGGGAAAGGTGTTTTAGTATTTAATGGAAACAAAAATATTATGATGAAAATTTAATGAATCACTGTATAGAACTAGGAAATGAGTTTCTTATTAGACCATATGGTAGGAATATTTTCTGTTCAATCATTTCAGACCCCTTTTCTGGAATACAGAACCAAAGGCAGGAAACTATTACATAGTTCAAAGTGGCCCTGATCAAGTAAATTTGTACATGCTCTGAGGCTAAGGGGTTAACAATGGTAATAAAGTGGGCTCATGCAGAAGTGGCATACTTCAAGATAAATAAGGAGCTCTTTTTACTCTCAGTCTTAGAGTTCCTATTTGTGTAGGTAATTCTTTGTCATTGAACCTTCTTTGCTTTTTTCCCCTTGTCTTTCCTTTTCTTGTGCTGTCTTGTTTTTCTCTGTATTTTCCTGATCTGCCTTTCCATTCCTTTCCCTGCCTTTCCTTACTT
Organism: Megascapheus bottae; assembly: GCF_031878675.1. Classification (NCBI taxonomy): domain Eukaryota; kingdom Metazoa; phylum Chordata; class Mammalia; order Rodentia; family Geomyidae; genus Megascapheus; species Megascapheus bottae. Next base: position 10,309,618 of record NC_143525.1, on the reverse strand, counting down.
TTCCGTGTCTCTCCATCTCTTTCCCTCCCCTTTCTTCCCCTCCCCTCCCCTTCGATTCCCTTCCTTTCTCTTTCCTTCTTTCATTCGTGTGTGTGTGTGTGTGTGTGTGTGTGTGTGTGTGTGTGTGTGTGCCAGTTCTGAGGCATGAATCTAGGTTGTCATTCTCTCATTTGCCTTCTTTACTCATGATTGGTGTGGTATAGGTGAGAAGCCCTGAATTGTAGCAGTTGCCATTGACTACTTGAGCTGATTGAAAGCTACTCAGGTACTAGCATTGCAGGATACTCAGGAAGAGACACCTTTGATGAGCTTTCCAGAGCAAGCTTCAGCTGGCAGCAGCCCCATACCAAGTTCTCAGAGAATCTGACCTGCAGCTAACTGAGGGCAGGGCAGGGAAACAAGAACCAAGCCCCAGGAAGTTGTTTCTTCTCCCCTCAGATCCTGCAGGAGATCTTCCAGACAGAAATGACCATCGAGTCCATTAAGAAAGCCATCAAGGAGAAGTCAGCCTTTCTGAAGGTGGCTCACACCAGGCTGGATGAGCGTACCAGGAGACCCAACATAGAGCTGTGCCGAGATATGGCTCAGCTACGGTAAGGCACTCCACAGGAAAGCTGGGGCTGGCAGGGAACTGGGAACCTTTTTTAAAATATATATATACATATATATATGCATCTTATAAAGGTGATGTACAGAAGGGTTATAGTTATTAAGTCAGAAAATGAGTACAATTCTTTTTGGACTTACTCTCTCCCAGTTTTCCCCTCCCATTCTTACCCACAGTTGTATAGTTCACTTTGAACACAATGTACAGCTGCATTTGTTTGCCCTTTGTCCCTCCATTTCTGTGTCTCCCTAACACTCCCAAAGACAGATACATGAACAAGTGAGACAAAAAGAAAAGAACATGAAATCAGCAACCAAGGAAAAAACCCTCCTGTTTCCACTCCCTGGAGTTCATTTCAATACATAGTATTTTATATGATCACTGGTACATAGGCCTTGCACTTTTGCAGAAGCTTCTTTTTTTAAAAAAAATCATTTTTCTCATTTTATTAGCATCAATTAGTTGTATAGGAGGTTTCACTCAGCTATGTCTATATATCTTGATCAAACTCACCCCTGCATCTCTCTCTCTTTTCCCAAAGAAATCTCATTGTGCTGTTTCACATGTGTGCAGAGAAAATTCACTCACTCTCCTCCACCCTCTCCAATCTCCCTTCTTCTCCCCACAAGTATCTTCCACCCCAGACATGACCTGCTTTGCATTCCTGTCCTTCTTTAGAAGTGCTAATGGAAGGGTTTGCTGTGGAGTGGGTTAAAGTTTCCTGTTGAAAAGATAGCCATGTCCACCTGGCAGTGACAATTCATTTAACGTCACTGCACTGCACACCTAATGATGGCTAAAGCCATAGCAGAGACATCACATTGTGAGAAGTATATTTCACCAGGAATCAGCAAACATTGAGCTCATTCAGAGACTTGAAGGTGGTGTGTGGGTTTCCATGCACCTCTTGGGGGATGTTGGAGTTGCCTCCTAAGAAACAGAAGAGACTCGTCAGAAAGGGAACTTGCAGTATCAACGCCACTGACCTCTCTGCCCACACTTGTTGCCTGCCATGTTTACTCATACCATTGAGAACAGCCTCAGGGCCCTTGTATGTCCCCGTGGGTCTCCTTTAGGCTTGTTTTCAGTATATTTGGTTCTTAGTAGAAATTAAAGTAGCTGCTCTTTATCATACTCAGCTCCTTCACACCTACTGGGAGAAATCTGATTCCATAGTTTTTTTTTTTGTTTTTTGTTTTTTTTTTGTTTTTTTTGTTTTTTGTTTTTTTGCCAGTCCTGGGCTTGAGCTCAGGGCCTGAGCACTGTCCTTGGACTTTCTCAAGGCTAGGGCTCTACCACTTGAGCCTCAGCACCACTTCCGACTTTTTTCTATGTATGTGGTACCGAGGAATCGAACCCGGGTCTTCATGCATGCTAGGCAAGCACTTTAACCACTAGGCCAAACTCCCGGCCCCATGATTC